>NC_142002.1:748750-1123125 GCF_049901715.1 Pseudonaja textilis | reverse complement strand
TAATGTTTAAACCTCCCAAAATCATCTCGCTCTGGTGAAGAACATAAAATCTCAAAAGTAGGAGGAGATTCAAGGCTTGGTGCTATAATGAAGATACATTTCCTACCTTCCTTCCAGCTTGCAAACTCACCGAAGTAAGGTGCTCTTTGTATCAGATACACAAAAGATATCTGGGAGAGTTATGGCACCTAAAAAAAGTACCCTGGGCGGGGAGACTCAAAGATGCATTCAAAATGCTAAGAAAATTCATTTTAAATATTTGGTGACATACCACAGTTTGTAAAAGCTGTGATTATTTCATTCTTTTGGACTAAACTAGACTCGCCTAGACTACTTTATTGGACAAGGAATTTGTCTTGGTGTAAATGCTCTCAGTATACATAAAAGAAAAGATGCATTCGTTACGAGTCGAGAATCATCAGTTTTCTGGACAGACCAAGATTTTGAAATTGTCACCGAGCGTTTAGAGTGCTTTTTTCTTTCCCAGTATCTCTTACTGGAATATTTGCAGTTGGCAATTCAGGATTTATTTAGTTTTTGCCTTAACATAAATTTGTGGTTTTGATTGTCAAACCAGTTTAAGCCCATGTGTCATGCCCTTAACTTTCTTCAATTCGAATTCGGCCATTTTGTCTGTCTGTCACTGCTTCTATCTGACAAGACACTGACATATTTTTCCAAATTGCCCTATTTTGGGCCATCATTTGTTTATCTGTCCTATCCACAGTTGAAGTTTAAAACAATCTAGACAACCCGTGATCTAGTGGGTCATTGTTTCAGAGCTATTTCTTCATCAGATGCCTTCCACAATGAAACAGCTTCTAATATTTCAGACAAATTCTTAAAAATCCAGGGAGATACTCAGAAATGTATCTCCTTTGAAAAGTTGGACTGTATAGAACAATTGAACTTCAGCAGTTAACCACGTGAATTGTTTTATGAATTTTTGTATTTCGACATAAAATGATTTCAATAATTTTATGCCATAAAATGTTTTATAAAAAGTTCTGTATTTCAGTTCTAAGAGAGTCATGGCTCCAGATTTGGACACGCTCTACAAAGTTCGTCCATTTGAGGTTTCTTGGTTTTGCCCTATGACATTTGCCCAGTTGAAAGACACGAGATTTTCTAGTAGTATATAGATTTTGGTGATTGCCACTGGTATTTTTACTAGTTATTATAATAATGTATTTTATATGTTGTTGCAATTTTAAATTTTTATATCAAACATTGCATGTCTATATGTTTTATTGCTGTGATTTCTGGCTCATAAGTTGTAATAAAGGTTTGATTTGTTTTTGTTTTTTTTTTAGTTCTCTTTTTTCGCAGTATATCTGCCTTTTGCCAATTTCAGATTTAGCAGAGTCGGCTGAATATGTGCACCATAGGCAACACTGAATTCTTTATTAGTATGACATGTCAGTTGGCTTGTTGGTTTAGTGATTCATAGTTTTACCAGATATGTCATATTGGCTTATAAGTCATTAGCTTATTTTAGCTACTAATTCCTGAATTTGCATTTTAGACATCTTTTTAAAAAGAAACAGACTTAACAGTTGGCTCAGACACTGGATATCCCTTTCCCAAAGACTGCAATTGTACTCTGATTGAGGATCCTGGAGAGAAATTTCATGCCAAGTCAAAGGCAACTCTTGGTTCCATAGCTACTTCATACACTCAGCTGCCAGGGCTTTAGTAAAATAGTCTAAAATGTTAACTCCATTTGCACCAGACTTTTTCACCCGTAAATTATGATTGAGTCCTTGGCACTCAAATCAGGAAGACAAGAAACCATGCTACAGAGGTTTAGGCCTATTATTGTTGAATATGTTAGGATAGAGCAGCTGTGGTGGCCTAGGGGTGAAGATGCTTGTGTGTCCCAGTCAGAAGGTTGAGCGTTCAATCCTAGGCACTGGTCTCTCTCTCTCTCTCAGGGCACAAAAAGAAAATATCTGCTGCAAATTCTCTGTCCTGCCCTTGTTGGAGTCTGATTCTGAGGGGGAGATTGAGCAGCTGACAGAGAGTGGGAGTGTGGATCCGGTGGCTGTGGAGGAAGCGGGGGAAGGGCAAGTCCAGCTGAGCATTCAGAGGAAGACCCAGGCCCATCCCCTCTTCATCCTGGGGCACGCAAGGAGGAACGGAGAAGGGAGCAACACAGCTTGCGAGAGAGAAGGCGGCCCTGGTCCCTTTCATTGGTTGCAGCTGGGAGAACAGGATATAAGCGGAGCGTTTGCATACAGCTCCTTGCTGGAAGCAAAGTGTGCGTTTTCTTGGTCAAGTCTTATCTGGGTTTTGGCATCCTCCCAACTGTGGGTGCTGAGTTATCCTTTGAAAGCCTGCAATTTATCATCCCTGCCTACCATATTAATTGCTTCAGTGTGGGTTGTCTTGGGTTTTTTTTAATTTCTAATTATCTTTACCACATTTCTGCCCTTTGTAGACTGTTTTTGGAAGAGTTTGTTATCCAACCGAGGATAATTGGACATTGGGGCCAAATTGGAGGCATTAAAGGGAATTTATTCTACTTTTTTGACTTGGTTATTTTTGTGTCATGCCCCCGGTCATCACATTCTGCATAGGTGTCAGGAAGGGTGTCCGGCCAGTAAACACTCAGCTCAAGTCGCCCTGCCCCCACCCTGAATTCAAGGCATTACAGTGTTATAAAAAGAAAAAAAAATCTTGAATATATTAGGATAATATGGCAATCTGGATTTTTAATGGAAGGTACATAGATTTTTTAAAAAATTAAAGTTTATATTTGCTACATTTCATAGAGTATGAAGGGCTTGTACACATCTTCTCCCCGTTTAAATCATAATGTGACTAGACGGAGAATCTGCTTTTCTTTACATACAAAATTACCCTGCTTTTATTTTTTGACATGTAAATTTCCGGGATGAAAAGGAACATGTTCTTTTTCAAAATGTCACCACCACCATTTGTATTCGAGTGTCAGTAACATAATTCCTTTTTCAAACACTTTGTGTGTTCATATTTTTTCTGGATGCTGACAGACTTAGATTAATGCCTGTGTTCTACTCCTTCCAAGGACCCTGGGAATAGATTGTGCAAATCTAAAAGATTGCCCCTTGCTGGAGGACTTTTTTTTCCCCCTGGGAGTTAACGTTTGTGCATGAGAAAACTTCTATTCTTTTCCTTTATAAACAAAGCAATACATGAGCAGGTTGGAAAAAGAATACCTTTTAACTTCGATATTGATAAGATCGCAAGATTAATCATTCAATAAACTACTACTATTGTTATTTAGCGTTGACATTTCTGGTATCCACATAACAATGACAACAAAAGGTTGTGTTGCAGCTCAATAAAAAAGGCATAAAAACCCCACACTTTTGCCCTAAACTTTAAGTAACATCACAAAATAAGCCAGACTTCACTAGACTGATCCTATCAGATGTGCCTTCAGCTCTCATTATTTTCCAGGTCTCATTATTTTGACAGCCATATTCAACGCATTTGGAGAGCAGATAAGCTAAACATTCAATCTCAGGCCAAGACACGATGGTTTACCATTTCTTCCCATTGATTTCATGCTGTTGAACTGTGTAGCCGAAGTATGCTTCTTTGGAGCCGGGGATAATCCTTGGCTTCTTGGTATCGATGTTGAAGGTATCACAGACTCCTGAGACAAAAAAAAATTTTAAGAGAAATTAGTTCTGCAAGAAAAGAACCCAAATTCTAAATTCAGAAAAATGTTTGAGAGAACAGTAATTTTGATTTGTGATGTTAAGTTGGCCAATTGTTTAGCTTTCAAATTCATTTTTACTGGAGTCTATCTCAGGTTCTGCAAGGATGGAAAAGTTCAACGGTAGCTCTCTCTCGTAAAGAAAAATCTGCTGAAGAGAATGAGAAAGTGTTTCTCCATGGGGTATTCTACACTTCTACATTTAAAAAATATGTATAATTCTTGATGGTCATGGAAGCAGTTAAACTCTGTTAACATTTGAACTGTACTTTGCTTGGCTTAGCAGAAGTTTCCCAGGACAGCGAAAGTCAAGATGGCATCTAATGAAAGGGACCCAAAATATGGTCTCCCTGCTGGATTTGGTGGGTCAAGAGAGATGATGAGACACCAGCAGTTCCATAAATAGCTTGGCCCTATACCATGTGGGGCTTGTAGAGGTTAATTCCCAGGTGCCAGGAGAAGGAACTGGTTGGCACCTGCATCTCAGACACCTGACTCCGGGGTCCCACGAAGAGCCAGGAGGTGTGAGAACTGCACGGCCCAGATTAATTGTTTTCGTGGGCCATTTCTTCTATGGCCCACCAAAATTTTTCCACGGCCCACCATGGGCTTCAGCCCACCAGTTGGCAACCACTGATATAGATGGTATAAAAAGTCCCAGAGTGCATATGGCATACTACATCCAACTCTGATCACCACAATTTACGAATGGTGAGACACTAGACCTAGTTCAGGGAAAAATTAAGGTGGTGATATTTGGAGGCTAAATCATACCAAACTCTGTGCAAAAAAATAACTGGATACACAACAAAACTAAGTTATTTCACAGCAGAAATTATGGTATCCCTGAAACAGTACGTCAAGGAATGAGTATTCACTGCTAACAAGCTGAGTTATGATTTCACAGAAGAAACCACATATTTTCTTAAAGATTAAATAAAACTATCCTACATCTGGTAGTTATTCCATTCAGGAAGGGTTGTGTCACATCTTACTGCTGATTCATTTCCAGCCACGTCCACAGGTAATTCTGTCTTCTCATCTTTCTATCCTCTGCTCCATGACATTGTGTATATATAAACAATATTTACTTTTAAGGTGTCACAATGTTTTCCATAGTTTTTAGTAAAGTATTCGAAAGAACCAATGCTTTGATGGTCTTGGCCTGGCAAAGCTTGTTTCCAACACCATTTTTGGGAGAGGAGAGGGCATTGCTCAAAGAAATCACTTCCTGGCATTGCTTTAAGTTCTACAAAACTTTCTTCACAGTCATTCTTGACTGGAGACTTCCAGCTGGAAAGATATCTAGAATGTAAATATAGATAATTCTCTGGAGGGATGGGAGAATCCCTTTTTCCTACCTCATAATCAGAACTCTGAAAAGGAATCTATTCCTTCTGTAGGCCAAAGCCGTTCAGGAAATAAATATTGTAAAGGGGAAAGAAAGAAAAAGAACACAAAGTGACTGGGTTTGTTTATATTAAGCTTGCAGTCTGTAACCACTTCTACACATATTACTAGAAGCTGGTGGTAAATCAGTGTAGCTTGAAAAAGATCCGATTTTGTGTAGAATCATTTGTTACAAATCCAGAATGATTTTTTTTATTGGACAGGAGGTAAAAATTATTATCGCCCACCCCCTCCCACTTGTGACTGTATGACTGTAACTTTGTCGCTTGTATCCTTATGATTTATATTGACTGTTTCCTAGTAGGATTTGATTGCTTATTGTACCCCATGACTGTCATTAAGTGTTGTACGTTATGATTCTTGATTCTTAATGAATGTATCTTTTCTTTATGTATACTGAGAGTATTTACACCAAAGACAAATTCCTGGTGCGTCCAATCACACTTGGCCAATAAAGAATTCTATTCTACTCTACTCTACTCTACTCTGCTCTGCTCTGCTCTGCTCTGCTCTGCTCTGCTCTGCTCTGCTCTGCTCTACTCTACTCTATTCTATGTCAAACTACCTAGAAGGGCTGTATTACCATTATTCTTCTCATCTTCCCTATTACCTATTTCCTTATCATCTTATGACTATAACGTCATTGCTTGTATCTTACAATTTATATTGTTTTATTTAGTATCCTAATATGGTCTGTACTGATTGTTAACAAATCACCATAGCAATTCCTCAATACCAGAGATGCATCCTGCTACTGAACCACCTCATAAATGGTTGAGGCACATACAATTATGGACAGTGAATATATCAGCAGTTCTGAGGTTCATGTAGGACCAGGCAAGTTCATGGAAAATGTGTGTGAATTACTTGCTGTGGGCATCTTGAACTGATGTGCAGAGAAGGAGCTCTCAGACGGGGCCCAGTTTCTGGACCACCCTTGGAAGGGTGCTACATGACTAAGTATTGTGAACTGGGTGTTAGAAGCATTGTGGGGACTGTGATGTACCCATTTTTAAAAAATGCAGAAAGTGTCCAGAATGTCATTAATGAATTATTAAATACATAAAAGCAATAACTGTTTACAGGTGTTGCAAGGAATATTGATATTTTCCTCACCAGCAACATTAGAAACAATTCTGACATTAAACCTCATAAAACTCATAATTATAAATACTAGTTTTGTACATAAAATATCTTAATGCTTTTAAATGCACAGAATTATAAAATACAACTCTTCAGTGACTGACTATACTGCGTACCTGATTCAATGAACAAAATCTTTCAATATTCAGATAATCTTTTTGACCAAACTGATGAATATCAATCAATTCTAAAAAGTGTTCTGGTCAAATATTTTTTCCTTAAATGAAAATGATACAGCTCCTTATTTACAATTTTCTGCCACATACCACCCCTTAAAGAACCTTTTTTTTTTTTTTTACAAAGGATCTGTTCCTTTTTAGAAGCCATAATTATTTTTGCTTCTGCTTGCAAAAATCCAAGCTGATTTGTAACGGCAACTCCTCCTGCCTGGCTTCTATAAAACCTCACAGCAGCAGGATTAAAATGTCCCACAGCACGAGATATGCCAGCGATACCTCAAATCCAAGGTCATTTACAAGAGGATTGTTTAAAAAGTGCATATGGCGGTTGTGACCATGTGATCAAGGAGTTTTTCTTTCTTTTTGCTTTAAAAGACCTTAAAAAGAGGAGGGGCATCATGGCCGCCATCTGGATGATTTTTAACCTCACATCCCCACCCTGTGGACAGCCCTGCGTGGGCCTTTTGAAAAGGGACATTTCTGCTCGAGATAATATGCACAGCTCCCACTCTAATACCAAAGCAGTGGTCAGATAGGAAAATCTTGAGCTTGGGCCAAGAAGGCAATATGCGAAGATGCCTCAGAGTAGCCACATTCACGTTTGCATGAAGATGAAGAGAGAAAGGAGCGAAGCCTATCCAGATTTACAAGATTCTGTTCTACCATTGTTTCAATAAAAGTGGTCCTGACTTACATGGCTTTAGTTACCTGGTCTGCTCTAACGGGCACAAACCAGTCACATGCAACTGGTTTTTTTTCCTACCAAATTGTCCATTTCAACCACTTTGTTAACCCTCTTGAAAAACAGACAAAGGATGCCTTGATTTCCCAGACCAGAAATATCAAGGTATCACGATCTATGGAGATTTTCAAAAGGCAACTAGACGTTCTTTGTTTTTGCTTGAAGACATTTCACTTCTCTCCACCCAAGAAACCTTCTTCAGTTCTGATTGAATGTGGAGGGTGGAAGGATTTATATTCCTTGCAGTCATCTGGTCATTGGCACTCTTTCTGAGAGTCATTGAGGCCACTTGGAGGTTCATCTGTGCCTCAGAGTCCCCTGGATAGCACAGATTGATGTGGAACCTTCTTGGAACTACGGCAAGGACTGTGTTCTAAACAGGAGACAGGTGGTGTCGTATGCTTCCCCCTTTGTTGAGAGAGGGTTGTTCACTCTTAACGTAGCACAATCAACCCATGGAACAAAAGTTGCCTTCGGAAGCCGTGGGAGCTTCATCACTTGAGACTTTCAAAAGAAAATTCGACTGCCATTTGTCAGAAATGGTGTAGGGTCTTCTGCTTGGGTGGGAGGTTGGACTAGATGACCTACAAGGTCCCTTCCAACTCTGTTCATCTGTGAAAGTCTGTTAGATGGCCTCTTTGATTCCTCTTTCAAACCCAGGGGTCCTCTCTGTCCAGATTGGTGGACTTTGCTATCTTCGAAAAAGTGACTTTTTTAAAAAAAAACAATTTTATTGGTTTTTTAAAAAACAAACAAAACAAACAAAACATAAAAACATCAGCTCTCTTCCATACATATATACAAACAGTGTGTTGGTTGGTTCATCAGTTTTGTGCATTCATTTCGTAGTCTCAATCACAGTTATATTACATAATAACTCGTATTATCAGTCGAAACTTATATATCCTCGTATCACTATTAAAAAATCATTTGACTATGATTTTATTCATTCATACTTTATGAGATAACTATAATTTAGGTAGTTTATTCTATAACAAATCATATAATCATACCAAATCTATCCTAAAAAACACTTTATAGATATGATGTCAAATAACAAAAGAAAAAGGAAAAACAAAGATATTCCTTATTATCTAACATTCTAAATATTCTATTATTGTATTTTATCATCCAACCATTGATAGAAAAGCTCCCAAATTTTATAGAATTGTTTATCCTCTTGCTCTCTAATTTCAAATGTCAATCTACTCATCTCAGCACATTCCGAAAGAGTGACTTTTGTCTTTCAAAGTCAGATGCACCACTGAATCTTGTCCTGATGGGTTTGTTCTCCTGTATTGTGCCATGCATTTGAGGAGTGGTTGTTTTGCCCCTCCGAAACACATGTCTTTCTGAATTGCATTGTGTGTATATCACATTACTCAATTTGTGTCTGGGTGTTTTATTCTTAGGATAGACAAGCTTCTGCTGTAGTGTATTTTTTGGTTTAAAGTGTGCACAAATGTTGTATTGGTTGAAAACCCTCCTGAGCTTTTCAGATATTCCTGCAACATATGGGATGACAATGTTGTTGTTTTTTTTTATTGTTCTCTTCTTTGTCTGTAGTGGAGGAGCTCCTGCTTGGTCTTTTGGGGGGATTATATGAAGGCCCTGTTGGAATAGCCACACATTCTGAGGGCTTTCTTGATGTGTTTTACTTTCATCTGAACTGAAGAAGCTTCTTGGATGAGAAGCGAAACATTTTCAAGGAAAAACAAAGGAAGTCCAGTCGCCTTTTGAAAAAGCAACTTTGGGCTATCAGAGCGTAATCTTATCCCCTTGCTGGGTAGACCATAAACTTCAAATGATTCTCTTACAGCCTCTCCATGCACCTGACAACGCCTTCAGCTTACAACCGATGTTGCTTTTGAATGCTGCACCCCAGTAGATTTACGGTAATTTTGTTAGAATAATTTGATGCTTCCCCGCGTTGCCACTCCACAACAACCAGAATCAAACCTGCTTTTGATTCCAGGGACAAGGAACAGACCAACGAGCTATCAGTAACGCTGAATTGGAATATCAAAATGCCCTTGGAAAAGGAAAGTACCCTAGCCAGTTTCTCCCTTCCCCACCAGGGAGCCAGGAGAGGCTGAAGAAGAAATCCTGGCCCCAACGGGGTCTAGCTAAACTATGGGAAGGGAAGGCAAACCTGACTTTGGGGGCTGTAGAAAGTCTGTGCCCAGCCACCTCCTAGAGAATGAAATATTTTGGGGAATATTAACAAGGCAGGATAGAATATTTCCCCTAAAGGAGAAATTGGGGGGGGGGGGATCTTAAGAGAGGCAGAAATCAGCGCCAGTCTCTCTGCCCCAAGCAGAAACTGAGGAGGCCAGCTTTTAGAAATGCAGAGTTGGTTATCCATTCAGAAAGACTGGGTCCAGAGGTGGTATTCAGCCAGTTCTGACCAGTTCTGGAGAAACAGTAGCGGAAATTTTGAGTAGTTCAGAGAACCGGCCAATACCACCTTTGAGTGGCCCCGCCAACTCCATCTCTTCTCAGCCTCCCATGGAGTCCCAGCTGATCGGCTGGGTCTCCTTTGGTTGCCCTGCCCAGGAGAATGGAGCTGGAAAGCAGGTTAGTAGGGTGGGGAGGGAATGGGGACTTTGCAGCAGGGGTCTTCAAACTTGACAGCTTTTAAGACTTGTGGACTTCAACTCCTAGATCTAACCAACCACTGCCTATCCAATACATACTTCATCTACAATGGACAAAAATACAAACAAATAGAAGGAGCACCCATGGGGTCACCCCTCTCACCTGTCATCGCAAACCTCTACATGAAACACTTTGAAACACAAGCTCTAGAAAAATATGATCACATATTGGGGTTGTCGACAAAATCAGTAAGATATTACATAGGCATCACATCAAGACTGCCTTCAAACAGACAGAAAAATAGCAGCCATCCTTAGAAACCCCAAGATAAAATTGACCTGGAAAACCAAGGCATATATGAAGTCCCCTGTGCATCATGCCTGGCCACATACATTGGACAGACCAATAGAAGAATAAGTACCTGCCTGGATGAACACAAAAATGCAGTAAAAAAGCTGGAACACACTTCCTCACTAGTCCAACACACGAAAGCCACAGGTCATAGCATCAACTTCAATGGCACCAAAACCCTAGCCACTATAGAAAACCCCAGCCACAGAATTATCAGAGAAGCCATAGAGATTGAAAAAAGACCTGAAAGCATGAATAGAAGAGATGATTCCACCAGACTGTCAATCATTTGGAAGCCTGCACTCACAAACAAAAAAATCTCCACACCACAAGCCAGACAAGCACCCGGGCACAAACAGATCCCCCTGATACCTCCAGCTCAAACACACCCCAACCAGGCACCCAGATGAAACCTAGCTTCCTAACTAATGATAGCCGTCCATTTACTTGGAGCCAAGCTGCACTAAAATCCTCCAATACAGGAACACAATGTTGCCAGCCAATCAAGACAAAAAAAGCCACAAAACAGACAGAAGATATTAGAAACACCAATCAAGCAGAACACAGCAAACTCCAAGACCAGTAAACACAGACCAAGACTCCCAACCAATCAGGATGAAGAAAAAACCATTCTGGGACAGCAGTAGGCTAGCCCCAAATTTAAAACTGAAACAACTGTAAAAGTCTGACTCACAGACGAACACAATACAGAAGCCTGATGATGGCAGATGAGATTCTGCCGAAACGTTGCTACAACTTTAAAAGCACAACTATAATGACGTGGGAAAATACCCAAACAAAGCTGAATACCATGCATGCAAGTACCCGCGAAAACTTAAGAAAATATATATATATATATAGTTGCCAAGTTTGAAAAACACTGCTGTAAAAGTTTTTGCGTTATTTATTGCATTCTCTGGAATGTCAAGAATTAGCATTTCCAAAACTTGCCAGCAAACCACTGAAATATTAATATATAATTATTTCCATCATTTTGGCACAAAAAAGCCAGGCATGTAAACATAGCTTGACACATATAAATAAGTTTCTTCCTCCTCCTTGGCAAAAGAAATGTTTGACAGCACCCAAGAATCTATCCAAAAAATATATTACAGGAGAAACTGCCGTGGGAGAAATGCAGCGGCCCAGGGGAAAGGTGCCTGGGCTGGGGGCTGGAGGTGGGGAGGGGGGCTGCTTGGCTCAGCCAGATGGGAGGGGGCTGCTGCTGACTTGGCTGCTGGCAGGCCTGAGTCTCCCTGCTAGAGAAAACAGTCAGCCCCAGCTGTGTGTTTAGGTCTGTGTATCTCAACCTTAACAGCTTTAAGAGTGTGGATTTCAACTCCCGGAATTCTGCAGCTAGCCTTAATTTGCTGCGGTTGAGAAGCAGAGGTTTTGGGTGGTCTCTGAGGTTGCCACCTTAGAGACAGTGCCAATGGCAACAGTCGATATGTGTCCTTCATTCCAACAGATGGACAGAGTGAGGGAGGAGGCAGGAATCTTTATCCCATCCTGGACAAGTCAGTGTACAACCTTTTCTTGAAGATCTCCACTGACGGAGCACACACAATTACGAGAGGCCAGCTGTTCCATTGGTTAATTGCTTTCACTTTAGGGAAATACCTCCTTAGTGCCAAGTTAGATCTCTCTTTAATGAACTTCAACCCATTGCTTTGTGCCCTGCCGTCTGGTGCTTTGGAGCAGGGGTCTCCAACCTTGGCCACTTTAAGACCTGTGGACTTCAGCTCCCAGAATTCCTCAGCCAGCTTTGTTAGGTTCCAAGGTGAAGTCCTAGAGAGGTCCTGTAGTTTGGAGAACAAGTCAATCCTCATCTCTATCCCTGCCTGTTGAGTTTTAGAAGACTGCTATCATGTCACCCTACTCCTTCTTTTCATTAGGCTAGACA
This sequence comes from Pseudonaja textilis, assembly GCF_049901715.1. NCBI lineage: Eukaryota > Metazoa > Chordata > Lepidosauria > Squamata > Elapidae > Pseudonaja > Pseudonaja textilis. Next base: position 1,111,093 of record NC_142002.1, on the reverse strand, counting down.
TACCTAATTCCCTCGGCCACAGATATAGGGACCCCTGTCTTGGGCAAGGGGTAGAACTGGAATATGTCCCAGGCCCCCTCCAGTCCTATGATTCTACGATCTAGGACAGGTGGGTAGAGAGAATGATCCCTGAATTCCTTTTCTACAACTCATGATCACCTCCCAAGTCTTAGACCAGAATTTCTTAAATGATAACATCAGGAGCGGTGGTCTATATTATGATCCAAAGAAACATAAAACCATATACTTTTTCTTTGTGTGTTTTATTTCTCCCATAAATTGGACTGTGAGGAGATCCTTCGATTTACACCCCTGCTTGATTCTTCATTAAAAGAACCCTTTAGATGTGTTCTTCATTTCTTCCGTACCTCTTCAGACTCTGCCTGCAGCTCTTCACCTGCTCCCTGGAGGGAACCATAAAGATCACCGAGACCTCCCCATGCCCCACAAGCAATGCCAAGGCAGGATGTTTGGGGCAGAAGTTCTCAAATGGACCATCCACAGTTCCAGTCATTGTAATGCATGAGAAGAAAAAACACCTTCCTTCTCCCAAATGGACAACCTTGCCTAATTATTGAAAGAGACAGGAAAGCAGTGGTGGACTGGGAAATTTGAAATATAAGATGTATTATTGGGGCTGGAAAAGCAAGCAGCCAACAATTTTCACGGGTTAGTCCTGCAGATTTAAGTTTCTAAGTCGACGATTTCAGATGGGTGGGAATACACATTGAATAAAACCAAGAAGTTGCATTTAAGTTTCTGAGGCAGTGTTTCCCAACCTTAGAAGATGTGAAGACTCCGGCATGGCTGCCCAGTGAGCTCTAGGAGCTAAAGTCCATACATCCTCAAGCGGCCAAGGCTGAGGAAATCCTGCTCTAAAGAGTGACATTCTGAGAAGCCCATCCCTAAATAATTTGTAGGAGAAAAAATTACTAGGTGGGAATATGACAGCAGATTGCCCGATTTTCTTTCACCCGAAACATCTATATGAATGAGGACAGGATATAGAGTGTTGAAAGCCAGGACAAGTAGATTTAAATGTAGTTTTTACCCAAGTGCTGTGATCAGGTTAAATGCAGAGTTATGAATCTGGTGGCCTTAATATATATATATCCTGGTTGTACAGTTTTTAACTGTTATTTGTTTTAATTTGTTTTACATTGTTATTTGTATATGTCTTTTGGTGTTCAGTTGTATGTTGTGGAAGAGCACCTTATTTCATTGTTCTCAGGTTTCTGAGTACAATGACAATAAATCTATCTATCTATCTATCTATCTATCTATCTATCTATCTATCTATCTATCTATCTATCTATCTATCTGACAGAGGCTATGTCTATAAACCTCACAGCCCTTGAGTTGATCCTGGCTGCCCTGGATGACTCTGCCTTCACAGTCAGCTCTACTGGGGCTACGGTACAAAGTGAATACACCACAGTAGCAAACGGGGAGCAAAATAAAAATAGACTTACACCCTGTTAATCGATCCCTTGAAATAATGCATCTCTAGATACTAAGCATGAAGCATACACTCAAAATGTAAACGCAACTTGGTCTGGTTGCTACTGTGGTAGTGGCAGTGCAGCGTCTTTAAGCCCTGAATCTGCAGAATTGCTACACCAGAGAAAAAAAGGCCAACCCTGAAATCAGCTTGGTGGCAAAGCAAAACACAATCATTTGTCCACGTGGAAGCACATTCCCCCTCTAAGTCACAATTTGCTGTGCTCCAGCCTTCAAATTCTCCTCAGCCTGGAAAAAAATGAGGAGTCGTTTTTCAAATCATTCCCACAAATACAAACAGCAGAACTTCTCTCCAAAAACCAGAAGACAATTTTCCACCCCTGTTGTTCTAAAGTCTCAGAAGACGGTGTTTTTGCTCCTTGAGGTGAAACTGAGCACAAAAAGATGTCAACTATAACAGAAAGAGAGGGGGGGGAGAGAGAGAGAGAGAGGAAGGAAGGAAGGAAAGAAGAAAAAGAAAGAAAGAAAGAAAGAAAGAAAGAAAGAAAGAAAGAAAGAAAGAAAGAAAGAAAGAAAGAAAGAAAGAAAGAAAGAAAGAAAGAAAGAAAAAGTTAATTCTGCTTTCAGCCAGAACATCCTGCCTGCCCCAGCCCTGGCTATACAATGGTGTTTAAATTTGCAGGAAGGCGGCCAATAATAAGTTGAAATTTCACCCTCTCCCCCTTCCTCTGTAACTTAATACGCTGCCTTCAGCTGTGCATCGAACCCATATGTGGGGGCCAAGCTGCCTCTTTAAAGAAGAAGAAGAAGAAGAAGAAGAAGAAGAAGAAGAAGAAGAAGAAGAAGAAGAAGAAGAAGAAGAAGAAGAAGAAGAAGAAGAAGAAGAAGAAGAAGAAGAAGAAGAAGAAGAAGAAGAAGAAGAAGAAGAAGAAGAAGAAGAAGAAGAAGAAGAAGAAGAAGAAGAAGAAGAAGAATGATGAGCCCCCGAGAAGGTGGCTACCGCAAATTTTATTAGCCAACCCTCTCAAAGCCTCCCGTGAGGACCCCCGGCTTTGAATGAGCAAAAGCACTTTAAAAGCTCCCTGAAGGATGCCTTCCTTTCCCTCCTTCGTCCAAAGAAAGTATCAAAAGCAACACATTGAAATATCAATATCTTTGAATTATCCAGCTGCCAAACTCCAAAGCTGCAATAGAAATAGAAAATAGGAAAAGAAGGGGAGGTCTTTTGCCTTTTGCAAAAAAAGGGAGCATCCTCATCCGAGCGTCCGGGAGAGGCATCTGTCAGGGAACAGCTAAGAGAGCCAGCGAGCCCACTCCCCCTGCCAACCCCCTCACCTTCTCCTCCCTCCCAGCCTTCAGGTCTTCCCAGGAGGCTGCAGAGGTCAGGCAGGCTTACCTGTCAGGAGGCTGACAGCCCAGGCCACCATCACCCCTCGGCAGGTCTCCATGGGGGGACCCAGAGATGTCCGGGGCTGCCTGGTCAGACCATACGCCGAAGGCTCCAAAGCGAAGCCGAGGTCCAACTCGGTGAAAAGCAGCTTGCTTATCCCACAAGTCTCTTCCCACTCCTGACAGAAGCAGCTCTCAGAAGGAAGTGGGAGGGACGGGGGTGGGTTGTAGTAGGAGGTGCAGGAGCAGGGAAGCGGAGAGGGGATGGGGTGGCTAGGAGCAGAGGTTTGGCACCAGGGGCTGTGCCAACATCAGGGTTTCCCCCAGCCCCGGCTGTCAGAAGCGGCAGGCTTTCGGAGTGTGGAAAGCGCTCCAGCGAGGAAGGCTGCGCTGCCGTGGCAAAACAAACTTTTCCTCCCAAGCGGCCCTCGCAGTTTTGAGGTGCTCTTGCCAAACCCCACGAAAACATGGAGCATCGTATTATGTGATGGGGGGGCGGGGGAGGAGGAGGGAGCACTTACTCTGAAAAACTGGAAGTGAACCTGCCAAATTTGCCCTGCTTTGTTCAAACAGGTTAGTATTTGATCACTCGAAAAATGGTCAGATTGAAGATTTCAAAATGAATTTTCAGATTTAGACCGTGGGTTAAAAAGCCTGTTTGAAAAGCAGTCATCTATTTTCGGTAGATCGAAGGTGACGTCCTCTTTGCTGAGTTGCAGGCTTTTGAGCTGCTGCAAGAATCTGCCACATCTTCCAAATTGCTTTTATTCCAACAAAAGCATCTTTCTCCTACAAATCATTCTTTCACCAGTTGCGGCAGGACCCAAATATTGTGCAGCCCCTCCAACAAAATTATAAAAAGTCCCATCCAAAAGATCAGATCCTTTCTTAGGGTGACTGAGAAAATTTTTGCCTAACAGCTGTACTGTTATACAAGAGAAATAAATCACTAATAGGTGAGCAAAAAAACAAGACAAAGTGAATAAAAACGCATGTAAAACCAATACTATTAAAACATTACGCAAGAAACTCTAAATTAAGACCTAAATGCTAAATTATGAAATGTTTACAATACTAAAATTCTCCCTCAAAAAGCCATTGCGCTCAAGGACGCATCTGAGAGCGCTCAACGTCTTCGAGATGACGTCCAGGGTTCAAAGGTGTTGGACAAGCAACGGGGAGCCCCAAATTCAGGCTGACCCTCATTTAGGAGAACTCCTTGGGTGACTGCAGACCCTCAGCCTGTTTTGGGGGAAATGCTGGAGGAGGACATGTGCCCTCACACCTGGAGCTCCTAGAAGGAAAATGACGTGTTGCACTCCGAGGCCAGGAGCTTACCTGGGTTTTCTTTTTTTACTCTGCGTTGTCATATAACCATCTTCATCTTTATCTTCCCAGGCATTTTCCTTAGTTTGTGCAACAAATTGTGAAGTCTACCAAGCTGTGAAGTTTGCATGTTGTAAAGTTTGCCAAGTTCCTCAAAAAGAGATCATGCCAAACAAATCTGATTTCATTATTTGACAAAGTGACTGAATTAGTGGATCAGTGAAACGCTGTGGACATAGCATACTTAGATTTCAGTAAGGCCTTTGATAAAGTGGACCCATAAAGCTACTTCTGGGTAAGCTAGGAAAAATGTGGGTTAGACAGCATCACCACCAGATAGGCTTGTAACTGGCTTCCAAATCGTATCCCCCCCGCCCCCCTGTGTAGTCTTCGGCAGAACTGCATCCACATGGAAGAAGGTAAAAAGTGGAGCACCCAAAGGTTTGATCCAGACAAGGGGATAATAGGGGAATTCATCAAATTTGCAGACCACACTTAAGCTGGCAGGAATAGCCCACGCCCCAGAAGACAAAATCTTGACGGACTTGAACCCTGAGCCCCATCTAACAAAATGAAATTCAGTGTAGATAAAAGTAAGGTTTTACGCTTAGGCGGGGAAAACCAGACGCATAGCTGCAGACTGGGTGAAACTTGGCTCAATGCCAGTAACTGTGGGAGGGATCTTGGAGTCCTAGTGGACAATCGCTTAAATAAGAGCCAGAAGTGTGTGTGTGTGTGTGTGTGGCAGGAGCCAAAATGCCATCCTAGGCTGCCTTAATAGATGGATAGAATCAGGATCGTGTGAAGTTCTAGTGCCATTTTACAAAGCCTTAGGAAGACCACACTTGGATTAGTGTATCCAGTTCTGGTCATCAGAATATAGAAAAGATGTTGAGACTCTAGAACAAGTGCAGAGAAGAGCAACGAAAATGATTAGGAAGTTGGGGATAAAACGTATGAAGAAGGGCTACAGGAATTGGGTATGTCTAGTCTAATGAACCGAAGGACCAAGGGAGACGTGATAGCAGCCTTCCAATATTTGAGGGGCTCCCACAAAGACGAGGGAGTCAAACTATTTCCCAAAGCACCAAACGGCAAGACAAAAAAACAATGGATGGAAATCCAAAAGGTGCATTTTTTTTTCCAAGAGATAACTGGACTTTCTGGTTTTTCTTTGAAGACGTTTTGCTTCTCATCCAAGAAGCTTCTTCAACGCTGATGTTTTCTGCTCGGTGTCTCTTCACTATTCAGCACAGGCACAGGTTGTTGGGGATGAGTCTGTCTTGTCTGCCTCTTGGATGAGAAGTGAAATGTCTTCAGAGAAAAATTAGAAAGTCCAGTCGCCTCTTGAAAAGAGCATCTTTGGAACAACCAGGACCCGCAGGACTGAGAATCCATAGAGGGAAACTAACTAAGGAGAAAAGTAACCTAGGACTAAGGAGAAATTGCCTAATGGTGAGAGCAAGCAACTCCTGACATGGCTTGCCTTGTGGGTCCTCCATCACTGGAGCCTGGACAACCACTTCTCTGAAATGGTAGAGGGTCCACTGCTTGAGCAGGGGGTTGGACTAGAAGACCTCCAAGGTCCCTTTCCACCCTATTATCGTCTTTTCTATGTTCTGTCTCCCTTTTTCTGAAGAAGATGGAATTAGCTTTATTTGATCTGACTCAGTGTTGACTCCTGGTAACCCTACAATTTTCTTGGCAACATTTTCCAGTGGTTTTGCCTTTGCCTCCTCGGGAGGGACTGCCTTCACCCAGAGGAGGAGAGGAAACAGTCCACGGAGTGAACTTGCGCTGTTAGGAAATTTAAAAATTCAGCCTCTTTAATTTTTTATTACGTGACCCGAAGATCATACAAGCGGCTGCATTCCAGCAACAGCTGATACGCCTTTCTAACTGAAAGCCTTGGGAAGAGAGTTTGGGGTCTGGTATCTGGCTTTATTACAGGCCAAGCCAAACCATGGGGACTTGGGACTTGGGAGCGTGGATCCGTGTCTACAGACAAGCCACTTCTCCCAGATGGTCAGCTTGTTTTACTTGAGAAGCTTAGCAGTGAGTTTGCTGCAAGCTCGTCAGTTTGGCTTTTTTTTTTCCTTAGTTAGCTGAAGATGATGATCCTAGAATAGGAATTTCTGGACCAAACTTAATATTTGTTCCATTTTTAGGCTGGTTGACTGATCCTTTTGGGAACTGAAACAGAAGCGTGCATCCCTGCATAATCCCAAAGGTGCTTTTTTCAGGAGGCCACTGGACTTTTTTCTTTTGAAGATATTTCGCTTCTCCTCCAAGAAGCTTCTTCAGCTCTGACTGGGTGGTGGAGAATGGAAGGATTGATATTCCTTGCAGACAGCTTGAAGACCCTTGCTCTACAGACTTTTAATCCTTCAATAATAGACACTGAAGTGCAGGTCAGCTAGCTGAGTGATTCCTGGCTCTGAGGTTTAGATCAGCCTGACTGGCAGTTGACTGACACTCGCAAGACCATGGCTGCACATTGGAGCAGGAGGGAAACATGGCTCCCCGTGTACATTGGTGGTTCTTCCAGCCTGCTTTTGAACATGGTTTGATGCTCTCCTGGAATCCTGTCAATCCTGGGTCCAAAAGAGGTCTCCCATCTGTGAAAACTCGCTGTCTCTCTACCTCTAGCCCACCTTAAAGAACCCGATGAATGCTTTCCCACTGAAATGAAAGATCATGGAAATTCCATCAGCCTTTGTCTTGACTATGATGTCACCACAAAAGTATGCCTTGGGGCAGTAGGTTTTATCTTATAGTATACTTTTCTGGGTCAGAATTGGAGAAAGGAACCTTGCCTCGGCCAGGAGAAAGAGCCGATGGCATCCTGGATCCATATCGGGGTGGCGAGAAAACTACATTAGCATCCTCGTTGCCAATTTCTGTCCTATTATCTCTGCCAGCAACCTGATCTCCTTCCAAGGGAATGGGAGTCAAAGCTTAATGGATTCCCCAGACAGACTCTGCTCTTGGAGGCTGTCAGAAGAAGAAACGGGAGAACACGGCTTTTGCAGCCGCGTGGCTGTCTCTCTCACAGGCCGGAGATGATGAAACCAAGGCCGTGTCATGGGAACGCAGCAAAAACAAGAGTAAGTATTGCAAAGGCCCGCTCAGTGCAGAAACTGGAAAGGATGCCAGGCAGATGGTTGTCATCTGGAGATCAGTCCCTGCAGCTGAATGAGTTGGTGCAGAGATCTTATATGTCACTACAGGACAACGACTCCAGTTTCTCCGTTGCTGTCTATTTTACGTATGATCTGTAAAATTCCCCAAGTGTATTTGTTTGATTAGGGAAACAGAGAAGAGAAAAGCAGATCCCTAGGTTTACTGATCGACTTACAAGTTGAGGTAAGCAATGCTTACCTTGTGCCACGGAATTTGCTGTGCCCCAAAACTCAGTGGCTACCCACCTGATCAGCGTTCACAGAAGTGCAGGGCTGGAAGGGGCGTTTTGGAGGTCTTCTAGTGACAGTCCCACCACATTGTCAAGGCAGGAGACCTTACACCACCCTGGACAAATGGGTGTCGATCTTTTCTTGAAAACCGCCAGTGATGGAACACCCAGAACTCCAGGAGTCAAGGCGTCCCATTGATTAAGTGTTGTTACTCTCTAGAAGTTCCTCCTTAGTTCCAGTTTGAATCTCTCTCTAGCAAAGCATTGCTTCTAGTGGTGGGACTCCATTTTTTTTTACTACCGGTTCTGTGGGCGTGGCTTGGTTCTGCTACCAGAACTGTTCAGAACCTGCTGAAGACCACCTCTGATTGCTTCATTTCCTGGCATCGGGTGCTCTGGAGAATCAACCTCTTCTCTCTCATAGCCCCTCAAACACTGGAAGGCAGCTGTCATGTCACCCTAATCCTTCTCTTCGTTAGGCTGGAGTCTAGATATACTTTGTTCCATCCATCATACAATTTAGCCTCCAGACCCCTTATCGTCTTTGTTGCTCTTCTCTGTGCTCTTTCTAGGGCCTCTGCATCTTTTCTGGACTTTGGCGACCAGTACTGGATGCATCATTCCAGGAGGGGTCTTACCAGTGCAATATATCAAGCGGTATTCTCATGATCTTGATGCTGCCCCTCTGTTGAAGTGGGCTAGGACCTAGGAATGTGAATGGTCACATTCCGACTTCTTCATAGAGTCCTACAGCTGGAAGCGTTCTTTGATATCATCCCATTCTACTTCCTACTCCATGCAGGAATGCAAATTAAAACTTTGCCAACAGATGCCTCCCTGAACAATGAAGCAAAGCCAACCACTTCTTTGGTCACTTTGGTCTTTCCCCACTGCCAGGACCTCAAACACCACCAAACAGCAAAGAGACTGTGGATCTGTTGCATGGGAAAAGGGAGTGGATTAGAGGATAGCAAATCTTCAAAAGGGGGAAAGAAAGAGGGTTTCGGAAATTACATACCTATCAGCTTCACCTCTACAATGCCTTTGAGTGGATTGTTAAATGGTCTATTTAGCAATAGCACTTAGACTTATGTACAGCTCCGCGGTGCTTTCCAGCCCTCTCCAAGCAGTTTACAGAGTCAGTCTATTGTCCCCCAACAATCTGAGTCCTCATTTTACCGACTACGGAAGGATGGAAGGCTGAGTCAACCTTGATCCTGGTGAGATTTGAACTGCCAAATTGCAGGCAGCCAGCAGAAGTAGCCTGCAGTACTGCACTCTAACCACTGCGGCACCAATGCTCATTTCTAAGTATTTGAAAAAGAATACAACAAGCACCACATGGATTTCTCCCACCCACCCCCAAATTAACCTGATCTTGTTTTTTGACAGAATTACTAGCTGAATAGATTTTGGGGTTGCAATGTTGTACCTGGACCCAAAGCGAAAGGAAATGGAACACCGATATTTTTCATGACTTGAAAATGATGTATCTCTTGATGTATCTCTGAAATTGCAAAAGGGTGTTTGTGATGCCACATCACACAGCTAGCTTGTAATAATTATCCAATCAACTACTGTTCCAAGATACTTTTACAACCTCAATTACTAAGAGCTTGGTATAACTTTGCAGTTGAGTTTTGTTTTCTCAGTGAAGGACTTTGAACTTGTCTCTATGAAATGTCATTCTGTGATTTCTCTGGCTTGGTCTGACCACCATCTATCTCTCTCTCTCTCTCTCTCTCTCTTTCTCTCTCTCTCTCTCTCTCTCTCCTTCCTCCAGCACACTGTGCACTCCTATACACCATCATTCTCCACCTATTGTGTCCTCTACAGAATTGTCCATTCTGTTCTTAAACTCAGCTAAATAAAGCAAGCATCATTTTTTATCTGGTAACCGGGAGCTCCATATTTTAGCTATGCACTGGATTTCACCCCAGTTTCCATCATCTCCACCCAGCATGGCTACAGTGCCTGGGGGTAATAACTTATTTGGAAGACACTAGTGCTAATGTCCTGCTGGTGGGAGGAGGCATCGGATTGGCTGACTTTGGGAAAGAGAATATTGGACTCCCATCAAGTTCTGGACTGACCAGCAGAGATTTCCTTCTTTTTCATGAGAGAGCCAAACCAACTCTTGTGTCCAACAGCTGTGCAAACATGTTCCTCTCTGTACAATGTCTGTTTCTTCCCAGTCTGTATTCTATGGCTGGAAGTCCTAAGCACCGAAAGGAAATCGGGACAGGCCAGCTTGGCTTCTCCCCTTCGCCTCCTTGTGTGGGTGGGGAAGGTCGGAAAGGAGTCTGCAGTTATACAGTATTTGACCTGACCAAGCATTTACTTGGTCAAGAATTCTGACTGCACGTGGTTCCTAGTTCTCACCAGGGCATTGGCTCCTTGGCTAGAGCCGCGTCCATGTGGAAGCGCTCCTGGAGGCAGCCATTATCCAAAGCAAAACTCAGACAGAGGTTGACAAGAGGCAGGACTGGATCCGCTGGGCTTCAATGCTGCCTCAAGGCTTGCCACATATAGAATGGAATAGAATAGAATGACAGATTTGGAAGGGATCTTGCAGGCCTTCTAGTCCAGCCCCCTGCTTAAGCAGGACAAATGGTTATCCAATCTCTTTGTTAAAACGTTCAGTGTTGGAGCATTTACAACTTCTGGAGGCAAGGAGTTCCACTGATGAATTGTTCTTAACTGTCAGGGAATTTCTCCATCGTTCCAGACTGCTTCTCTCCTCGATCAGTTTTCACCCATTGCTTCTTCTTGTCCTGCCCTCGTCTGCAGACGCCAAACGCCCCTTTCTCAGTCACCCTTTTCAAGACAGAACGTACTTAGCTCCTGCGCTCTCTTCTTGGAGTTTCATTTCTAGTCTCTGAATTTTCTTTGAATCTTTCTTGATGGGTAGTGCCCAGAACGGAAAGCAGAAGAAAACAAACAGGGTGCATAGAATAAAGTGGAACAATCAACATAACATGCGTAAAATACATTTAGTTTGCACACAAGTCCATTCGCAATTTTACAAAATAAAAGTTGTAACCACCCCTTTTCTCCTTATTCGAAAAGATTGCTTTTTAAATCCTTAAACTTGTATTTCACAACTCTTTTGCTGGGGATTGAAGGAAATTCAGCCCATGTGTTAAAACTTGCCTATAGAACTCAGCGATCCAAACATTCCTAATAGCTGAAAAGATCTGGCTATTTCCCCAACCATCCAGCTAAGTTGGGGTCCAATCAGGAGTTCATCAGCGTGGAAAGTTTGTGTCTGGCAGGAAAAGTTTGATCTGTTTGTATGTGGTTTGCCTTTATTGGTTGTTATGAGCCGACCAGGATTACTGTACGAGGCATTCTTTAAATATAATGTTGTTATGCCTCCAACAGTCAATAGTATTTGTGTAATCTTTGTAGAGTGTTGGAAGAAATCTCCATCTGGGTTCCAAGTGGAGAGAAAGACACTGGAAACATGGAGGCTGATTGGAGAGACGGTTTAATGGTGAAGAAGAACCACCAAGCCCATGATTGGCGATTCTGGGCAGCTGACCACATGGAGTGGACAGAGAGAGGTATTGATACCCTCTCTTGGGCCTTTCCTTTGAACGTCCAGTTCCTGTGCAAGAAATTGTAGTCTACTGGTTGTCAGACTCCCAGGGGGGCTACGCAGGGATCGTAGCTAACTTTTTAGGTTGTCTGAATTAAGTTTGATGGAAACCTGGACTCTCTAAGATGATGTAATGAGGAGGCTTGGGTCCTGAAAGAATGTTGGGCTATTCCTATTGTGTCTTTAATGGCTTTCCTGGTTTGGATCTTGAGTAAGGGCTCATCCTACCATTCTACCTAATTCTGCCTTTGTTCAAAATATCCTGTCTTGAATGGACGACCAAATCTGCATTTCTAAAAGCTGGCCTCAGCTTAGTATCTGCTTGGGGCCAGGGAACTGTGGCTCCAAGTTTCTGTTTCCTTTAAGATTTCTATTTCTTTTTTAGAGGAATTATAATATTCTGCCTTTTTAAATATTTCTCAAAGTATTTCAATTCTTCTAGGAGCGGGGTGTGTCATGCCCCTGTCAGAGTCTGGATCTGAGGAGGAAGACGAACAGCTGACAGGGAGTGGGAGTGTGGCTCCGTTGGCTGTGGGGGAAACTGGGGAAGGGCACAGTCCGGCTGGACAGAGCGGTAGAACAAGGGAGGGGGCATTCAGAGGAAGACCCAGGCCACCCCCTCTTCATCCTAGGACATGCAGGGAGGAACAGAGAAGAGAGGAACGTGGGTTGTGTGGCTCACAGGGGAGGATTCCCTTTGTTAGCCACACTATGAATGAAAGTTTATAAGAACTGAATGCTGACTGTGGCAACTGCTGGGAGCAAACGTGACTTTATCCTGTGTTGTTGTCGCTTATCTGTGTTCTTGGCGTCTTCCCAACCGTGTTGAGTTTGGCCGTGCCTGGAATTCTTGCTCCTGCCCCGCTAAACTAATTACCTTATTTTGGCTTGAGTGGGCTTATAATAACAGTTTGTGTTGACCATGTTTTGGACTTATCTGCTGTTCCTGGGAGAGTTTTTCTCCAACCTGAAGGTAACCTGGACATTGGGGGCAAAGTTGGAGCTAATAAATGGATTCCTACTGATTATCTGACTGTGTTGCCTTTGTGCCACGCCCCTTTGGGTCATCACAGGGTGGGCGCTAACTTTCTACAAGAGTCTGCTCCTGACCGGGTCAACCTACAAAGGCTGAGAGATGCCCTCCAGCCCCGCAACTCTATGGTCCTTGCATGACTTCCTTTGCAACCATCTCCCCGCTTGCCTTCTGCCAATGGCCCCAGAAGCTTCTGCTGCTGCTGCTGCCTTGACTGAGCCCTGTTTTGACACGTCATTCTTCTCCACCCTGAAAGGGCAAGGTGGACACCCGATCCGCTCCTCTGTTGTTTTTCAAGTCTTGGACAGCATTTATCACTCTGGGTCAGTCTGAGTGGCCAGACTGGAGAGGAAGTGGAGGGCAGCTATCTTGACAGATTGAAATAATAAGGAATGAACTTTGGGCCTCTTGAGCTCTGTGAAAAGCATTAAGCCGCTGGAAGGGTTGGGAGCTGGTCCCAGACTCCCATTATTTTCTCTGTTCTTTTTTTCCAGGGGGAAAATCTTTTGGGAGCTTCAGACTCTTCAGTTGCTGTTTTACTGGCAAGGGAGAAAGCAGGGATGGGCCGCTGAGAAGAAGGCGGAGGGCCTCGCTCCTCCCAGAAGGAAGCTGATTAGTCTTGGCCAGGAACCCCGATGAGCTCAGCCCCCAACTCAAATTGCAAAAGGTTTTGGACTCAGGCACAGCTCTGGCCTCAAAGCCCAAATGCTCCAAACCGTCCCAGGCCTGCCCCCTTGTGGCCAGTCCCGGGAATACCTCCGGCTCTCATCAGAAGCAACTCTGCTGCTTAGGGTTCCACTAAGGCTGTTTTAGCCATCAGCAAAGTCTAGATGACAATTGCACCGGGATGGTGCCATTGAAAGCCCCCCCAAAAGCAGGGTGTCAGCATTCCAGAAAACCCCGACTCCAACAGTCAAGCTAATATGGCTTCCAAAGCTGACACAGGGGGCAGAGTGGCAGGTAGCTTCGAGGGAGATGACCTACCCTGGCTTGTTCAGCAAATCACAGCCAGCTAAGCCGGTTCAATGTGCAAAGATTAAACGAGGGCACCTCCTGCAGGATAGAATAGAATAGAATTCTTCGTTGGCCAAGTGTGATTGGACACACAAGGAATTTGTCTTGGTGCAAATGTTCTCACCAAAACAAATTCCTTGTGTGTCCAATCACACTTGGCTGAGTGCAAGGGGTGAACTGGCCTGTGTTGGTCAAGCTACTGTTTTCCTCCCAAAAGAAGGCCAGCCAGCCTGCTAAGCCTACAGGCTGACCTATAAGCCCTCATCACCTAAGTCAGGGGTCCCCAAACTTGGCAACTTTAAGACTTGTGGACTTTAATTCCCAGAAATTCTCCAGCCAGCTGCACAAGTCTTAAAGTTTGGAAACCTCTGACCTAAGTTATAATTTATGTATTCAAAATGGACTGTGAGTAATATAAGTGTGTGTGTGTGTGTTTATATAGCATATGTATGGGTATGTATGGGTATGGGTACATATTTTCTTTTGACAGCAGGCATCAGAATTTCATTTTTAATGTGTGTCAGTGTGTGTGTCACAGAAAAAAGTGACAATAAAACAGGGGAGTCACACTCAGAGCCTCACACGCTGGCCACGCCCCCACCCATTTTAGTGAAGGGTGGGAAGTCCACAATGTCACATGACACCACCATGACGCTACGAGTTTAACACCCCTGCAGTAAAGGTTACCTTCTTATCTGCGATTGAACAAATTTGTAAGTAATTGTTGTAAAGCCATAAGCATGGTTTATAAATGACAGTGGATGGATTTGCACAATGTACTAAGGCAAACTCAGACACAGCGGGGTTGTCCTCAGATAGGATGAAACAAAAAAATTGAAGGTGGGATTGTGACTGTGTGGTTGAGCCTCACAATTTAATCAAATCTGTTGCATGTGTGATGCACGCTGAAAACGGGCAGGGCTTTTACCACATGATTATGGTGGCAAGATGATTTTTATTACATGCTGCGGATGCCCCAGACCTTGTGCAATGTGTGGGCCCGGCCATTTATATCTCAGAGCTGAAAATTTCTTTGCTAAGGGCATTTTATGCCATAACCATTTTGTGAGAGTATGTAGAAGAGACCACAACAATCTGAGTAGTTTTGGTTGCGAAATTTAGGTTTTCATTCTATTGTTAGTTCTGTTAATTTGCTACAGTCAAATGTCTTCCACCTATTTGACTCTTCCCTTTAGATGAGCTGACAGGGAAATGATGGTCTGGGGGCTATTAATTCAGCATGACACACACACACCCTTTCTCTTTGTCTTTGGGCAGAGGTTCACTGGTGCAGTTTGTTCCCACCTACCCCTTCCTTTCATCACTGGAATAAATTTAGCAAATTTAGCTTTTTTTATGTAAGATTTCCATAGGCTATATAAGATAAAAACTAACAAAAATAAATAGCCAGAAAACGGGATAGGCAGAATAAAGAAAAAAGTTAGAGGACAGCAGCACAGAAAACAAATAAGTATACAAAAGAAGTATAAAAAGTGACTTCCAACTTCTTTTACAAAAGATATAAATAAAGCTTAAATTGAACCTTTAGTTTATAGCCTAGTTTAGGACAGTGCAGCCAGTGCAACACCTGCGGCACACCTGTTTTATGTCAATAGCAGTTGCATTTTGCACCAACTGCATCTTCTGAATAGTTTTCAAAGGTTGCCTTGTAATGATAGCAGTCTTTCAATATTTGAGGGGCTGCCACAAAGAAGACCCCCCCCCACCTATTCTCCGAAGCACAGGAACAAGAAGGGATGGGTGGAAACTATTCAAGGAGAGGACCAACTTAGAAGGAAGGAGAAAAGGATCACAAACTTTATTCCTGGACATCTGGCATCCCCTCCGGTCTTGGAGCCATGTGGCCACTAGGGGGCGGCCTTGCCCTCCCAAGAAGCCAATGGGGCCCCGCCAAACTCCACCAGGGCGGAGAAGAGACTTCAGGGTCTGTATATGGAGGGATTTCGGGCAGCCCAGATTCCTTCCGGCTGATGCCAACGAATGATGCTTTCCTTTGTCTTAGAGAAGAAGCCCCCATTTCACTGGATCCCAGTGATTTCATTGTGATAGACACCACTGCACCAGTTGCAGTTCCCAGGCCTGTTTTTTTTTTCAAGAACCTTTTCTTTCAACACAGTTGCATGCTTCTTCCAAAGAAGTTTTGCCTGTGTTGTGATTTAGCCCCTAGAAATATAAGGAGAAATGATTAATTGACATGATAAACATTTGAAAACAGAGGGGAGATATCTACAGACCCCTCACATCCTGGACATCAACCATTTCAACTCCTGCCCTCAAAACGACGCTATAGGGCACTGCACACCAGAACAACTTAGACACAAAGGGAGTTCTTTCCCAAACGCCATCACTCTGCTACACAAATAACTCCTTCCACACTGTCCAACTATTTAGTTAGACTGTATTAATATTATTCTTCCCATCTTTCCTATTACCTATCCCCTTTTTCTACTTACAGTTATAACTTTGTTGCTTGTATCTTCATAATGTATATTGTTTATTAGTTCCTTGTATGATTTATGTTGATTTCTTATTTGGTATCCTATGATTATCACTAAGTATTGTATTTTATGATTTATGATGAATGTATTTTTATGATGACTATGATCATGATTGATCACTCAAGTCTTTTATGTACACTGAGAGCTTATGCACCGAAGACACATTCGTTGTGTGTCCAGTCACGCTTGGCCAATAAAGAATTCTATTCTATTCTATTCTATTCTATTCTATTCTATTCTATTCTATTCTATTTCTATTTCTATTTCTATTTCTATTTCATTTCTATTCTATTCTATTGGTATTTCTATTTCTACTTCTATTTCTATTCTATTTCCATTCTATTTTTATTCTCTATTCTATTCTATTCTCTATTTTAATCTATTCTATTCTATTCTATTCTGGCTGAGGAATTCTGGGAGTTGAAGTCCACAAGTCTTAAAGTCGCCAAGGTTGGAGACCCCTAATGTAGAGCAAATTCTGCTTTATGAGAGGGGAGAGTTTGGGGTTATCTGTCTGCATTGACGTTATAAGTCTAGCCTTGATCTTTCTTGAGTCAAACAAGGGGGCAAAGAAAGCAGTCCTAGCTTCTGACATGCTCTCTTCAAACTGAGGCCTGCGGTGTCTGTCTTCTCCCCAAAGAGAACAGACGAACAACCGCCACGTGTGTCTTTTGAGAGCCATTTTTGCTGTGTGTTCATTCCATTCAGCTCATACTTGGCACAAGTAGAAAAAACTCTGGATTTTTCTTTCGATTCCCAAACCAAACAAGGATGAGATCTACTATAATCCAAACCAGATGGTGACGATGCTAATGGCAGGCCATGGGAACTGCTAAAATAAAAGGCCTGGCTTGTTGCTCAGTTTTGAAAAGGACAACTTCCTCCTTTGAAAAACATCAGGGCAGCTCCAGCAAGGGTGCCTGAATTGCAGGAGAAGACGGCACAATTGCCATGTTCAGGAGATCCAAGCAGTTCAGGTGTACATAAAGATTTATTGTAAGTTAGATACAGATACAGAGACGGTATCTGGAAGGAGCCCCCACCCACCCAAGCAGGAGACCTTACACCATTTCTGACAGACGGCAGCCCAGGCTCTTCTTGGAAGCTTCCAAGGATGAAGCTCCTACAACTTCTGAAGGCAACTTCTGTTCCATTGGTTGACTGTTCTCGCTGTCAAAAAAAATTCTCCTTTTTTCCAGGTTGAATCTTTCAGGTTGTTCATTTTCCATCTATTATTCCTTGTCTGGCCTTCGGGTGCCTTGGAAAATAGCTTGACCCCCTCCTCCTCTCTGTGGCAGACCCTCAAATATTGGATCACTGCCCTCATTGTCTCCCCTGGTCCTTCTCTTCCCTCGACTAACCAGGCCCAATTCCTGCAACCGTTCTTCATATGTTTTAATCTCCACTCCCCTAATCATCCTGGTTGCTCTTCTCTGCACGTTTTCTAAAGCCTCAACATCTTTTTTATAGTGTGGTGAACAAAACTGCATGCAGTACTCCAGGTGTGGTCTTACTAAGGCTTTATAGAGTGGTATTAGTACCTCCCTTGATCTTGATCCAATCCCTTTGTTAATTGCGAGTTAAGATTTCATTGGCTTTTTTTGGCTTACGCCACACACTGTTAACTCATAGTTAGCTGTTTGTCCACTAAGACTCCAAGATCCCTCTATTAAGCCTGGTTTCACCCAATCTATATATCTATATATGTGGTTTTTCTTGCCTTAAGTGCAAGACTTAAGACCAAAGTGGTCTACACTGAATTTCATTTTGTTAGATAGGGCTTAGTGTTCAAGTCTGTCAAGATCCATCTGGATCTCGAGCCTGTCATTTAGGGCAGGGGTCTCCAACCTTGGCAACTTTAAGACTTGTGGACTTCAACTCCCAGAATTCCTCAGTGCACAAGTCTTAAAGTTGCCATGGTTGGAGACTCCTGATCTAGGGTGTTGGCTCTTCCTGCCAGCTTAGTATCATCCGCAAATTTGGTAAGCTTCCCTTCTGTTCCCTCATCCAAGTCGTTTATGAAGATATTTGAAGAGTTTAAACTCTCTACAAGAATTTGAACCACTAGTGGCCAAGGGAAATTAGTGGGAGATATGAATAGAAGGAATTCGAGATGGACCTAGATCCTCTACACACATTGTCAACCCTGAAGCTGACCTGATCAAAGCCATTTTTGACCACTTCAGTGTTGTCACTGGACAGGGAGGGGGGATTTGAGATAGTCTGTAGCCATAACAAAATATTTTATCTTGGGGATCAAAGACATTCTCACACCTGATCCGAGGAAGACAGAGTGATGTCGCCTGGCAAACAGACAGCACTGGGGTTGGACCATGTGACTGATCGTTTTTGGGAAAGTGAAAAACTTTTACTTTTAATTAGGTGAAAACCACGGAAGTCTCCAAAGTCGTTTTTCACCAGATTTGTGCCAATATAATATTTCCAATAAAGCTATTGTTTGAAGGATCTATCTGCCTTGGAGTTTTGCTTGATATGGATCTATTACTTGGAACCCTGACAGACACCATTTTTATAGCCACAACAGACATAGAAAGAAGTGCGTCACAGGGTCACAAATACTTTGACTTTTTGGACACAACTTCTCCCCATGGACCACCTTCAACCTAAGTTATCTCTATACAATAATATTGTTAATGCAGAAACTTGTGGCCCCCAGAATACATTCACCCGCAAAATCTCTCAGCTTAAAAAAATCCCCCTTTCTCTCTTTCCGTTCCCCATGATTATAAACGCTGTTTAGGAGTTTTAGGGAGAGAGAGAGGCCAAGGCACTGTAGATACTAAAGTGCTAGATTTAACAAGGGAATGTGAACCTTTACTGAGAACTTTTAAAAGGCCGTCCCACTAAAATCTTCAAAAGGGTATTTCAAAGAATGCACAAGCGGAATGCGCGATGCTTTTGTTACTTTGCCGGTATTTCCACTGACTTCCATGGAGACAAGGGCAGAGGCGAGACAGTGAGTAAGTACCGGCACCGTCTCTGGTTTCCTGCCAGAATCCTGGGATTCTTATCATCCTATCTGCTTTCCCAGTTCATTTGCAGATAAGGCCAAAGCGACTCTCCGGCCGCAGCAAAGGAAGCCCACTCAGCTGCGGCAATGGCCGGAAAGGACCCCACCCAACCTGAGCGGTCCCACGGACCCTTCAGGAAGCACCAGATGTTGTTGCTGCCCCCTCCTCCCCAGAGCCCAGCGGCTTCCTCCTCCGGACAGCAATCCAAGGAGCAGAGCCCCAGGGCCCCAGGGAGCCGGCCGCGGCTTGAGAAAGGCGTTGTTGGAAGAATTATCCTTCCAGGTTCAGTTCCAAGTGGGGAAGAAAGACACTGGAAACAGGGAGGCTGCTTGGAAAGATGGTTTAATGGTGGACAGCAGGACCCCATGCCTTGGAGCTCCAAAGAGAAGAGGATGATCACACGCTTCCAGATGTTGGGTGAAGGGAAAGAAGGGGAAAAGGGCTGAGATGCTGAGACTGCCTGGGTTTTATATCCTCTGTTGGGATTGTATTTTTTTAATTTTACAAAAACTTTATTAAATATTAAAAAGATAAATACAAAATATAAAATACAAAACACTTTGTTAAAAATGAAAAACGCTATATACATTACAAATTAATTCGACAGTGCTTATATATCAAACATTATTCTAATACTTATTTCATATATCTGGTTACTACTCATACTTTAACCTCTTTCTATTATTCCTTCCTTATTTATTTACTCGCTGGTTTCTGTTGTTTATCCATTTGTACCAGTTTTCTTAGACTGTGTAGTACTTTGAGTTTTCCTTTTCTTTTAATTTTAGAGTAAGTTTGTCCATTTCAGCGCAATCATAGACTTTTTGGATTATTAAACTCTCTGTTGGCATAAGATCTCCTTTCCAACACTGTGTAAGTGCTAGCCTCGCTGCAGTAATTATATGCAAAATTAAATATTTTATTTCTTTTGCGTATTCACCTTTTATTATTCCCAGTAAAAAGATTTCTGCTTTAAGTTCTAATTGTATTCTGATTAGTTGTCAGACTCCCAGGGGGCCATGCAGGGGCAACACTGTAGGCTGTCCTGAGACCCAGGCTTGGTTGAGCTTCGCTGGATTATGATGTAATGAAAGGGCTTTGGGCAATTCGTATTATGATCTACCCGGAGTAGATCTTTGTTATGTAAAATAGACTGGCCTAGGCCAGAGTAATGGCCCATTAGCAAAGGTGGGGGTGAGCTTCTGCTTCTGAGTTTCTACTCTTTTTAGGGGAAATATTCTGCCTTTTTAATATTTCCTAAGATATTTCATTTTTCTAGGAGAGGGGTGAGTGCTAACTTCCTACAGCATCGAAACCGTTGTGGCAAAGCAGAGGAAGTGGATACCACTGGGAATGAAAGAGATCTTGGCTCAGTTTCCTTCCAGTATGGAATTATGAGAGGGTCCCGCTGACAACCATTAAGCCACAGCTTACTTTAGCCATGGCTTGTTGAACGAAGCACTCTTAGCTGGAACTGTACATCATCCTAAGTCGTGCTTCTCGGTGCCCAAACCAGGATGGCTAAGTTCACACCAAACAATCCGCGATCCAATCTAATCCGATAAAAAGAATCTGTTTGTTGACTTTCTTAGAAATTTCCATGTTTGTGTTTCTGTTTTTTTTCAGGGTACGAAGAGACTCCATGATGGGGAAGGAGTCTCCATTGAAGAATCCAAAAGAGCTTTGAGACGAATGCACTGGGATGAGGGGCATGCGCAGAGCCAAGTGGGAAGTGGGGGGGGGGGATCCCAGCACACGGATAATGTGGGGGGGGGTGTGGCTCCCCTGCCTTTCTCAGAAAACAGTCCCACTCTTGACCATAAGAGGGAGCTGTGAGCGCTGTTTCACAGGCGCGTTTCTTTCGCTCAGTGTCAGGCAGGGCAACGGGTGTCACTGCAGAAGTGACAAATTACAAAGGGGACACCTGCCCAGGGTGCGGCCAGTGACCCCCAGAGCAGTCCTCAACCTACAACAGTTCATTTAGTGACATAAAGTCACAATGGCACGGAAAAAAAGTGACTTACAACCATTTTTCAATTAGAACCTTTGTAGCATTCCTATGGTCACGTCATCAAAATTCAGGTGCTTGGCAACGGATTCATATTTATGACGGTTGCCGTGTTCCCGGGGATCACATGATCCCCTTTTGCAACCTTTTGATAAGCAAAGTCAACGGGGAAGCCAGATTCACTTAACAACAGGGTTACTAACTTAACAACTGCAGGAATTCACTTAACAACTATGGCAAGGAAGAGGTCATAAACTGGGGCAAAACTCACTTAACAAAGGTCTCACTCGGGAACAGAAATTTTGGGCTCAATTGAGGTCATAAATTGAGAACTACCTGTGTTTTCTTTTTCCAATAAGAACTTTGATTTGCCTTTTAGCATTCCAAAATTTTGCTTAAAATTGGCTTTTGACTATTTTTAATTCTCTCACATAAACTTCTTGTCCTTCCTAGCTACTTCAGTTTTCAATAGAAGAAAATTTTATATAGCTGCAGCGTCTATAGAAGTTCTCCATCATCCAGGTCGTGGTTATCCCAAAGGTGCTCTTATTTTTCAAGAGGCATCTGGACTTTCTGGTTTCTCTTTGAAGACATTTCGCTTCTCATCCAAGAGCTGAAGAAGCTTCTTGGATGAGAGGCGAAATGTCTTCGAAGAAAAAACCAGAAAGTCCAGATGCCTCTTGAAAAATAAAAGCACCTTTGAGATATATAACTCAGGGTTAAGTTATGGAATCCTTGGAGTTCTCTGAACTTGGCTGTTAGCTTGCAGACATTTCATTACTAGCATAAGTAACTTCATCAGTGCTAGTGTGTGTGTGTGTGTGTGTGTGTGTGTGTGTATGTATGTGTGTGGTTGCCTTCCTGTTTATTATATACAGAAGCTTGTCCTGCCAGGATTGGAGGGGTTCGGTTTTCACCTTGGCAGTTCCTTGATAAAAGAATTGGTTTCCCACTTAATTGTTCATCTGCTGTTTGTCTGCTGTTACTTGTCTGGTAGTTTCAATTTCTGCACACTGCTTATTTTGATAAATCTTGTTGCGTCATCTTGTCTTCCTGGCATCTGGCATCTAATTAAACAAATGTTTTTTCCCCTCTTGTAACTATTTCTTCCACTTCTTTTGCTTTTCTACATTACTTATTCATTTGTGCAACTGTAGGTCACCTCAATTACAAAGTGACCTCATCTTTACCAATAGCATGTTTCAACCCAGAGTTTTTCAGGTATGAAGAAATGTAGTTCTTCAAATTTGTTCTCTGCCTTGGCAACAGACTTACATAGAATATTACTCAGATCAAACCTCGCTGGCCTTCTTTCTTTCGCTGAAGGTGGAACTCTGCCAGAAGACATTGATGGCTAGAGGTGCAATCAGGGCAGATCTTATTTTTGGCAGACTGGCTACTTCTTCTGCCAGTCCAAATTCAAGGTCCCTGGGATGATCTATTCAGCCCCTCATGATTTCTTTGTTCAAAGAAGGTATTTCTACAAATGTTGCCTGATTTATCTGTTGTCATCTTTGCTTGACAGAGCCTGGGTGGTGCAGTGGTTAGAATGCAGTACTGCAGGCTACTTCTGCTGACTGCCAATTGACAGCAGTTCGATTTTCACCAGGCTCCAGGCTGACTTAGCCTTCCATCTTTCCGAGGTGGGTAAATGAGGACCCAGATCGTTGGGGGCAAGAGGCTGACTCTGTAAACTGCTTAGAGAGGGCTGGAAAAAAAACCCTGTGAAACGGTATATGTCTAAGTGCTGTTGCTATTAGGCAAAGACCAATTTTTTCCAGATCCAGTTTTTTTCTTCCAACTTTAGGGTAAAATAAAATGTCCCCTGGTTTTGGTGCAAGTCAGCAGAGAACGAATGAAGCTGCTTGGATGAGCAGTGAAATGTCTCAGGCTAATGAACAAAAATATTAGTCCAGTTGCCATGATTCAGCCTTTAGACACCCTTTGCCTGGATGGCTGAGATTCTGTCCCCAGAGAATGGTTCAGGATCAGCTCACTCAACAATTGTAGTCAAAGCTTAGATTTGTCTTGCCGGATAAAATAGAATTCTTTTTTTATTGGCCCAGTGTGATTGGACACACAAGGAATTTGTCTTTCATGCAAATGCTCTCAGTGTAGATAAAAGAAAAGAGACCTTCGTCAAGAATCATCAGGTGTTTAATATAGTCATAGGCAATCAAATCATACTAGGAAACATATTAGGAATAAAAATCGTAATGATACAAGCAACAAGGTTACAGTCACACAGTCATAAGCAGGAGGAGATGGGTGAAAGGAAGGACGGGAGGATTAATCGCAATGGTAGGGCAGACTTAGTAAAGTTGGACAGTGTTGAGGGAATTATTTGTTTAGCAGAGTGATGGCGCTTGGAAAAAAAACCTGTCCTTACGTCTAGTTGTTCTGGTGTACAGTATTGAAATCCTGCCAAGAGCTACTTTAACAGGCTATATTTTTAAATTATGAAGAGGATAATGATATTTTTTTTCAGAGCAATCCATACCAAAGACTTGTGAAAGAGAGTGAGCCTAAGTCCTCCACGGAACTTGTCTTTCTAAACTTCCATTTCTAGCTGCACCACCTCAGACCTTGGAACAATGGTGGCAAAAGCATTTTCACACGGAGCAGTGCTAGTATGTTGGCAGCTCAGCCTCTTTCACGGCCTGCGTGCGGAACGAGACACGATGTTCTTCCATTGACGCCCAGGCAGATTAAAGGACTTCGCTGCATGGAAGCAATTTGGAGAGAGCGCCTCCATTTGGCACAGCTCTCTCCGCTTTGCTCTCCTCCGTCCTCCCGACTGACTCCCCTCTCCGGAGGGAAGGAGAACAAGCTAGGTCCCCTCAACCAATTAATTGGGGTTAATTAATTCGAGCAATAATCCGCGGCTGACTGCAAAAAAGGGAGCAGGAAGAGGAGGAGAGGGTGAGAATTGGGCACACAAAAAGCCAAACTGCCAGTGGCAACCAAACTTTCTTCAAGATATATCGGAGGGACTAGGGGGTGGAGGAGGAGGAGGCCAAAGGCCTTGGAGGCCACTGGGACTGGAGCCCTCTTGAATCAGAGCATCTCATGTGCAGAATGAGAATTAAAGCAGAGGTCTTCATCCTTGGCAACTTTAAGACTGGTGGACCTCAACTCCCAGAATTCCTCAGCCAGCAAAGCTGGCTGGGGAATTCTGGGAGTTGAAGTCCGCCAGGGTTCCAGTGGCCAAGGTTGGAGACCCCTGCGTTAGAGCAAAGCTGGCTGGGGAATTCTGGGAGTTGAAGTCCGCCAGGCTTCCTGCGGCCAAGGTTGGAGGCCCCTGCATTAGAGCAAAAGCTGGCTGGGGAATTCTGGGAGTTGAAGTCCTCCAGGCTTCCAGCGGCCAAGGTTGGAGGCCCCCTGTGTTAGAGCAAAGCTGGTCTGGGAATTCTGGGAGTTGAAGTCCTCCAGGCTTCCAGCGGCCAAGGTTGGAGACCCCTGCATTAGAGCAAAGCTGGCTGGGGAATTCTGGGAGTTGAAGTCCGCCAGGCTTAAAAGCGGCCATGGTTGGCGAGCCCTGTTCCAGCCTGCTCCTGCCTGGAGCCCCCTCGCCCACCCCGATCCCAGCGCTTCCTCGGCTGACCCGGTTCCTCCTTCCTTCAGGGAACGGCGCCCCCGAGAACATCCCCGGGGAGCATCCATGGGCGGCCCGAGCCTTGCGGGCCCCTCCGCAGCCACAGCCGCTCTCGGGGCTTCCCAAGCCAAGGAGCCGCTCCGGCCACTGAGAGGCAAGGCTGGCGGGGAGGTTTTCTTCGCCGCTGTCCAAGTGCGGTTCCCCGCCCCCGCCCCCCCTCAGCTCCGCACCCCGGCCTCTGCCGCCCCTCCCCAGGCCCAGGCGGGCTCTCTCCCTCGCTTCCCCGAAAGGGCTGGCCCGGCGCTCTGGCCCCGGAGTTCGTCCGCGAGGCCGGGGCAGGGCGGCTCCTCGGGCCTCGGCACCTGCCTGGCTCTGCGCTGAGCGCGTCTCTCCCGCCGGGCCGGGAAAGCCGCCGTTGGCCCCCGCCCGCCCGCCGCTCCCTGAAGCTGCGGCGGCGGCTGCTGCGGCGGAAAGGCCTCCTTCCGCCAGCGCTGGACTCTGAAGCCCTCCCGGGCTCCCTCGGCCAGGCCTCGGCCAGACCCCGCGGGGAGAAGAAGGAGAAGAAGAAGAAGAAGGAGCCCCCTCCCCGGCCTTACCCGGATCCCGCCCCCTGGTACGCGGAGCCCCGCGGGGAGCGCAGTGGCCGGTACCTCCGCTCGGGAGGGAGGAAGGGAGGGAGGCTTCTCCCGGCCAGAGGATGCTGCCGCCGCCGCCGCCGCCGCTTGGCATCCCGACAGTCCAGGAGGAGGCGGCGGCGGCGGCGGCGGCAACACGTGCGGCCCTGGAGGCTGCCCGCCCGGACTCTCCCCCTCCGCGCAGAGACCCACCCTAGGCGGCGGCGGCGGTTGCGGAGCGCTGGGCGCGGAGGGCGCCGCCTTCCCCGCCCCGTTGGGCAGCGGAGGGCCGGAGACGCAGGGAGGAGGAGGGCGGCGGGCGGGCGGGCGGGCGGGCGGGGGTGGGGGGGGGCGCGCCCTGGGCTTCCTCAGCCGCTGACGCCCATTCCTCCGCAGGGGAGCGCCGGCCGCCGTTTCCCGGCCATTCCTCCTCCATCGGCGCGCTCGCACTCCGGAGGAAGGAGCCCGGCTTCCCCGCGCCGGCCTTCGCCCCGGTCGGCCGCTTCGCCGGGAGAACTTTCTGCATGACGGTCTCCAAGGTAAGGAGAGGCGGAGCGGAGGAAGGGCTTGCCGGGCGGTGGGGACGGTAAGGACGGCCGAGCGGCTCCCCTTCTCCCAGCCGGCTGGCTGCCCCCTCGTGCCCGGAGGGCTGGGGCTTTGTCAGGGATGCGCCGCCCGGCGAGGAGGCGGAGGACGAGGCTTTTTCGCGACGCCCGCCGAGCCGCCCATCCTCTGCCCGGGCTCTCCGCTCCGGCCGACCCGCCCGCCCGCCCGCTTTGCCCTTTGAGGACCGGGATGCCGGAGATCTGCTGCAGTTTTAACCCTTGGAGAGGCGGGCAGGCCGGGTCCCGGGGGCTGCCGGGCTGCCTCGGAGGAGGAACCTGCCCGCTGCCTGCCTGCCGGGTCTCTGAAACGCCCCCGGCACTGCAGGCGAGACCCCCGGGCCTCTCCCGCGGAAGCCCCGCATATGGCGCAGCCCTGGGCCGGCCACCTCCGGCAGCCCCTTCCTTCCCTCCACAGGTGGTTGCGGAGGAACGGCGCTTGGCTGGGGCGGGGCAGGGGCTCCCCGAGACTCAGCTCCCTGGAGCTGGCCGGACCCTCCAGCTTCTGACCGGGGTGGGGGGATGGGGGAGGCACAGCAGCTGCTTCGTGGGCCGGAGCCCCAGAGGTGACCGGCTTCGCCTCACCTTCCCCTCCGGCGCCTTTCGCTCTGCTCCTACCGGGGTTTGAGGAAGGGGACCCAGTTCCACCCCCGAAGCTGGAAGAATCCTTTGCAAGGAGACCCCAGAAGGTGGGTGGCTGGCCTGGGAGAGCCCCAAGACAGGAGCACCGCCCCAGGCAGAGGTGCGCCCCCGTTTTCCCTGCCTGAGCAGGCCCCAATTCTTTGCAGGTATGGGATAGGATAGGATAGAATAGAATAGAATAGAATAGAATAGAATATAGAATAGAAAATATAGAATAGAATATAGAATAGAATATAGAATAAAATAGAATATAGAATAAAATATAGAATGGTATATAGAATAGAATATAGAATAGAATAGAATAGAATAGAATAGAATATAGAATAAAATATAGAATGGAATATAGAATGGAATATAGAATATAGAATAGAATATAGAATAGAATATAGAAGAGAATAGAATAGAGAAGAGAATAGAGAAGAGAAGAGAATATAGAAGAGAAGAGAATTGAACAGAACAGAATTCTTTGTTGGCCAAGTGTGATTGGACACACAAGGAATTTGTCTTGGTGCAAATACTCTCAGTGTACATAAAAGAAAAGATACGTTCGTCAAGAGTCAAGAAGCATCAGGTACAACACTTAATGATAGTCATAAGGTACAAGAAGCCATCAAATCATACTAGGAAACAGTCAATATAAATTGTAAGGGTACAAGCAACAAATTTACAGTCATACAGTCACAAGCGGGAGGGGATGTGTGATAAGGAGTGATGAGAATATTAATAGTTATAGTAGTGCAGACTTTGTAAATAGTTGGACAGTGTTGAGGGAATTATTTGTTTAGCAGAGTGATGGCATTTGGGGAAAAACTGTCCTTGTGTCTAGTTGTTCTGGTGTGCAGGGCTCTATAGCGTCGTTTTGAGGGAAGGAGTTGAAACAGTTTATGTCCGGGATGTGAGGGGCCTGTAGATATTTTCCCAGCCCTCTTTTTGACTCGTGCAGTACACAGGTCCTTGATGGAAGGCAGGTTGGTAGCCATTGTTTTTTTTCTGCAGTTCCAATTACTCTCTGCAGTCTGGCCCCTTTACCGCTTTTCTCCCTGGTGCTACCCGCCTCCCGTGACAGGTTCTTTTCCCTGCCGGAGTCGCAGCCTTCTACACGACTTAACCACACTTTAAACCTGGCTAAAGCTGGACTTTGGCTTGAAAATCCCTCCTTTGGCTCTGATGCTGTGCCTAAGGTCTAGGCGGAGCCTCCATTGGCAGAACTCTGCTGCCTCTTCAGAGCAGATGGGATTTCTGCTGGTCCTGATGACCGGAGGCCAGAAAGAAATAGTTTTGCAACATCTTCATTGTGTGGCTGCAGAACATTTTCGTATTTGATAAGAGTCAGGATCACTCCTGCAATGTGGTATAAGGCCAGATTTGGAACCATGATTCCACCCACCACCCCCGAGTTATAGTATATACTAGCATGTATTTTAATTTATAAATCAATGTTTACTGATAGGAATTCAAAATAATAATAATAATAATAATAATAATAATAATAATAATAATAAGAAGAAGAAGAAGAAGAAGAAGAAGAAGAAGAAGAAGAAGAAGAAGAAGAAGAAGAAGAAGAAGAAGAAGAAGTTGTTCATTGACATTTACAATACTTGATGATGCACAAATTGAAGACACACAGCAAGAAAAAATCGCAAAGTATCAGGACTTACAAATTGAAGTTGAGTGACTTTGGAAAAAGAAATTGTGTGTTATCCCAAGTGTAATTGGAGCCCTTGGAGCAATACCTAAAGGGCTGCCTCGCTATTTGGAAATCCTGAATTTATCAGACTTCAATACCCTGATTTTACAAAAAAACCACCCTACTTAGAACAGCTTATATCCTCCGACGCTACCTGAACAGTTCCTAGGTCCTTGGTTAGGACTGTTGAGCTACCAACCAGCCCCAAAGGCTGTGAATCTCACTAAGACTGATGATGGTGATGATGATGATGATGATGATGATGATGATGATGATGATGATGAATTTTTTTCCAGATATCTGCAGTTTGATTTTCAAGTCTTGATATCTGAAAAAATCACCAGATATCAAGACTTGAAAATCGAACTGCAGAGTCTCTGGCGTAAACTAGTGCAGGTGGTTCCAGTGGTACTCGGCACACTGGGTTTCACAAACTTCCACAAACTTAGCCAGTTGTAGTTTGATAAATTGACCATGGTTAACCAAACTATAGCTTTCTATGACATGACAGTTAAAAGTTGTTTCTGACAGTTCTCCTCTTTAACTGAGAGAGACTATGGGGCTGGTGTTAGGGTTTCTGCCACCATGGGTTTGCCACAGGAAACAAGAATTTGAAATATGACCCATATCTACCTGGCCATGAGCCCATAGTTGCCGAAAATACCCTAGCAAGTATACTAACCTGAAGATCTTTCTATTCTTGTTAGAAGCTGTTAGAAGAAATATAAATATATTTATTTAAACGTTTTATACGACTGCTCTCATCTTAAGCAACTCCGTGTGACTTACAACTGTAAAACCAATAAATAAAGCAATTATAAAAACAATAAAGTTAAAAATAGAGCACTTTGGGGTTTTAGCCAGTTCTAGCCAAGCTAAAAATCGGGAGGCCCTGAGTTCCAGTCCCATCCTAGGCTGGAAAGCCATTTGGGTGACTTTGGGCCAGTCCCTTTCTATCAGCACAGCCCACGACACAGGGTTGTTGTTATGGGGAAAATAGGAAGAAGAAGGGGTGTGGGATATGACCTCCACTTTGAGTTATTTATAGAAATAATAAAGGTGAGATACAAGTAAATAAATAAATAAAATGAAGAATCTTCCCTTGGACATTAAGCCAGCCGGGTGACTTTGGGCCAGTCATTCCCTCTCAGTTCTTGGAAGGAAGCAAACCAAAGCATTTCTGAAAAACCTTGCCAAGGAAACTGCAGGGACAGGTCCAGGCAGGATTCAAAAAGTAACTTGAAGTCACACAAAAGTTAAAGGTAGGTTAAAATTAAAAATTGTTAGCAATGGGATGTAGCAGCTGTTTATCTATTGGATTGAGGTGCAGCTCCCACACTGGGGGAAACAGTCAGAATGCAGGGATGTGACCGTGAAGGAGATTGACTGAGCATTTTCCAAGTATCTCTCATTTTTTATCCTTACACCATGGATTTTAGACAGGTTGCACACGTACAGGAAAATTACCACTTGTCGAGAACTGTGTAGAAAAAGCCCCAAGACCAGCAGGTCCAGACTAAACCAGAACTCCAAAGTCATTGTTCCTAGGCCTGGCGTGTTTCTCCTCCACCTTCTCAAAACCCGGAAGCGCTTCCTACCCAGGGTTTCAGCACTAAATGTAAAGGTGCGCAGATACCCTTTAAAGTTAATAGAAAGCAAATATCTGGTGTTGGATTCCATGACAGGTGAATTTCAGTTGATTTGCAGTGCACTTTTCACCGCTACCTGTGAATCTGTAACCTCTGATTGGGGTGGAGAAAGCCGCGGCCCCTTTGGGACCCCTTAGGAACTTTCTGCTGCTCCCAAAGAGAAGCATTTGGTGGCACAAGGTGCTGCGGTTGGGAAAGGGATCTGCGGTTGGCATGGCAACCCGAGAATGGAGGGGGAGGCTGAAGGCAGCTTGCAGGCAGGCAGGGGACCGCAGGCTACTAATTACCGAGCACATTTTGGGATGTCAAACTGCATCCTAAACTGTGGGTTCAATTGTCCCATAATAGTCTTATGGCCAATTAGCACTTGGTTGTTTCATTAACGCAGCATTAAGACGGAAGATGGGAGACTAAAATTGGTTATTTGTGGCTCTGTGTTTATTTCTTTCATTTTATTTGGTTTGTCAATTGCTTACAAGATAATAGGTATAAGTAATAACATAGTTATGAATACATGGATACAGATAAGAAAAATAATAAAAGAAACAATAGGACGGTGTGTTGTGGAAATCCAGCTCCCTGATATTTTGCATGAATCAGGTCATTATGTTAAACCATATTAAATTGGGCATAGCATGTCTTGTGCATACAAGCATTGTATTTTATTAACCTGATTGATGACAGTGTATTATGTGAACCCAGTCTTGCAAAATGAAAGATTTGCCTAGGCCAACCCCTATTTAATATTGCTTTCCTTTGAAGGGATCATTTTGGAATTTTGACACTGTTGTGAGGGGTATCAGCAACGGATTTCCTGACAGCAGGTTCAGCTGTTTACCAAATTGGAGCTATAATGTTCATACATAGTTGGGGGCTTACTATATGTAGCCTGGGAGTTAAACTTCTGAGAGCAAAGTAACTTCTTTATAAATTTACGTAGAAGGTAAAGGAGACATGAGCTCCAAATCAAGTAGCTGCTTTTCTAAAACTATAGTTTTCGGACCCAGTATCCATTTCAGGATGACTTTCCTGACCAAACCAACAATTACAGGAATTTGGAAGTTCTGGTCCAATGGATAGCACTCTTCCAATATTTGAGGGGCTGCCACCAAAAGGCAGAACAAGAAGTAATGGTTGGAAGCCAACCAAGGAGAGAAACAACCTCGAACTAAGGAGAGAACGTTTCTAACAGTGACAGCAATCAACCAATGGAATGGCTCGCCTTCAGACGTTGTGGGTTCTCCATCAATGGAGGCTTTCACAAAGAGACTGGGCAACCCTTTGTCTGAAATGGTAGAGGGCGCCTGCTTGGGCAGGGGATGGATTAGTTGACCTCCAAGGTAGCAATAGCACTCAGATTTAAATACCGCTTCCCAGTGCTTTCCAGCCCTCTCTAAGCAGTTTACAGAGTCAGCCTCTCGCCCCCAACAATCTGGGTCCTCATTTTATTACTGACCTAAGAAGGATGAAAGATTGAGTCAACCTTGAGCTGGTCAGGATTGAACTCTAGACTGTGGGCAGAGTAAGCCTGCAATACTGCATTCTAACCATTGCACACCAGGAAGGAAGGAAGGAAGGAAGGAAGGAAGGAAGGAAGGAAGGAAGGAAGGAAGGAAGGAAGGAAGGAAGGGAGAGAAAGAGGGAGAGAGAGAGAGAAAGGGCAATAGCAGTTAGAATTATATACTGCTTCTCAGTGCTTTTACAGCCCTCTCTAAGCTGTTTACAGAGTCAGCCTCTTGCCCCCAACAATCTGGGACCTCATTTTAACCCCTTTGGAAGGATGAAAGGATGAATCAACCTTAAGCCGGTCAGGATCGAACTGCCAAACTTCTGTAGTAGCCTGGAGTACTGCATTTTAACCACTGCACCACCACGGAAGGTACCTACCTTCCAACTCTATTATTCTCTGTTTAAATAAATGAGACCCAAAGAAATGAAGTATAGGAAAACAGGGAGGGCATATGCTACAGATGGGGGCTGGCCAGGGTGTGTGTGGGGGGAGGGGGCGCCACAGAGGGTGAGAGCCCTGCATTCCAGAACGGGGTTCCTCGGGAGCAAAAGCGGAGCAGCTTATAACCTTCCCTGCCATCTTCCCCATTGACTTTCCTTGTGGGAAGCAGGCAAGGGAAGTCACAGGTGGCAATCCCATGACTGCAGGATGCAGCAGCCGTCATAAACTGAGCCTGTTGCCAAGC
Organism: Pseudonaja textilis; assembly: GCF_049901715.1. NCBI lineage: Eukaryota > Metazoa > Chordata > Lepidosauria > Squamata > Elapidae > Pseudonaja > Pseudonaja textilis. The sequence goes on along the minus strand of NC_142002.1, from coordinate 1,079,314 downwards.
ACCCAGATCCCAATCACATGACTTCAGGGTTGCTGCGATGGGCAGAACCTCGAGGATTGTAAGTGCCACTTATTTAGTGCTGTCTTAACTTTGGAAGGTCACCAAGCAAGTGGTAGTCACTAAAGGACTACCCAAGGCGGTAACAAAAGTACCTTACAAGCAGGGGTGGGATTCTACAGGCTCACACCTATTTGCTAGAACCGGTTGTTAACCTTGGGGTGTCCAACCTTGGCAACTAGGGGTGTCCAAGCCAGGGGTGTCCAGGGGTGTCCAACCTTGGCAACTTTAAGACTTGTGGACTTCAACTCCCAGAATTCTCCAGCCAGCAAAGGGAGTTGAAGTCCACAAGTCTTAAAGTTGCCAAGGTTGGACACCCCTGTTCTAAGCAGTTCGGAGAACCGGTTGTTAGAACATTGGTACTTCTGTGTTCATTTGAACCCGGGATTTACTGGGGTTTTTTGCAAGTCCTCCAGGGATAGTATAGTGGCTTTTAGATTATAGCCTAATACTTCAGTAAGTGTCTCTCTCTCTCTCCTTTATAATCTATAAAACAGCCATTTAATCTTGTGTTCAGAACAGGAAGAACAGATTTTTTTGGGAACACAGGTACTTTATTTTGATCTTGAAACAAAGAAGGTCTATTTTTAGATTGAAACATTTTGAATTCCAAAACTTCTGCACGTCCCTGTAAAACTCCTTCCTGTGCCACCTAGCCATATTCTTGGAGGAGGCGGGTGGGAGGGATGTTCAGGTTAAATATAAACGCACCACAGAGAAGTCCCATCTGCACCACCATGTTAAATCATTCAAAATACCAAAGCAAAACAGCGCGCGCGCACACACACACACACACACACACACACACACACACAAAAGCTGTGCAAATGCTTACATGCACCATACACAGTTCATCCAAAGATCAAAACCTCAGAGCCCCTGAAAATTAAATTTTGGAGGAAAAAACTTTTCATTATAGCTGTTTCCCCAAAGCCCAGGCAAAATTTGACATCTTCCTGCCCAAAGAAAGAAGAGAAAGAGCAATCCGATGTATACAGCAGATAAAGAAATCCCAATACAATTTTAGTCTTAATCATGATTGCCTTACAGCCAGAGAAAGCATACATCAAATATAAGTGTAAATATATATTTATAGACATGTACAGCTAAAATCTATACATATAAATAAAAACCCTAACATACAATAAAATAATAGTACAATTAATACTGGTGATCACCGAGACTAGTTTCTTTGGTTTCTTTGGTCAAGGAAGAAATAACAGCATAGAATGAAGCAGCCTTGATTGTTGTCCCTCGGACGGAAGAAATAGCAAATGAGAGCAGTACTCCGATATCTCAGGGGCTGCCCCAAAGAAGAGGGAGTCAAGCTATCCTCCAAAGCACCAGAAGGCAAGGCAAGAAACAGTGAATGGAAACTCATCAAGGAGAGAGAGAAGCAACCTAGAACGAAGGAGACATTTCCTGACAGTGAGAACAATCAGTCAGGGGAACTCCTTGCCTCCAGAAGTTGTGAAGGCTCCAACACTGGAGGCTTTTAAGAAGAGATTGGACAAGCATTTGTCTGAAAGGGTGTAGGGTTTCCTGCCTGGGCAGGGGGGTTGGACTAGAAGGCCTCCAAGGTCCCTTCCAACTCATCTATTCTATTCTATTCTATTCTATTCTATTCTATTCTATTCTATTCTATTCTATTCTGTTCTATTCTATTCTGGTCTATTCTGGTCTATTCTATTCATTTTCTCTTCTCTTCTTCTTCTCTTCTCTTCTCTTCTCTTCTCTTCTCTTCTCTTCTCTTCTCGTCCCTTTCCTTCCCTTCTATTCTATTCTATTCTGGTTTCTTCTCTTCTCTTCTCTTCTCTTCTCTTCTCTTCTCTTCTCTTCTCTTCTCTTCTCTTCTCTTCTCTTCTCTTCCCTTCCTTTCCCTTCCCTTCCCTTCCCTTCTATTCTGGTCTCTTCTCTTCTCTTCCCTTTCCTTCTCTTCTCTTCTCTTCTCTTCTCTTCTCTTCTCTTCTCTTCTCCTCTCGTCCCTTTCCTTCCCTTCTATTCTATTCTATTCTGGTTTCTTCTCTTCTCTTCTCTTCTCTTCTCTTCTCTTCTCTTCTCTTCTCTTCTCTTCCCTTCCTTTCCCTTCCCTTCCCTTCCTTCTATTCTGGTCTCTTCTCTTCTCTTCCCTTTCCTTCTCTTCTCTTCTCTTCTCTTCTCTTCTCTTCTCTTCTCTTCTCTTCTCTTCTCTTCTCTTCTCTTCTCTTCCCTTCCTTTCCTTCCCTTCCTTCCCTTCCCTTCCTTCTATTCTGGTCTCTTCTCTTCCTTTCCTTCTCTTCTCTTCTCTTCTCTTCTCTTCTCTTCTCTTCTCTTCTCTTCCCTCCCTTTCCCTTCCCTTCCCTTCCCTTCTATTCTGGTCTCTTCTCTTCCCTTTCCTTCTCTTCTCTTCTCTTCTCTTCTCTTCTCTTCTCTTCTCTTCTCTTCTCTTCTCTTCTCTTCCCTTCCCTTCCCTTCCCTTCCCTTCCCTTCCCTTCCCTTCCCTTCCCTTCCCTTCCCTTCCCTTCCCTTCTCTTCTCTTCTCTTCTCTTCTCTTCTCTTCCCTTCCCTTCCCTTCTCTTCCCGTCCCTTCCCTTCACTTCCCTTCCATTCCACTCTACATAAGTTGCCCGCTCTCTGCCATTTCTTCAGAGTGAGACTGAGGAATGTCCAGCGAGATTCCCTGTAAAGGAAGCAAAAAGAGCAACATGTCTCTGTAGTTCCTCAGTCATGCAGGCCAGGGCAGTCCCGAAGGGGTTTTCCCAAAAGGCAACTGGATTTCCTTGGTTTTCCCTTGAAGACGTTTCGCTTCCCATCCAAGGAGCTTCTTCAGTTTGGGAAGAAAGAAGTCTTCAAGTAAAAACAAACAAACCCCAGTTGCCTTTTGGAAAAAAAGAGGCCAGGTTGACAGCAAGAGGGGAGAGCTCTTTTATCACCGAAATTCAGCATATGGAGGCGATGCAGCGATATTCCGAGTGATCCTGCCTCTTTCGGCCTTCTCGTCCTCTGGGTTGCTGGTCTTAAGCTGGTACAGTTTTCCGCTCCTTGCCCCTTGTTCAGCCTGACTGACTCATTGTAAATGGCCATATAATAGGCCCAGTGTCTTCTGGATGCGTCTCTCTTCCCATCAAATGTTCCCCCTTCAGCCCGACGAGCCTTTGGGCAAACAGGATACGGCCGCACGGAGCATTCTGGGCTTTCCTGAGCCCCAGAAAAGAAAGAAAAAAAAAGTATTTTCTTACGAGCTGCTTTGTGCAGAAACAAAAGGAAAAAAGAGTCCCAGCGCTACTTGGGGGCAAAACGTTTTTTGTTTTTTGTTTTAACATGTGTTAATTGTCATATAGTATGAATAGAAAATAAGATTTTGCCCACTGGACACTGTTTCCTCTTTGTCAAGCATGTTCCATGTGGAAAATTCTGTGGATTTGGTTGTTACGTGTAATAAGGGCATCTAGACATGTTTTTTCGTCTAGGAGCTACACGTCCATTTATGGTGCTGACCTCTACCCATGGCGGGAGACCCTATATCATTCTGGACACATGGCTGCCCAGTCTCTTCTTGAAAACATCCAGTGGTGAAGCACCGACAACTTCTGGGGCCAAACTCTTCCGTTGTTTAATTGCTCTCGCGGTCAGGAAACTAGGCTGGATCTCTTCTTAGTTGATCTTCCTACCTGTTATTTCTTGACCTGCCTTCAGTTGCTTTAGAGCAGGGGTGTCCAACCTTGGCAACTTTAAGACTTGTGGACTTCAACTCCCAGAATTCCTCAGCCAGCAAAGCTGGCTGAGGAATTCTGGGAGTTGAAGTCCACAAGTCTTAAAGTTGCCAAGGTTGGACACCCCTGCTTTAGAGAATCAATTGACCCCTCCTCTTCCCCGCGACAGCCCCCTTAGGTCCTGGAAGGCAGCTATCATATCCTCCTGCCTTTTCCCTGCAGATTCAAGCTATTTGCTGGTATTCTATTTTAGTTCCATGTCCCTCTTTTCAGTTTTCATCCTTGTTCTTTTTTTTTTCCTCTCAGTTCGTTAGAGATTTCTTTGTGCAGTCATGCTGACTTCATCTGGGGTCTCTTGTTTTTCTTTCTGTGCGGTATTGTGTAAGACTTGGGTTTTTATTATCCCGTTTTTCAGAGTTTCCCAAGCGATGTTGAGTTTTTTCCCCCTTTTTAGGAGTTCCACCGTGGGAATTTTTCAGCCCTCGTAGCTGATGTTTCTTCCTCCTTTTTAAAAACCACACTTGACTTTTCCTTATTCGGCATACAGGTTTAAGTTAAAGAATGGGAGAACTGTCTTGTGGCGTTCCTTTTGCCAACCTGGAGCCTCTCTTATCTGTACTATGACTTCCTAACCTGGGTGTAACTTTGTTAAGAAGACAATGAGATGGTTTGGGACTCTTGTTTAATTTTACATGCCCCCCCGCTGCCCCCACCCGCCAGTCTTCCTGCACTGCCTCATTGTGGAGGGGGTTGTTCCTGGAAGGGCCGAGCAAAGAACATTGGAGATATATGCCAAGAGTACAGTCTATATCAGGGGTCTCCAACCTTGGCAACTTTAAGACTTGTGGACTTCAATTCCCAGAATTCCTCAGCCAGCTGGCTGAGGAATTCTGGGAGTTGAAGTCCACAAGTCTTAAAGTTGCCAAGGTTGAAAACCTCTGGTCTATATTCCCAGTGGGGTCATCCAAGGCAAGAAGGTCATCCCAACTGTCCGGCCAAAGCAAGCAGGCACCTATATTGGATTGCAATGATACAGGAAGATGCCAGGGACAGATGTCACTCTTAGTTTTAGGGATTTTTTTGGTCTGCTCTTGGATGTAATAATTATGATCCAACTTAACATCTCCAAAGCTGCTTCCAGCTCTCTCATTCTATGCTCCAAGTCCTTGTTTTCGATGAGAACTTAAAGAAACGTGCTTTAAAAGATTCAGGTTGGGCTTGGTATTCTTTGCTCTTGAAAAAATGCATTGGCACAATTGTGTGTGCCAGAAGGCAATACCTTTCTTTTTTAAACTTAATTTTTTTTAAAAAATTAATTTTTAATTTTTTAATTTAATTTTTTTGATTTTTTAAAATAAAAAACTTCTTTTTTAAAGGCTGTGAGATTATAGGAAGGAGCTCTGAAATGACACCAGCCTATGCCTTCGATGCCAGAGAGTTTGCGTGAGAAAATTGTGAAGGCTTCACTTCAGCCAGTTGGTTTGTGTTTATCCAAGAGGCCTCCCAAGATGGCTTGAAGGACAACGGGAGACGCCTGCGTGGCTTTCCTTTTGTCCTTCACACATCCATGCGAGGCACCTTGGACACGGGATGTCTTGAGATCCCAGAGTTTGAACAGTGGAATGTAAAGGGATAAAATAAATAGGTAATGATATAAATACAGGTCATCCTCCAATAACGACCACCATTGAATCCAAAGTTTCTGTTGCTAAGTGAGACACTCATTAAGTGAATTTTGCACCATTTTGTGCAAAATGGGGTTGCACTGTGTCCAAGGTGACCTTGCCATAGCCGTTGAGTGAATCACTGCACTTGTTCAGTTAGTAAGGTGGTTGTTAAGTGAATCCACATTGACTTTGCCTGTCAGAAGGTTGCAAAAGGGGATCATATAACCTCAGTGTCAGGAATCCAGCAATCGCCCTAATTAAATCATGGTCCTCGAGCCAAACTTCAAAAACCTTCAAAGGGTTCACTAGAGGCGACATCCTGGCCCTGCCCTGTATGAAGCCAACTCTGGCCTATGTCACTTACAGTCCTCTGTGGCCCTGAGTGTGAAACACGGTCATGAATCACATTGTTCAGTGCTGTTGCAACTTCGAATGGTCATTAAATGAACTGTTGTAAGTCGAGGTCAAAACATTGCTGCAAAAGGTGACTGAGCTACATTGAACAAATACTGAAATAACCGTGGACTCTTCCTTCTCGACGCCTTTCCTTTTTGAGCACTGCTTGTTTTCTGTGGGTGCAGGGATGCTGACCCCATCAATGCCTACTTTGGGTGGGGGGCTGTGGCTCTGTGCATATGTGCACCGTCCAATCCTATGGGTTGTTCCCCCATCCCCCCATTAGGGGTCGTGCCTAAGCGCATCAATGTGCCAACCATCCCTGTCCTATTGTTTCTTTTTATTTTTCTTGTATGGATCCATTTTATGTATCCGTAACTGTGTTTATACTTATCCCGGTTATCTTATAATCGCTTGGCAAATAAAATAAATAAATAAACTAAAATAAATTTGTCGCATTGTTCCCCTTTTCAAAGGAGTTTTCCAGCTGTCAGGTTGAGCATTAACCTCTTCTTGCCTTTCCTGATGCCGCAGCAGTGGTTGTGTTTGCCAACTCCCCGGGAGGCAGCGTAGCTTGCCAGACCATTCCCTTGTTTTAACAAAAGAAAGGGAGACGTGTGTGTGCGCGCGCGCGTGTGTGTGTGTGTGTGTGTGTGTGTGTGTGTGTGTAGGGAGATTTCAAAGGAAACCAGCCTTTTCTCCTTCTGCCAGCCTGGTGCTCAGCTGCTCAATGAATCAACACAGGACTCACTTGTGATTTGCAGGGGCCCAGCGGCTCCCGGCCAGCCGCAACAAGGCAGGATGATAAAGTCAAGGAGGAAACTACAGCAGCCATACTCAGTTTGGGTTGTTCAATTAAGCAATTTCATACATTCCTGTCAGTAAAAACAGGAAAGCAGACAGAAATGTCATCTTATTAACTTGGGCACTAACACGGAAGAACAATTTAAAACCAGAGGTGATAGAGGGGAGCCTGTTGCCTTCTTTCTCTGAAAGAAGGGTATTTCGGGGACAGAAATTTCAAGTGCAAAGAAGTTGTTTTGTGGGTTCCATCTCTGGCTTTGGATCCGCTTCTCGGGCCAAGGACTGTTGTGGCCTGCTGGCGGAGCCGGCAGCGGAGTTGGACAGTAGTAGCAAGGAGGTTGGGGAGGAACCTGGGCCATTCCTGGAAGCTGAGGAAGGTTTGGATGAGGGCTCTGCATCGGAGGCAGGGATGGGGCCAGGGCAGGCTGGCCGTCATCAGCTGCCTTAGGAGTGAGGCAAAGGAGTTTCTGGAGCCGGTTCCCAGTCTGCGCATGCACAGGGTTGCCAGAAGACCAGAACAATTGAGAAATCAGGATTGACTCAGGAGTGACACCTCAAGAGATGATTGGCCCCTCCCAAAGGACATAAAAGAGGAGCGAGCGGGATGTGAGCTTTTGCAGAAAACAATTAGTTCGTCTGATCGGTTCAAGCTTTGAAAATTCTTGTTTGACTCTGTGTCAAGTTTGACCTTGTGCAACCACCTAAAACCAAAACTTTGAAATTATTTACAATAATATTGTTTCATTATTTGTTTCTAAGTCACTGGAAGATTTGGAGATTGAAAAACCTGGGAAAACAGCAGCAGAGCCTCTGGCGTACTTTTCTAGAAGCGGATTCCTCTGACAGTAACTCTCTTCCATAAAGGAACTCCCAATTCATTGCAGTTCCAATACGTTTGGAGGTTGAAAAGGTTTAGCAGAAGGTCAGGCTCCAATTATCCCTCTACTTGGCCCTGTTTCAAGTGCTTTGAGTGTCAAGGCAACAGCGGTAGATGCCTCGTCAAAATTAGTTGGGAGCAGGAACCAAATAAAAGAAACAGATAGTAGCTCTTAATCCAGACTGAAATCACTCAGATTAAAAGCAGCTAAAAAACAAGATTTATAGGGTCCTGTGACCTCGATATTTCTTCCAAAGTCAAAGAGTATGTAGAGAGTCGTCTCGGAGGCCTCATGCAGCTGACAGTGAAACTTGCCGGTGTCAGATGGGGCCGGCTGCCTCTTTTCAGGATCCTTCACAATATTTGGCACAGGTAGCTCCAAATGAAGAATAGGTCAGGAGAGGAGAGGAGAGAAGAGAAGAGAAGAGAAGAGAAGAGAAGAGAAGAGAAGAGAAGAGAAGAGAAGAGAAGAGAAGAGAAGAGAAGAGAATTGTTTATTTGTCAAGTGTGATTGGACACACAAGGAATTTGTCTTGGTGCAAATGCTCTCAGGGTACATAAAAGAAAAGATACATTCATCAAGAGTCAAGAATCATAAAGTACAACACTTAATGATAGTCACAGGGTACAATAAGCCATCAAATCATACCAGGAAACAGTCAATATAAATAGCGAGGATATAAGCGACAAAGTTACAGTCGTACAGTCCCAAGTGGGAGGGGATGGGTGATAAGGAGTGATGAGAAGATTAATAGTTATAGTAGTGCAGACTTTGTAAATAGTTGGACAGTGTTGAGGGAATTAGTTGTTTAGCCGAGTGATGGCTTTCGGGGGAAAAACTGTCCTTGTGTCTAGTTGTTCTGGTGTGCTGGTCTCCATAGCGTTGTTTTGAGGGAAGGAGTTGAAACAGTTTCTGTCCGGGATGTGAGGGGCCTGTAGATATTTTCACAGCCCTCTTTTTGACTCGTGCAGTATATACAGGTCCTCCATGGAAGGTAGCCATTGTTTTTTCTGCAGTCCCAATTCCTCTCCGGAGTCTGTGTCTGTCCTGTTGGGTTGCAGAACCAAACCAGACAGTTATAGAGGTGATGATGAAGGATATGCTGTGAGGCACATCTGAGGAATTAAGATTAAAGGGCCCTTGATTAACAGCGGGTGGAGATGGGAAACTGTCGCCCTTTTGCGATCTCTGAACTTCATGGCTGGCGCAAGAATTCTGGGAGTTGAAGTTCACAGATTGTAAAAGCGCCACAGTTTCCCACATCTGACATACGGGGTGGGAGAGGGTGAGAAATGTGGGGAAGAGTTTAGCAGATAAACAATTGTGAATGAGGGAGGACCAACTGGACTCTGATTATGGTGTAATTATGGCCTATTGGTTTGGCTGGGTGAGGGTTAGGGACACTGCTTGCTTGGAAGGCCACAACCGTCCTTTCCACAGAGGGTTAACCTTGCCTCATAAACAGAGATGGCTGAATATTTCTGCTTCTTGTAATGCAATGGAGGTTTTTAGATGAGCCACAACTTAAGGAAAAAACCTTGAAATTTCCAGTAAAATAACATTCGGTTCAGATAGGGTTACACGCTGTAATAGTAATGCACGTCAAATTTAGTCAGCCATCTGAGGAAGAACAAAATAAATCAAAACAGTTTTTTATGTACCTGATGTGAATCTGTTCTGATTTTGAGTTTTAGAGAAGGGAGGGAGTGGGGGGGGGGAGAGAGATTTCCTTATTTAGGGAGGGAAGAAAATATTAGATTCCGTAATCAAGAGTTCTCACTAGGTCACCTTTCTCTTTGCGTTAAATGCCGTTGATTATTCTAGACATTAATTTAAAGAGCTTCCTGCTGATCATCACCAACGGTCTTCAAAGAAATGCCTTCTTCACTTTCCTAGAGGGTTTGAAGCTACAACGGTCAGCTCGAGTCCAGGAATTTTAACAACTACAAATGTCAGTGGCACTCAGTCTGTTCAGAAGATCCATTTGTCCACACCATCCATCTATAATTCAAAACTGTAGCCCAGGATGGCTAGAAAGCATTAGGATTTTCAGAATTATAATCTGCAGAATTATATACTTTGTAGGAATTAGTTAAATCCGTTTCTCCTCCTGGCTGCCCATCTTGACCAGAAACCCAGCTTAGGAGTTTATTCTATGTATGTTTGCTGAATATTGAGATGTTCCACAAGATGCCCCAACAAATGTAAACAACAATACAGATTACTTTTGCTAGATGGGGACTGATAACAATGAAATGTACCCGTCGGTTTTAGTTCTGTGCAGGGGGAACAAGCCCACCACCATCACACACAAACAGAATCTGCCTGCCTGTGATATGACTTACAGTCCCAGAGGCTGCTCACAGGGCCTGGGGATCTGAATGGGGCAACCGTAGGATGTAATTTCAAGAAATGGAGAGCAAAGCTTTTACAGATCCTCGTAATGAAATCAAAACGCCCCAGGAGCAGTGGTGGGATTCGAAACTTTTTACTACCGGTTCTGTGGGCGTGGCTTGGTGAGCGTGGCAGGGGAAGGGTACTGCAAAATCCCCCTTCCCTCCCCACCCCATTAACCTGCTTTCCAGCTCCATTCTCCTGTGCAGGGCAACCAAAGAAGACCCAGCCGATCATCTGGGACTCAATGGGAGGCAGAGAGAAGAGATGGGGTTGGCGGGGCCAGTCGGGGTGGGATTGGCCGGTTCTCCGAACTATTCAGAATTTCCGCTACCGGTTCTCTCCAGAACCGGTCAGAACCGGCTGAATCCCACCTCTGCCCAAGAAGGACAGAGAAAATGCTGTAAGGAGAGCCAAAGATGTTGTGTGCATTTCATTGTATGTACACCGTGTATAAACGTACAGTGACCACGAAGAATTCAATTCAATTCAATTCAATAAGGAATGGATCGCCGCAGAGGCGGCTTCTAGAAAGGGCAGCAGGAAATAGGGGCGAAACTCAGAGTCGGGTCCCGCGAGCGTTCGGGGAACGAAGCCTCGCGCAATGGCAGAGCTTCCTAGGGAGAGGCAAGGCTCAGGGCGAGGCGAGCCAAGCGCATCAGAGAGGAAACGTCAGCCAAGCCCCTCCCTCCCCCCCGACCAGATCCTGGCAGCCTCAGGGGCAGTTGGGGGCCTTCTCCTTATTCCTAAGGCCCAGGGACTGTCCAACAACACTCGGTTTCTAAAAATAAAAGATAATTGCTCTGTGATTTTGCTTGGAAGCAACATCCCCCCACCCCGCAACACCCCCGGGGCCTCCTAGTCCTCCTCTCGCATCTGACCTGTTTCTGTACTGGAGGAGAAATGCTTGGGAGCCGCTGAAGGGCCGGTTTGTCCATTCATGGCTTCGGTGCCGGCATGAATGGAGCCTTTCTGCCCAGACGGACGAAGGGCTGATGGGTCTTTATGCCATTGGAGACATCTGCTGCATGGGGAGGGGGGGCTTTGTGGAGAACAGTCTGGCTCTGTGACCATTTGTGGGTCCTGCCTGGGGGCAAAGTGCTGACTCCATGGATGTGAACCACACCCCGGGAGCACAGAGCCCCCCGGTAAGCAAGCGCATCGGGCTGGGCACTCCCCACTTGTCTGGGCACGCTGAGTCACAAAATGCCCAGCTCCTGGAAGGCAAACCGGTGAGGAAGACTTCCCTGGCACCTCCCCTCCTCCTCCTCTTCCCTGGTGGGGGTCTGGGCTGCAGCCCCCTGGCCTTTTGGCTTCCTAAGAAGAATGGGGTGGGGGCAAAGCCTGCGTGGAGCTGATAAACAGGGGATGTTGCTTCTCAGGAGACCCCTTTCCCTTTATTATGCTGAAATAACTTTCACTCAGGGGTCCCCAACCTTTCTGGCTCGGTGGGGGGCAGGGGAGGGTTCTGGGTGGGGGGTAGGCACACCGCTCCATTTGCACAGGCACAGGATGCATGCATAGGGGTGGGATTCCATGTTTTTAACAACCGGTTCTGAGGGCGTGGCTTGTTGGTCACGTGACTGGGTGGGCGTGGCTTGGTGGTCATGTTATTGGCTGGGCGTGGCCAACTCAACATCACTCACATCGAGGTATGCATCTCCTCGCCTGGCCTCTCGTGACTGTGGGGATGCTCCAACAGTCATAAGTGTGAAAAATGGTCATAAGTCACTTTTTTCAGTGCCATTATAACTTCGAAGGGTCCCTCCACACAAGCAAAGTACCAGCAAAGGAGGGGAAAAAACTCCAGAGAAGTTCCTGAGACAGGAAGTCGAGTCCTGCCAAGAATGTAATAAGGGTTAACGGAGAGGCAGTTTCTATAAGCAACACCAGAATGTTTCCTTCCTAGGAAATATTAAAAAGGCAGAATATTTCCCCTAAAAAGAGTAGAAACTCAGAGAGGCAGAAACTCACACACCCCCTTTGCTAATGGGCCATTACTCTGGCCTAGGCCAGTCTATTTTACATAACAAAGATCTACTCCAGGTAGAGCCATAATAGGAGTTGCTCCAAGCCCTTTCATGACATCATCATCATCCAGCGAGGCTCAACCAAGCTTGGAACTCAGCCTACAGAGTTGCCCCTGCATGGCCGCCTGGGAGTCTGACAACCAATCAGAATACAAGCTCCAATTCAAATCCCAACAGGGGGTATAAAACCCAGGCGCTTTCAGCCCCCTCCGCCTGCCCTTCTTTGGAGCTCCAAGGCATGGGGTCCTGCTGTCCACCATTAAACCATCTTTCCAAGCAGCCGCCATGTTTCCACTTGGAACTGAACCCAGAAGGATCTTCCTTCCAAGGCTGGAAAGCCTAGAGGCCCCACCCTTTCTCCTTCCTTCCGTCCTCTCAAAGGGCTGCCTGCGATCGGAATTCAGCAGATGCGGCAGATCGGCTGTCAGGTTGCATCCTTGCTTTGGGTGCTCCTCCTCAGCAGCAATGAGATAATCCTTCTGGAATGATCCGGCTTGCCACGTCAAACCCAGTTTGAACATGCTGCCCCCCTTCTCGCACCGAAAGCCGTTTTCTCTGACTGATCAGCTTATGGCATAAAGTCTGGAGCCCAGAAGCAGCTTTTGTGTTCATCATGTCTGCGAAGGCAACTCTCTCCTACGCTCCACGAAGAGAGTCCAGAAGGTGCTGACCGGCTGCTGGGTTTTCTTCCACCAGGACAACAACAACAACAAAACATCATTGGCTGCTCACTCCCCTCTTTGGAAGAACTGTATAGGAATAGATGTAAGAGGAAGATATTTAATATATTGAATGACTCCTCTCATCCGGGACATCAGCTCTTTGAACTATTACCATCAAGAAGGAGATTCAGGGTATTAAGAACAAGGACAACTAGATTTAAGAACAGTTTTTATCCAAGTGCAGTTTTGAGTTTGAATGCAGGGTCATAGAGATTATTGTATGGTCCGTTGTGTTTAGTTTTATTTTTCTTTCAATGGTGTTGTCCAGTTTTACTTGTGGAAGAGCACCTCATTTCGTTGCACCCTCTTGCGAGTGTAATGACAAATAAATTCTTATCTTATCAACAACAAAAAAATGAGAATCCTGCTTTGGGGGGATTGTGCATTGAACTCATCAGACCTTTGACATTTGTTGGTCTCTCTCGGGAGAGGCCGCCTCCCTCTTAACACGGAAATGCGCAACTCTTTTAATTCCTTGTGATTTATTCTTTTCTTCCTCTCTCCTGTGTCTACGGAGGAGATTCTCCGTCATCCAGGTCAGGCTGTCCCAAAGTGGCGCTTTTTTTTTTCAAGAGGCAACTGGGCTTTCTGGTTTTTTCTTTGAGCTGAAGAGGAAGAAGCTTCTTGGATGAGAAGTGAAACGTCTTCAAAGAAAAAACAGAAGGTCCAGTTGCCTCTTGAAAAAAAAAGCCACTTTGGGATTCCTCTGCGCTGTCTTTCTAGCAACCCTCCCGCCTTGGCTGCTGGAGGGGCAGCGGAACTAAAATCTCAATTATTCATCACAATTTTGCTGCTCTGATTTGCTCCTCTACAGAACAGAACAGAATAGAATTCTTTATTGGCCAGGTGTGATCGGACACACAAGGAATTTGTCTTGATGCAAATGCTCTCAGTGTGCATAAAAGAAAAGAGACATTCATCAAGAGTCCAGAATCATCAGGTACAACACTTAATGATAGTCATAGGGTACAATCAGCAATCAAATCATACTTGAGGACCACCTGTACAGCATGGCTTCATGGCCTTTGAGTAGTGAGCTAGATCTTCCACACACATAATATTCTATTATTCACTGTTCGCTCGGCCATGCTTCAAGCAGCTGAAGCAAAATTGTAAATCCTGGATTGTTTTGACATAGCTTTAGAAGGAAAAAGGGACACAAAATGGAATAGAATAGAATAGGAATAGGAATAGGGATAGGAATAGAGTAGAATTCTTTATTGGCCAAGTGTGATTGGACACACAATAGTGCAAATGTTCTCAACACTGTTGAGTGTTATTAGGCACTGCTTTTCTATATCTGGTAGAAATAGAATCAAGGTGATATTTTGTCTACTAACTAATATAGATAATTTCCCCTCCTAAACTCACAGCCACACCCGTATCTGTTTGTGAGATTCAAAGATATACTCAGAAGATGAAAATAAGCTGCTTTTGCAGCAAACGCTTTGTATTTGCTAATATTTGCTAGCAAATATTTTGTATTTTTTTTTATAAAATGTTTATAGTGAATCCTATCCCTACCACTCCCTTCAGAAGCAAATATTCCGTATTTTCACCAATTTGGCAGTGGCTCCCTTCTCAATCAAAGCCAAATAAAGATTGCAAAAAGCCTCTGCAGATGACTTCAACTCAGGAGCATTACGTGGAGGAGAAGGTTCTTCAAAGTACTTCACAGGCAGTTGGGAAGCACCTGGCAACGCATAGGAGCGTGACATGGGTTTTCACCAAGGAAACTGGCTGCTCCCACGTAGCTCAAGCCCTCCTCACAGCCCTCTGCCTGCATTTCCAAAGTAGGTTTCCAAATATCGTTCATCCAAAGCAGCCTTCAGAAAATGTACTGCAGAAACCACCCAACTTTCTAAAGAAATCTGCTTATACTTTGTGCTTGGAAGGAAGTGTGCTTCTCACAGGAAGTAGAATCCAACTATTTCTTGATTGTTATTTTCCTTGTATGGTAAACACAAAAAGATGTTGAGACTCTGAAAAGAGTGCAGAGAAGAGCATCAAAAATGATTATAGGGAGCACACGAAGAACGGTTGCAGGAATTCGGTATGTCTACGGTGATAGGAGTGCTCCAATATTTGCGTGGCTCCTATAAGGACAAGGCGGGGTGTCAAACTATTTTCTAAAACACTAATTGGTTGCTTCTGTCCTTGGGAACTTATCAAGGAGAGAAGCAACCTAGAACCAAAGAGAAATTTTCTAATGGTGGAAGAAGTCAAGAAATGTTTGGGGCAGATTTTTAAATGTATTAAAATATAGGTGTTTCATGTCACTGTGATTAAGCCTTTTAAATCATTTTTAACATAATAACTCTTGTACTTTGATGCACCGTACGCTTGTCACAATTCCGTTACTCCAGAGTTTGCTGTCCCAGTGACATGCTAAAGTTGTGGGCTCAAAGGGATCACAAAACAGCCTTCTCAGCTGTCTGTCTACTAGACCAGCAGTCACCAAGGGATGGTCCACAAGAAAATGTTGGTGGTCTGCAGAAAAATTATTTGCATTTTTTTATATTGCACTAAATCAGGGGTCCTCAAACTACGGCCCCTGGGCCGGATACGTGCAACGAATGTTTGCGTTGCTGCAGAGAGTTTTCCCCTTTGGGGTCTTTTAGTGAAAGTTGGAGAGGGGCCGAAATTTCTGACTTGGAGTCTGCTTCAGCCTGCTGGTGTGGGGCTTTGGGTGAAGGCTGGACGGAAGGGCCGCTGGTGGCCTAGGGCTGGAGGGCCTCGTTCCAGTGGGACTGCATTATGGCCTGTAATTGGCTGACCATCTCAGCTCACTGAGCTCCCGCAGGTCTTCCCTCTGCTTGGAAAGCCCATGCTCGTAGTCCTCAGTGAGGTGCTTCTGCTGAGCCTCCTTCTCAGTCAGATCCAATTGGAACTGAGCCAGCTGTTTGGCCAACTCTTTCTCCCGGGGGCTGCTTAGCTCCAACCACTGCTTCCTGTTGGGGCCCTAAGGAGCCCGGGGGGGGGGGCAGGTGAGGAGTGGCTGGGAGGGGAGGGATGAGTAGAGGCCAGCAAGGAGCCCCTCGACGTGAGCGACATCGAGTTAGCCACGCCCACCCAGTCACCTGACCACTTAGCCACACCCACCCAGCTGGTCATTGGGCAGATCATATGAGTGGTCCGTGGGATTGCCTAGTTCCCACAACCATCCATCATACAGTTTAACCTCCAGAGCCCTTATCGTCTTTTGAAGGAGATGTGTGGTTTAGAAATACGAAATACAAAGAAAGAAAGAAACAAAGATTGCTTTCTTGAGCTGCAGTCAATGTGCTGAAACTGCAAATAGGCAGGGAGGCATTGGAGGAACTGGCTGAGAAAAAGGACAGTAGATGTTTAAACCCAAGACTGATCCTAGGTTTCCAGCTGAAGTTGACAAAGGGCATCATATTTATATTAAGGGTTTTCTTTTTAAAGAAAGAAACCAATAAATACGGGTCCTGAAGGATGAACAGAAACTATTTATGGGCCTAGAAAGGGCAGCTGGCTGGGAAGATCATTGTACCTGCATCATAACTGCTGCTCTTGTATTCCAACGATCTGGGCAAAAGAGTTGAGGCTTTATGGCCAGGTTAGGTTTTGGCCACCAGAGCTTTCCAATGTGTTGGCTGAGATGGTCAGAGTAGTTCATAATTCTCCCATCTTCCCCGGGAAACTCCTGATACCTAGGAAGACATCTTTCTTTGCAATATTGCAATTAAGCAAAGAAGACACAGGCGGTAATAATCAAAGCCAAAGCCTTCGTTCCCTAGCATTTCTTTCAATCTTCTTCCTCTTCGAATTGAAACATAAAATGAGAATCCTGAGCCAAGTTTTTTGAGTAGACCAACCAGAGGACAAAATAACAGAAGAATCAAATTGGAAGGGACCTTGGAGGTGGTCTAGTCCAACTCCTCTCCTCAAGCAGGAGACACTATACCAGGGGGGTCAAACTCGTGGCCCTCAGGATGGATGCGTCACGTGCTGCCCATACACCAACCTCCATTGTAGGGAAGGAAAAAAGGGACTATACGTCATGTGACGACAATGTGACGCCGCGAGTTTAACACCCCTGCCCTATACTATTTCAGAGTCTCTCCTGAAAAGCCTGCAGTGATCGGGCACCCACAACTTCTGAAAGGCGAGCCTTTCCACTAGTGAATTGTTTCCTTGCATTTCTTATTTTTCTTCTTTTGAGCGGTATTGTGCTGGACGGGGCTTTTATAATCATATTCCTTGAGTTGTTCTGTTGTGCCCAGAAGGTAATTGGATGACTGATCAGTTGGCTTGTTTAAAAGAAACTCTGTGCAAAAGGCGTCTCTAATGTCTAATGAAAGAAAATGATTTCAGGAAGGGAAAACCGAGGTTCCTTTTGGGGTTGGAATTTAGGCTCCCACTTTGCCCAGGGCTAGAAGTCTCAAGGGTAGGGCCGAATGTGCAGAACCTTGGAGAGCTCCTCCTGATCGTCGCAAGGCTTGGCTTGACTTGGGCTTGATTCCTCGAGGGCCAGAGCACATATTTGAAGGACAGGCTCTGGGCCTTGCCCTGTGTCTCCACTCCAAGAACCTTTTGGGGAGAGGAAGTTGATCATGCAGTTGAGTTGTTGTCTGTGGAGAGCTTCCGTGGACTTCAGTGGAATTTTTCTCATCCACGTTGGTGTCAGGCTGGCGGCTGATGCTCAGAGTTGACGTCATTGCACAGCCATCCTTGGCAGGCAGGGACTGGGTATATAATTCTAGTTTACTGAAAAGGACCAGGCATGACATGACCGCAGGGTTCCAATATTTGAGGGGCTGCCACAAAGAAGAGGGGACAACCTATTTTCCAAAGCACTTGAAGGCAAGACAAGCAGCAATGGATGGAAATGAATGAAGGGGAGAACTAACCTAGAAGTAAAGAGAAATTGCCTGACAGAACAATTAATCAGTGGAGCAACTTAACTTCAGACGTTGTGGGTGCTCCAACACTGCAGCCTTTTTAAGAAGAGATTGGACAATCAATTTCACAGCCTCCATGAAGGGGGTTTCAACTTTCCTCTCTAGTTTACCATGGGGATTTCTTGGTGGCCTTCCAGCCAAATCCTCATTAGCTCCAATAATGTTACTTTAAAAAGAAACAGCTAAGGAGAGGTGCTGAATAAGTAGAGTTACTTTAGCATATTCTACAAAGAGGGAGAACTTGGAAGCACAGCTGCTCCCGTGTTCACTGGATTTCAGTCAGTGAATTTCACATTCTTGCAGCAAAATGCCCTCAAGCAACCCAATGACTCAGTTGTTCCAAACTTTGGGACATACATAGTAGATCAGACTCTTCCTTGAAAAACCTCCTCCTGACCCTCCTTCATTTATTTAGAATAGGATTCGTGCTGAACAATTTGCGACTGCAACTAGCAGCTGAACAAAAGAGGCTGACACCAATCAAACCGTTTCGTACGCAAGGCAGCGGGAGTGGCTTTTGATATTGAAATTTTTCCCTGAATGTGGGGATATGGCAGTGCATAAATGCATCATTCATGGTGCTGAATTCAGCCAGTGGTGTGAGAAACAGGGCTGCTTCAGGAGGGTGCAGTTCACTTTCCCTGGCTATGATCGTCTTTTGTCAGCCTCATGAAGGGACAGGCAGATGGAAGGAAGGGAAGAGAGAACCCAGAGCTCCAAAGGGTTCAAAAAGCCTACGTTGAAAGAAATGGTTGCTTGGAATTTTAAAATGTAAAAAGGAATAGAATAACAGAGTTGGAAGGGACCTTGGAGGTCTTCTAGTCCAACCCCCTGCCCAGGCAGGAAACCCTACACCACTTCAGACAAATGGCTGTCCAGTCTCTTCTTAAAAGCCTCCAGTGTTGGAGCCTTCACAACTTCTGGAGGCAAGGAGTTCCCCTGATGGATTGTTCTGACTGTCAGGAAATGTCTCCTTAGTTCTAGGTTGCTTCTCTCTCTCCTTGATGAGTTTCCATTCACCGTTTCTTGTCTTGCCTTCTGGTGCTTTGGAGGATAGGTTGAAACCACCACCAACCCTTGTCTTTGTGGTAGCTCCTCAAATACTGGAAGACTGCTCTCATTTCTCCCCAGTCCTTCTTTTCATTAGACGAGACATACCCGATTCCTGCAACCGTTCTTCTTATGTTTTAGTCTCCAGTCCTCTCATCACCTCGGTTGCTCTTCTCTGCATTTTTTCTACAGTCTCAACATCCTTTTCATAGTGTGGTGACCAAAACTGGATGCAGGACTCCAGGTGTGGTCTTATTAAGGCTTTATAGAGTGGGATTAGTACCTCCCTTGATCTGGATTGTATCCCTCTGTTAATGCAACTTAGGACTGCATTGCCTTTTTTGGCTGCTGCTGCACACTGTTGGCTCCTATTTAGCTGGTTGTCCACTAAGACTCCAAGATCCCTCTCATGATTATTGGTATTAAGCCTGGTTTCACCCAGTCTTCTGTTGTTTAAGAGCAAAAGGCAGGGTATTTAACTGAGGGGTGTGTCTGTGAGGGGGAGGGAGGGGGAGAGAGAGATGTGGAATAAAAGAATCCTTGCGAATCCGTTGTTTAGACTGAATGGCTATATTGGTTGATTTAGGTCGTGTCTCTACTTAACCGTATCACAAACATACCCTGGAATATTTTTTCCTGTTCTGTTCTTATGGTGTTGCCTTCATCTCGTTCTTTCTTCCCCCTTTCCAAACTGTCCAAGGCAGAGTCTGAAGGTGTTCAGATTTTACACCTCACTGGGTGGAGAGCATTAAAACTCTTCCCTTAGTGTGGCGTAAAAGAGTTGTTTTCGCTCAGTAGTGAAAAAAAGACAGTTAAGCAAACATGAATTTGGATTCTGAAATCAATAGTTTTCAACATGATATTTGGAGAGACTGACTGCGACCAGCATTCCTAAAAAGTTGTGCTTGGTCCATAAGGAAAAAAATGCCTAGATGTTCATTTCTAAATGTCATTTTGAGGTTTTTTTTTTCAAAAAAATTGATCTTTTTCTGTAACTTAAAGCAACTTTTGCTTGTTACCTGGATCCTTTTCCAAAAGAGGAAGTGTGGTAGAGCGCATAGAGACCGGGACCATGCCTCTTCTCCATGCATGGATGTTTCCATGCGGGAAACTCTGAGGCTATAGGCTTGAATGGGAAATTGAAAAAGCACCCCGGAAAAAGAGAAAAACCACTATTCATTGTGTAGCAAAAGCCCCGAGACCTATACACTGCTCCACGGTGCTTTTCAGTCTCTCTAAGCATTTCACAGACTCAGCCTCTTGTCCCCCCAAAATCTGGGTCCTCATTTCACCCACCTCAGAAGGATGGAAGGCTGAGTCATCCTGGAGCTGTTCAGGATTGAACTCCAGGCTGTGAGCAGAGTCAGTCTGCAATACTGCCTTCCAACCACTGCACCACCGGGGCTCAAGGGTTAGAATGGACCATTGTGGAAACCCTGTGGTGGTATCCATGCTGTCGGGACAAGAAGCTCCACTTCAAAGGAGGCGGGATATTTTAAGGAGCTGGTGCTGAAATACTTTGGGCCAATCACTCTCTCTCTCTCCACCTCACAGAGTTATTGTTGTGGGGAAAAGAGGAAGAGGGCGGTGTGTTGGATACGTTCACTACCTTGAGTGACTTATAGAATAATAAGATAGGACAAAACTCTAATAAACAAATACCAGAGTGGTTTGCATTCCTTGAGATAAGGCTTACAGGAAAAGCTTGGTGACAGGATCATGTAATTCAGCCTTTTGATTTATTTGTTGATCTTCTGTTGCGTTCTAATTCGGTTCTGTGAAGAGAAGCCATTTCAGAGCAAAAGAGCACCAATGCAGGAAAGTGCTCCCTGATCTTAGCTCCTATCAGCTGTCCTTCCCTAAAAGACCAATGGAGCACCCGCAAAATCAAGAGTTCTGTGCTCCTCTCACTATGCGCTTCTATCAAATACATGGGCTGTTCGTCCTGTCCCAGTTGCAGTTTCCATAGAGTCTCAAAGGGCGATCAATCCCACGTGAAGTCGTTCAGCCAGGTGGTCCTGAGGGCATGAATGACTGAAGCCAGGTTCTTCTGCCTCAGATAAGGGTGCAGTTGGTGCATATTTATTGATATAAAGATCCTGACCATATCCCGATTAGATCCCTGTAATAGTCTTTATAACGTTGCTTCAAGAAGCATTTGTGACATTTCAGTTGATAGCAAGTGAGATATTGGCTTGGCTCATGGAGTCCTCAGCCCTGTTTTATCTGCACTGCCTTCCAGTCTCTTTCCAAACACATCTCAAATTGCAGATCTTTCCAACATCAAAGAATCTGGCATAAAGCTATTAAGAGGCCTGTTTTCTCTCACGTGGCCCTTTCCTTGTGCTCAGGCAGCTCTTACCTCGTCCCAAAATCCAGTGTTTATACATTTGGCCAGGGGTGCTTCCCACCCATCTTGTGAAAGTTAAAGGCCCAAGATGTTTAGGCCCCGAACTCTCTTCTCTTAAGTTTTCACAGGTGGCTGAAAAATATGATTTCCATGAAGCTTTCAGTGTGGGCTGAAGACTTTCCCCATGCCTAAGGCCAAATTACAATATTCTAGGTTTTATTGTTGTTATATAGTATTACTGTGAGAGTGAGGTTCATGGCTGGACCTTTTCAGTAGGTCCTTTTGACTTTTCTTTGATAAAGAGAAGTGGAACATAAATATCTAAATTCACTTAGAACTATGAGTCTTCCTTTATGAGGGCCACAGATGCTTTCTTGGAGACAAGTCTGATATTGCTTTGTTAGCTTTGGTTTTCTGCGGATACCCAGGCATATTTGAGGCCCCCTAAACTGGCTTTTTCTTAAATATTTATCTAAGGTGAGAAGGGACTTCAGGTTGAGACCCTTCTGGTGGGTTGGAAGGATGTTTTTCTCTTTGATGGGGATGCTGTTTTTCTAGTGTTTTAAATTGCTAAAACTTCAGTGTCAGAAGGGCAGGACTGTTTCCAGGCGGCCTCTCGCCAAGCCCAACTGAAATGCCTCCGAACTCTGGATTTTTCTGCCTGAGAGTTGTGGGAAACAGAGAACGTTTTTGGCCCAAACTCCCCGGTTCTTTTCATCTGCTTCAGTTGGAAGGCTCTCCTCCGGGCTTGTCGCACCCAAAGTGGAGTACAGTGGTGAGATTCTACTCGTACATAATAGCATTGCTCACACAATGTGTGTTTCCTTGGCAGATGTCATGGCGGCCACAATATCGCAGTTCCAAGTTTCGAAATGTCTACGGCAAAGTAGCCAATCGAGAGCACTGCTTTGACGGGATTCCAATTACCAGGAATGTCCATGACAACCATTTTTGTGCAGTCAATACCAGGTTCCTCGCCATAGTAACAGAAAGTGCTGGTGGGGGCGCTTTCCTCGTCATTCCACTGGAACAAGTAAGTGACACTTTGCTGAAAGTATTATTATATACACAAAAAACGACAGTGTACACAGCAAACAAGATAACTATGCTTGGTTGTTTCTTCTTCTTCTTCTTCTTCTTCTTCTTCTTCTTCTTCTTCTTCTTCTTCTTCTTCTTCTTCTTCTTCTTCTTCTTCTTTCTTCTTTCTTCTTTACTACTACTACTACTATTATTATTATTATTATTATTATTGGAACTGAACTTGGTTCATCTCAGTTTTCAGTCTGGGAGAGAAATTACTTTTGTTTTACCTTCTGCAAATATTTTTTTGTGGAGGGGTGAAAGATATTAGGTGGGGATGGACACTACATAATAGCCATCCAAGGCTAGTCGCTGTCTGAATGTTGGGCAAAAATAGAGGGGTGAATACTGTACAGATGCTGTTGTGAAAGAGGGCCTTCCATAAAAGAGCTCTTGATAAATCAACAGTGTGCAGTGTGATATTCCTCAGGTCACTTTAAGCAGCTACCCATGTCCCAGAATAGTCAGAGAACGATAACATAACATGAATATAACATAACTTATCCCCGGCAGCTTAGCAACTGTTTGAAGTTGCAATGAATCTCCAAAAGGTACTTATGACCCAATTCCAACGCTATGACATGCAGTGAAAAATGCCCCATAGCCTGGATCCGAGATGGACTGAATTCTCACCTGCTATCCCCTCTGTCTGTTGACCAAAGCAGCTGCTTCGTGGCACCTATATTGCAACTCTCCAGAGTGCGTTGATGCCCCTACCAACAGACTCTCAATGGGCATCCCACCATGCATCACCATGTCTGTTAGGAGCGGCCATGGGGCTGGCTACGCAATCTAAAACCGTCTCTATCTATTGGACTGGACGGAATATGTGACTGCTTCTTTAAAAAGCTATCCACTGCCATAGCTGAACCTCTAAGCATAATCTTTGAAAAATCCTTCAGGATCAGCTCCTTGCCAAATCTATGGTCACTGGCCACAGTCATCCCCATCTTCAAAAAGGGAGACCCCAGCCTAGTTGAAAATTACAGACCAATCTCTTTATGCTGCATCATTTGTAAAGTCATGGAATCAATTATTAACCAATCCATTATCCTCCACTTAGAGACAAACAACCTACTCTCTAATAAACAATTTGGTTTCAGAAAAAAACTATCCTGTAATCTGCAACTCTTACACTGCAAAAACATACGGACTACACAACTCGATCAGGGCAAAGCAATAGACGCAATCTACATAGACTTCTATAAAGCCTTTGATTCAGTGATACATGACAAACTATTCCTAAAACTAAAATCTTATGGTATCTCTGGACAATAGAAGAGCATACAATAGATGCAAACTCAAGGTAAACCGCACCAAATTTGATTGCAGGAAATATGACTTCAGCCACAGAGTGGTCAATGTCTGGAATCCTCTACCTGACTGTGGTTTCTTCCCCAAAACCCAAAACCTTTAACCTTGACTATCTACTATTGACCTCACCCCTTTTCCTAAGAGGTCTGTAGGGGGCGGGCATAAGCGCACCAACGTGCCTACTGTCCCTGTCCTATTGTTTCATTTATTTTTCTTATATGTATCCATTTCATGTATTCATAACTATGTTTATACTTATACCTGTTATCTTATAATCGCTTGACAAAATAAAATAAAATAAAAAATAAATAAATCATCACCGGTGCCAGGAAGGAGCGCTCAGGAGACTTGACCACCACTCTGCCACTTGCTATTTTTAACTCAAGCTGCCTGGATTAAAACTATGGCCTGTATGCTGAATGGCCTCTGAGCCTTGGGTGAGGGTATTGCTTCTAAGCACTTGAAACCACTCCTCTCACAAACACCCGGTACACTTCAGCCACACTGCAGAGGGTAACACGAATAAGATCTGGAACAGCAGAGATATTGGTATAAATACAAAAAGCAGGTTAGTTAGAGTAATCGTCTTCCCTATAATGATGTATGGGTGTGAGAGATGGACCCTAAGAATGGCTGATTGGAGAACAATTGACGCCTTTGAACTGTGGTGCTAGTGGGATCCGCTGTTGTCGGGGTAGGAAGGTGGGAGTTGGTTTTTGTTTTGTTTTATGTTTTCCCAAATTTTGTTCTATTGTACTTTACTAGTTTATTTGATTCTTTTTGTTAGTTCTTATTGTTTTTGGTTTTTGTTTTAAATATGATTTTTACATTGTGTAAGCCGCCTTGAGTAGCCATGGGTGAATAGGTGGCCGTATAAATCAAGTAAATCGATAAAATAAATAAACATTTAGCCCTTCCTAATAAGAGGGAGAAAATCCCCCCTGCAATCCCGGATACCCAGTGACCATTAGGACTGTCTCCTTTGTGTTGAAAACGGAGGGTGGAGAAGCTCTTTCCGAGGTCAGCGGTTGGGGAAAATGACCATTATTCCTTTAGGCCTTTTCATAATTAATTGGCGGATTGGGAAAGTAAAATGAGTTTATCTCCTTTGCAGTCAGCTGAAGCCTCTTGAAGTGAGCAGCTTTCTAATTAATATGCTTCTATATTTAGAAAAAATAAATTAAGGTAACCTAGAAACTACTGAAAAGAACAGATTAAACTCAGAAATCTAACTTCCTTGACATTATGTTCTTACTGGCTTTTATAAAAACGATTCCCTTATCATGATTCTCCTCCCACCCCCAGCCACGATATTTCTTTCTCTTGCGGGAATATGTTCTCCTGCCAAGAGATCAGAAATCTTAGCTACTTATATTTTTTTTTCTTTTAAAAATCCCAGCTTCCATGTACTTAATCAGGAGCCAAAAAACACCCACTCAGCACACTGCAAGCCAACTGCAGAGATATTTTAAAAAGAAAAACTCCTGCAAAAAAGCTCTTTAAAATGTGGCCGAGAGCTGCCAGTTCCTTTGCAAAGGCAGGTCAGACAAGGATGAGGGCACACAAGGGTGGTAGCCTCGATTGGGCCAGGACAGGGGGCAGCCGCCTGCCGGGATTTGGGGAAAGACTTTCGTTCTTTGGAAAAGTATATGGCCAAATCTTAACTACCCTCCCTCTGTCTTCTATTTTCTTTCTTTCTTTCTCTCTCTCTCTCTCTCTCTCTCTTTCTTTCTCTTTCTTTCTTTCCTTCTTTCTTTCTTTTTCTCTTTCTTTCTTTCTCTCTCTCTTTCTTCCTTCCTTTCTTTTTCTTTTTCTTTCTTTCCTTCTTTCTTTCTCTCTTTCTCTCTTTCTTTCTTTCTTTCTTTCTTTCTTTCTTTCTTTCTTTCTTTCTTTCTTTCTTTCTTTCTTTCTTTCTTTCTTGATCATCTATCATTATCTGTTCATCCATCACCTATCAGCACTGTTCATCTCATTGTCTAAACTCTTTGCAACCCTCAATGGAAGCTGGCCACTAACTCCTGTTTGGTCCAGGGAGGAGCCTGGTTGAATGGCAACTTGAGACAATGGATTCCTTAGACACAAAGCCACCTAAGAAAGAAGGAAGGTCAAAATGTCCAGGCCCTTCATTCAAGCCATGCCTGGGGCTGCTGGCTCAGAAAAAAAGGATATTTTTGTGGCAGAGAAAGCAGCAGGAAGAAGAAGGAACGGACAATCTTGTAGTTGTCTGGAAGGGCTTTGGTTTGGCATAGGGCTGGGCTGCCTGTTACTAACTTGAAAGTGGAGTGTCAGGATTAGGGGAAGTTATGTTCCACCAGGAGGGGCTTGTCCACAAAAGCCAGGATTTGTATCCTTAGCTGCTGACAAGAAGAGCCAAAGGGAACGAGATGGCGGGGTGGCTGAGATCGATTTCCTTCCTCCTAGAATATTAATCTGAACCAAACTGGGCTGAGCAATTAAAATGCTGAACGTACTTCTCTTCATCTGCAGTCGGTTCAGTTACAGAAGGTACTGAGGAAACTTTCAACCAACTGATGAATTAATTGGAGAATGGAACAGGTCTCTTCTTGAAAGCTTCCAGGGATGAAGCTCCCACAACTTCCAAAGGCAACTTCTGTTCCGTGGGTTGTTGGTTCTCACTGTCAGAAAGTTTCTCCTTATTTCCAGGTTGAATCTCTCCTTGTTCAGTTTCCATCCATGATTCCTTGTCTGGCCTTCAGGTGCCTTGGAGAATCGCTTGACCCCCTTCCTCCTCTCTGTGGGAGCCCCTCAAATATTGGAAGACGTCTCTCCTGTCTCCCCTGGTCCTTCTCTTCCCTAGAGGAAAGCAAGTTCTCAAACCATTTATCCATGCAAGGAACTGAAAGTTACTTAGCGCCCTGAGATCCTGATTTTGCCGCTTCTGGCAATAAAAGCCTCTCTCTCTGATAGTAGCAGCAACAGCTGCAGAGAGTTTGAGTGAAGGAAGGGAACAGATGGAGGGGAGACACCATCTTTGGGGGGAAGGAGCAAAAAAAGAGGAAAAAGAACCCCTCCCCATAATTGCAGCTGCTCTCAAAGCTCAACAGAGGTGAGAAAAAAACATATGGAGTGGCTGAAAGGCAGAATTTCCTGCCTTTCCAAAAAACTATTCCTTCTGCTGCTGCAGGAAACTGCAGGCTCTGGTGCCTCCAGAATCAGGGCCCAGAAGTTCATGCCTGCGGGGAGGGGTGGGATTCTACCGGTTTGGATGGACTCAGGCGAACCGGATGTTAGGTTTTCATCTGGTTCACCAAACTGGTATTTCAACTGACCAACTGGCCCCGCCCACCCCTCCCCTCCCCTCCCAGGAGTCGCCACGCGATCAGGGGTGGGATTCAAAGTTTTTAACAACTGGTTCTGTGGGCGTGGCTTAGTTTGTGGGTGTGGCTTGGTGGTCATGTGACTGGCTGGGCGTGGCTAACTCAACATCACTCACATCGAGGCACGTATCTCCTCGCCTGGCCTCTCATGACTGTGGGGATGCTGCAACAGTTGTAAGTGTGAAAAAACGGTCATAAGTCACTTTTTTCAATATCTATACATCCTTCTGGATCTTCTGAAAAGCCTGTTTTAGAGGTAATGAATAAAGAAAGGAAAGAAAAAAAGAATGATATTGCTAGAGTGTACACTATAGGTTACCCAACCAAGCAGGGGAAAGAGACGAACTTTTTGCGAAACAATTAACAAACATATATAGGAAACACACCACAGTAGTAATGGGAGACTTTAACCACCCTGATATCAACTGGGAGACAAACTCTGCAGCAAGTGGGGGATCGAACAGATTCTTAACCAACCTAGCTGACAACTTTGTAGAGGAGGGAACTAGAAGAAAAACTATACTGGATTTAATTCTTACTAATAAAGAAGCGACAGAGTTGCTGGAACTTTGGGCGAGTGTGACCACAACATATTGGAATTCAGTATAATGCAAACACAAGCAATAAATATGATCATAAAAGCCCAGTCCAACACAATACCCCTGAAAAAAGAAAAACAAATCCAAGAAGAAACCAGCATGCACAAAGATCTCTCTGATAAACTGAAGATAAAAAGGACAAGTACGGTACAAAAAATGGAAAGAAGTACACATAACTAAGGCAGAGTATCAGCAGATAGCCCAAAAGCAAAGGCTCAGAATGAACAAAGAGGAGGAGGAAGAGAAAGGAGGAGGAGGTGGTGGTGGAGGAGGAGGAGGAGGGGTGAATCCATTTCTGTTTTCCTAGAGAGACTCATATATTCATCTCTTCCTAATTTATGAAAACTGTGCGAAATGTACACACCACAGGTAGGAGTGAAATAATAAAGATTGCAATCCAGGCATCCATGGGTGGTCAAAAGCATCAAGACCAAGCCCTCTCCTTTGTGTGTGTGTGTAATTCATCTCTCTAAAGCAGGGGTGTCAAACTCGATTTCATTGAGGGGTGCCTAAGGGTTGTGATGACCGGGGTGTGTGTGGCTAGCTCGACTTGACTCGTGTCGGGGGCGCCTATGGAGGCCTGAGCACTGCCAGCGAAAAGGGGCTCCCGAGCTCCGTTTTCAGCTGCCATGGCCTCCTGCAACCCTCTGCCGGTGGAAACACACAGGGCCTTCCCGAGGTCCCTTTTCACAGGCAGAGACGTCGCAGGCCAGCCTTTCGGGGCTTCAAGGGTGACCAGATGGAAGCATTCCACAGGCCAGGTGTGGAAAAAAAAGCCGCCTGGTTATTTTTTTACTCTTCTCCACAGATGCCCCTGGTTTAGAGACCTAACACTGGGGGAACCAAGGAACAGCTGGAGTACAGAACAGCAAGCCGCTTGCCTTCTCTTGCCTCGCTTGCCTGTGAGGGGTGTGTCTCTCACCCGTTCTAAATGCTCTCTGTGTTTGTTGCATTCACAAATTAACCAGCATGGTTGAGCACCTATCCTTATATATGCCTGAAACTCTCCGGAAAGTTGTTGGGTGGGGTGGAAGAAAGGAACCAGAAAACCACACAGAGTAAAAATTCATCAACCCTTTCTTGATTATGCCATAAATTGAACGTTTCCCTAGATTCGTCCCAGGCCCAAGAGCGCCCTCTGCTGGCTAATGTTTCAATTGTTAAAGATAGTTTTGCTCTGTGAAGATAATAAGTTTTTATTTAAGATTCAGAGAGTAAGATATATGGGATGCTTTATTTTGGCTGTGCATTGTTTGAAGAAGGCCTGAGAACAATGTGTGTTTTGAAATAAGCAGGCCTGGACTGTATCTAGCACTTTCTTTTGTAATCTGGAGGCGCACAGCCATACTTCCTGTGTTGTGTTCTGCTATTAGCGTGGGAATTTGCCAGGAAGAACATTATTTCCACTTGATTTGAACAAAGGACACCCCTGTTCAGCCAGCCCACTGTGGCCGCACCCAGTTCAGCATCTTTCACAGCAGTGGCCAATCAGGAAATGTCTGAACATCTCAAGCTTTTTTCTCCAGCAACTCATCTTCAGGAAAACAATCAAGAGTCAGGAGAACGATCTTCGGGATTGAGATAGGAGAGGGAGGCCCAAGCGGCTTCTTCCAGTTTGATCTCTTTCTTAGTGAGATGCCACTGAGCCTGCTTTTACTGTAAAGGCTCACCAACTTATAGTTTTTCAAGGATGTTCCATAAAATTCTCGATTCGGCCCAATTCTGTACTTCCTGACAATGCTCAGGAAGGATAAATCTGTCTCAGCTGTCGTACTTCTGCAGCACCGTTGAGGGTGTCCTGACATATGGCATTCTTGCATGAGATGGGAGCAGCTCTGTAGCAGACAAAAAGGCTCTACAGAGAATCATTAAAGCTGCCCAGAATATCATCAGGGTCCAGCTTCCAGCCCTGGACGACATCTTCACATCTTGCTGTTTGCGGAAGTTGCACAACATTCCCAGAGACTCTTCCCATGCTGCTCACAATCTTTATGAACTGTTCCCTTCTGGCAGAAAATACAGAGCAAGTAAAACTCGGGCCACATGTTTCCTGAACATTTTTTTTCCCCAGATCTATAATTGCACTTAACAATGAACTTAAAGGGACACCATCAGTGAACTGTTGGACAGGATTACTTGGTCTGATGCTGGTGTGTTTTTAGGGGGTGGGGAATTTTGGTGGGTGGGGAGGTGTTTGGGGATTGTCATGTGTGTGTGTGTGTGTGTGTGCATGTTGAGTCTGGTCTCTGGGCATGATGTGAATTTCGTTGTATGTGTATACTGTGTATATACGTACAATGACAATAAAGAATTCAATTCAGTTCAATTTGCCATATCTATGACATCATCTTCTGTTTCTCTTAGAGTGGTGCGGTGGTTTAGAGGTGGAGCTCTTGCCTCACAACAGGAGGCCATGAGTTCAATCCTAGGTAGAAGCAGATAATTTCTCTCTCTGGGCACGTTGAAAATATATCTGCTGAATATAACTCCGCATTGGCTACAGGAAGGGCATCCGGCCAGTAAACACTCAGCTCCGTTCAGTTGCCCAGACGTCACGCCACAAGGAATTATGGGGTTTTTAAAAGGTGATGATGCCCCAAGTATCAGGGGAAGAGAATATACATAGCTCAGGGCTGGATCCAGTGGGTGTCCCTTGGCGTCCTCTGAACTTGGTTGATGGCTTATAGACATTTCATTACCCAATGAGGTAACATGATCAGTGCTAGTAGGATGGGGTTTACTCCCTGTTTAAATACAGTACCTGGCCCTGCTGTGTTGGTGGGATGTGGTTTTTCCTTCTTAGCTTTTCTGTTGTCTCTTTTAAACATTGTGTAAATGTGATTTATCTTTATGTGTCTGCTGAATGCCAAACTCCCAGGAATTCTCTAGCGTCTCTGGATTTAGTTGGGCTTAGGAGGCTCACAGGATGCTCACAGTTGTGAAATTAAAGAGTTTCTATTATGTCATGCAACTACTAGCTGGTATTCGTGGATGTGCTCTGCCTTCCACAGAGTGGCTTTTACAATCTTTACACTATATTATAGATTGAAGTCCCCAAGTCTTAAAGTCGCCCAAGGTTGGAGACCCCTGTTATAGATTATGTCTGTTTTTCTTCCCATCCAAATGAAAGTAGATGTCAGGCAGACGCTGAGAAGGTCCACGATTCTGGGTATTTCAATCTCGGTATGTTTGGCTAGGTCGGGTGCATTGCGTAGCTCTGTTGCCATGGATTCTTTTGCTAGTTCTGGATTTATAGGTATAAAGGATACTGTGACGTCCAATGTAATGATAATTTCATCTTGAATTTTATCTGGAAACACTGTCAAAGATCTATAAATAGAAGATAAAACTACCAGTTCATTCAATGTGACACAACATTCTTTAGGGCTGGTTGTAGAGAGAATAGAATAAGAATAAGAATAGAGTAGAGTAGAATAGAATAGAATAGAATAGAATAGAATAGAATAGAATAGAATAGAATAGAATAGAATAGAATAGAATAGAATTCTTTATTGGCCAGGTGTGATTGGACATACAAGGAATTTGTCTTGGTACAAATGCTCTCAGGGTACATTAAAGAAAAGATACATTCATCAAAGTCAAGAATCATCCAGTCCAACACTTAATGATAGTCATAGGGTACAATAAGCCATCAAATCATACTAGGAAACAGTCAATATAAATCATTAGGATACAAGCGACAAAGTTATAGTCATACAGTCACAAGTGGGAGGGGATGGGTGATAAGGAGCAATGAGAACATTAATAGTAATAGTAATGCAGACTTTGTAAATAGTTGGACAGTGCCAAGGGAATTATTGGTTTAACGGAGCGATGGTGTTGGAGAAAAACTCCCTTTGTTTCTTAATATCCTCTCGTCCTTTCTTGTTTAATTAAATGTAATAAATTCGGTCTCCAGAATGTATCTATCTTTGAGTAAGAGTGCAAAGCAGAAGTAGTTACCAGTTAACTGCAATCAATGCATCCCGTCTTCTTCGTGTTGATTTTCCATTGATAAGACTAAGCTGTCCTATTGAAGGTAAGGTTTTAATGATCCTGGGTATTTGATTGTTCTTATTACAGACTGGCCGGATTGAACCAAACTACCCCAAAGTCTGTGGCCACCAAGGCAACGTGCTTGATATTAAGTGGAACCCTTTCATTGAAAACATCATCGCTTCTTGCTCAGAAGATACTTCAGTAAGTAAGGATGATTGCATAAACAGTATTTGGGGGAGCAAACCGCTGAGAGGTGATACACCAGGATCTTTACATATTCGGTGAACCTCTTCCTTCGTGATTTACCCAGGGGTCGCCAACCTTTTGGATCTCGGGGACCCCCAAACTCATAATTTTAAATCCCTCTGACCAGAGACCCTGGGAAAATCCCCCCAAAAAGTCTGCAGGAAAATTCCCCACCCCGTTTTCCTACCGATTGACAATTGCATGGTTGTGGGCATCTCCCACCGATGCCCCTGTGCCAGCTCCTTACAGGTCCTGGTGGATGGTCTCCTGTTGCAGTCTGAAGGGGGACTCAAGGCTTTGAAAGACTTGAACCCGCGTCTCCAGGCAGAGGACCAATGGTTCTTTGTGCGGCTGGCTTCCCTTCGAAGCGCCTCCTGCACTAGAAGCTCCAAACTGGGCTACTGAGGTGGGCGGGGCCCCGAGCGATGCGTTTTTGAACCAGAATTTATTAAATGAACCCAAATGGGTTGGGCCCCACCCCCCACCCCGTGTTTAGCTGTGCCTGTCCGACCATAAGATGGGAATTTATGGGACTCAGTGAACCTGAAGCCAGGAAGCCATGAAGCGCTTTCATGCTTGGCCACTTTCCTGCCCTGAGAGCGGCTGCAACAGCAGATCTTCTCCCCCCCTCTTCCCAAGGTCACCTGCCTCCCTGCAGCAATGGGAAGGGGGGGGGGCTCAAAGTAAGAAGAGGAGGAGGAGGAGGAGCTTCCCAGGGAGCACAGCTGGGCAAGTGGTCCTGTACCACTCGGTGGCAGGGCCTTTTCCTTCCTTCCTTCCCTCCCTTCCTTCCCTTCCTTCCTTCTCTTCCTCCCTTCCTTCTCTTCCTTCCCTCCCTCGCTTCCTTCTCTTCCTTCCTTTCCTTCCTTCCTTCTCTTCCTCCCTTCCTTCTCTTCCTTCCCTCCCTCCCTTCCTTCCCTTCCTTCCTTCCCTTCCTTCCTTCTCTTCCTCCCTTCCTTCTCTTCCTTCCCTCCCTCGCTTCCTTCTCTTCCTTCCTTTCCTTCCTTCCTTCTCTTCCTTCCTTCTCTTCCTTCCCTCCCTCCCTCCCTTCCTTCCTTCCTTCCTTCCTTCCTTCCTTCCTTCTCTTACTCCCTTCCTTCTCTTCCTTCCTCCTCGCTTCCTTCTCTTCCTTCCTTTCCTTCCTTCCTTCTCTTCCTCCCTTCCTTCTCTTCCTTCCCTCCCTCCCTTCCTTCCCTTCCTTCCTTCCTTCCTTCCTTCTCTTCCTCCCTTCCTTCTCTTCCTTCCCTCCTCGCTTCCTTCTCTTCCTTCCTTTCCTTCCTTCCTTCTCTTCCTCCTCCCTCCTTCTCTTCCTTCCTTCTCTTCCTTCCTTCCCTCCCTTCCTTCCTTTCTTCCTTCTTTTCCTTCCCTCCCTTCCTTCCTTCCTTCCTTCCTTCCCTTCCTTCTCTTCCTTCCCTCACTTCCTTCCTTCTCTTCCTTCCTTCTCTTCCTTCCTTCCCTCCCTTCCTTCCTTTCTTCCTTCCTTCTCTTCCTCCCTTCCTTCTCTTCCTTCCCTCCCTCGCTTCCTTCTCTTCCTCCCTTCCCTTCCTTCCTTCTCTTCCTTACCTCCCTCCCTTCCTTTCTTCCTTCTTTTCCTTCCCTCCCTCCTTCCCTTCCATCCTTCCTTCCTTCCTTCTCTTCCTTCCCTTCCTTCCTCCCTCCTTCCCTTCCTTCTCTTCCTTCCCTCCCTCCCTCCTTCCCTTCCTTTCCTTCCTTCTCTTCCTTCCTTCTCTTCCTTCCTTCCCTTCCTTCCTTCCTTCCTTTCCTTCTTCCTTCCTTCTCTTCTGTCCTTCCCTCCTTCCCTTCCTTCCTTCCTTCCTTCCTTTCCTTCTTCCTTCCTTCTCTTCTGTCCTTCCCTCCCTCCCTTGCTTCCTTCCTTCTGGTGTGTCCATGGGCAGCATCTGCACTGTTGAATTATCAGAGGATCAATAGCAATAGACTTATATACCGCTTCCCAGGGCTTTCCAGCCCTCTCTAAGCGGTTTACAGAGTCGGCCTCTTGCCCCCAACAATCTGGGTCCTCCTTTTACCCACCTTGGAAGGAGGGAAGGCTGAGTCAACCTGGAGCCTGGTGAGATTCGAACGGCCAAATTGCAGGCGGTTGGCAGTCAGCAGAAGTAGCCTGCAGTACTGCACTCCAACCACTGCGCCACCGCAGCTCATTAGGGGCCCAGTCCGGTATAAAAGAATCCAGTGAGATGCCTGGGGGAGGAAGGAAAATCTCCAGAGGTGACGTTTTTTCAGCGCATCTCTAGGTTTCCAGGACGTCTCGGCCGGCTTCTTTTAAAAAGTCAGGTGCTTCCAGGTGTGCAGGAATGGACAATCGAGAGCCACAAGCCCCCAGGAGCTTCTCGGCCTTTTTACCTCTCCCAACCACCTCAGCAGGTTATGTCTGCTTAGGTAAGAGAAGCCGAAGGCTCGGCTCACGGGAGCCTTTGGCTCTTTCCTCCTTCAAGGTTCGGATATGGGAAATCCCCGACGGAGGCTTGAAGCGCAACATGACCGAGGCTGTCCTGGAGCTCTATGGCCACAGCCGGCGTGTGGGCATCATCGAGTGGCACCCAACCGCCACCAATATCCTGTTCAGTGCTGGGTATGACTACAAGGTAAATGGGTAGCCCTCCTGAGGGGTTGGGATGTTCTTCAGGGCAAACATCGTGGGCCTTTTGTGAGTTTGGTTAAGGCTAAGGAGCAAAGATGCTATCAGAATTTAAATGGCCAAGTGTGATTGGATGCACAAGGAATTTGTCTTGGTGCAAATGCTCTCAGTGTACGTAAAATAAAAGAGACATTAATCAAGAGTCAAGAATCATGAGGTACAATACTTAATAATAGTCATAGGGTACAATAAGAATAGAATAGGAATAAGAATAGAATAGAATAAGAATAGAATAGGAATAGGAATAAGAATAGAGTAGAGTAGAGTAGAATAGGAATAGGAATAAGAATAGAGTAGAGTAGAGTAGAATAGGAATAGGAATAGGAATAAAAATAGAATAGAATAGAATAGAATAGAATAGAATAGAATAGAATAGAATAGAATAGAATAGAATATAGAATGGAATGGAATGGAATAGAACAGAACAGAATTCTTTATTGGCCAAGTGTGATTGGACACACAAGGAATTTGTCTTGGTGTAAATGCTCTCAGTATATACATAAAGAAACGATACGTTCGTTAAGAATGTTCTGAACCATCAAAATATTCAAAATACCTTAAATTAAAAACAGGCAACGTTGCGCCCAGTCACACCTCTCTTTTCCAGAAGCATGAAAGCAGGAGTGGGATTCGGCCGGTTCGGGCCGGTTCGAGCAACCCGGAGGTGAAATTTACATCGGGTTCATTGAACTGGTAGTTGAACCGACCGGCTGGCCTCACCCGCCCTGCCCCTCCCCTCCCAGGAGTCTCCACGCAGCCCGTTTTGGATGCAGGGAAGTGTAGCGTCCGCGTGGAGGCTCTGGGAGGGCCAGACGTCTGGAAACGGGCCTGTTTCCAGCTTCCAGGGGGCTTCTGGAGTCTGGGGGAGGCCGTTTTCACCCTCCCAGAGGCCCAAGGGAAGCCTCTGGACCCCGAGGAAGGTGAAACACGGCCCTCCTGAAAGTTCGGGCAGGCCATGTCCACCCAGAGAACTGGTTGTTGGGATTTTTGCATTCCATCCCCTGCATGAAAGTAACTCGGCCTTCCGAGGGATCTTGGGAAAAGCTGGCTTCTTCTCTCTTGATTTCCCAAAAGGTTGACCAGAAGATACCAAATGATGAGGAGCTGGATTTACTTCCTCGTTTACTCCATGGTTTTAACTGTAGCAGGAGAGAGAGAGGACGTTGAAGTCAGATTTCTGTGAGATATCTGTGAGCAAGCCAGAGCAGTTTCTCTTTGATCTGTGTCTTCTTCTCCTTCTCAGGTCCTCATCTGGAACTTAGACATTGCTGAACCGGTGAAGATGATTGATTGCCACTCCGATGTCATCCTTTGCATGTCCTTCAACACAAACGGCAGCTTGCTCGCCACCACTTGCAAAGACAGGAAGCTACGGGTCATTGAGCCACGTTCAGGCAAAGTCCTCCAGGTGGGAGCTCCTTCCAAGGGCCTAGACAGACAAGATGCCCAGGAGTTCTGGCCACCTGACTAGGTTGTTTGAAACAGCCACCAATGAGGAATGATGGCTGGTGTTGATCACAGTGGTGGATACGGAAGAGAAGGGCATGTAATCTTGTCATTCAGATCTTTCTTCCCTGCCTAATTGCTAGACCAGGGGTCCCCAAACTTGGCAATTTTATGACTTGTGGACTTCAACTCTGGGAATTGAAGTTCACAAGTCTTAAAGTTGCCAAGTTTGGGGACCTCTGTACTACACCGTCAAAAGAAGAACAGTTTCAGTTTGAGGCAGGGGCATTTCAGGTTAATGAAATAGTTGAAGGAAAAATACCTTTACTGTTTATAGCTTAAAAGAAAATATAGATGGATTCCTCTGGGTTAAATTAAACAGCTTTAAAATTTAAAGCTGGCATTGGATGCAACCACAGGCCGTTCCTAGGTTTTGGAAGCGGACTGTGCACAGGCGATCTGAATAAGTCAGTAGAAAAGAAATCAGAACAGCCCCAGCTGCCACTTTGTGGGTGGGGGGCTCCTTGCAGTCCCAGTTTCAACTGTGGTCCATGGATCTGTCACTCAAGAATCTGAGGGCCCCCCAAAACCACGGACGCTGCCGCACTCTGCACCAGCTGAAATGGCTAACTTTGGTAGAGAAAACCAAGATTTCACTGCATCGTATAATGTCAAAGAATTAAAATGTTGCTTTAATTATTTGAATTATGCATAGCATGGGAGGAAATTGTTTTAAGATCTGGGAATTTAGAATGGCATTTTTGGGGGAGGTGATTCTCCCACCCACCCATTCCAACAAAGGAGTCACCAACTTTCTGAGTCAATCGTGTGATCGTTTTCGTAGGAGGCAAGTTGCAAGAATCACCGTGTGAACCGTGTGGTCTTCTTAGGGAACATCAAGAGGCTTCTAACAACTGGTGTGTCGCGCTGGAACACCAGGCAGATTGCTCTCTGGGATCAGGTGAGGAGAATGGTTGCATGCTTGTGCATGCGCGTGCAAGGTGCTAAGGTCCAACAAAACAAAACAAAAAATCTCCTTTTACAACAGCATTGAAGAGAAGGACTTCTGGTTGCCTCTTTCTTACTTCTCCAACAGAGTTGTGAAAGAAGGGTGAGCTCAGAGTAGCAACCACCAGAAGCATTTCCTGCAAATGATTTTATCTTTTCCCCATTTGGG
This sequence comes from Pseudonaja textilis, assembly GCF_049901715.1. NCBI lineage: Eukaryota > Metazoa > Chordata > Lepidosauria > Squamata > Elapidae > Pseudonaja > Pseudonaja textilis. The sequence goes on along the minus strand of NC_142002.1, from coordinate 1,042,491 downwards.
TTGTAGCTCAATATGTTAAGGAGTGCAGTGGCTCACAGGGTTAGAACACTGGGCTGAGGATCAGCACCTCATGTTCGAAACCCATTGCTATCGTGGGGCAGGTTGAGCTCCCACCACGTTGCTTCAGCTCCTGTCGACCCAGCCATAGGGTCAACTTCACAGGGACACCGAAGGGTCTGGTGACCCCCGGGTGATGGTGATGTCACCGACAAATCCTTTCTCCACGGAAGAGCTTCAATGTTTCTGACACAGGAGTACTAGTAATAGCTTAATGTATTGTGTGAACTTAGCACTTTGTAAAACGTGAGGTTGTGGCTCTATGAGTGTGCCTGAACCTCATATTATGGGTTAGTCAACAACCCCATAATTAAGCAGGCCATAGCTTATTGCTGTGTATGAGCTCAACTAACATGCAGAAGGCGCTGTGGAATTCTATTGTTTGTTTATTTATCATATTTATATAGTGTACAATTAAAAAAAACAATAATAAAAAGGCTAATTAAAACATCAACAATTAAAACACAATCTAAGTTACCCAGTAATGGTACACTCAAGGGAATCTGTGTTATGGGCAGTGCAGTCGCCTCACTAATTCCCCGCCACCCTAAGGCTCCGGGCCTGTTGGCACAACCCTGTTCTAATGGATTCCTGAAGGATATCAGGGGTAGAGCCAATTTCACCTGATGATATTTCCCAGAGCAGGACCCATGGCAGAAAAGACCGGTGTCCTGGGCCCTGCCAGGTGTAACTCTTCCACAGATAGGATCCACGGCAACCTCTTCTTCTGGATCTGATGGGACAGAGGTATTCCCTCGAATGACCTGGTACCATACCAGAGGTGGCATTCAGCTGGTTCTGACCTGTTCTGGAAAACAGGTTGCGGAAATTTTGAGTAGTTGGGAGAACCGGCCACTTCTGACTGGCCCCGCCAACCCCATCTCTTCTCTGCCTCCCATTGAGTCCCAGCTGGGTCTCCTTTGGTTGCCCTGCACAGGAGAAGGGAGCTGGAAAGCAGGTGAATGGGGTGGGGAGGGAAAGGGGATTTTGCGGTATCCTTCCCCTGCCACGACCGCCAAGCCACGCCCACAGAACTGGTAGTAAAATTGTTTGCATCCCATCACTGCACCATACAAAGAAGGATTTCATAACCAGCCCCTTGATTTTAACCTGGAAGCAAACTGGCAGCTCAGGGAGAACAGGTGCCACTCTGGAGACCCACTAACTGCCCGTGCTGGAACGTTTTGCGCCAGCCGAAGCTTCCAATAAACCTTTCAAGGAATTAATGTGATCTTCGGGTTTAGCATTTCTCTTGAAAGTGAAGTTGCATCAGTTGCACCCAAACTGACGAAATATTTGCTTGTTTGTTTTGCATTCACCCCAGGAGGATCTGTCCATGCCACTGATAGAGGAAGAGATTGATGGATTATCAGGCCTTCTCTTCCCATTCTATGATGCCGACACCCACATGTTATACCTGGCTGGCAAGGTACATATGAGGCCTGCTTCTGAACACGTGCTGGCATTGCATGTGGTGCTCTGCAAACGTCCAGATTGGCCGGGAGGGAAGCACATACACATTAATACTCACTCCAAATTGTGTTCATTCCACTAGAACTGGGGACCAAAACCTACCTGCAAAGATCTCATGTGAAATTTTCATTTATTTAGACAGAGACCTATCTTAAGCATTTGGGGGTAACAGGTTGTCCATCCCTGATCTAATGCGCCAATGTTTAAATATGGTTTATAGATTGATATTATGTACATGCGTTCCTAGAATTAGTTTTGTAGAGATTCCTGCAACTTGTCTTCTCTGCCTTTAACGTCTTGAGGGAATGTTTTGAGCAGATAAGTTAGGTGAAACTAATAAGGTCATGTAAAGTCAAGAGAGACCAATTCACTGGTGCTCAGTCTTGGCACGTTGAGTGAATTGTGGGCAGAGTTAAATGTGTCGGAGAGAGCTCTTGCTGTAAATGGGCTGACTTTTCATTTACTTCACTCTGTTGATGCTCACTCTTAGGGAACTGTTTCAGGCAAATATCCACCATTTAATTTAATAACAAATTAAATTTGTTTGCCATCCATCTTGCTGCAAGGCAACGTAATGGAAGGAATATGTCTTTGGTCCAGAGAGACAGAGAAGGAAGTATTGAGGACCTTCTCCACCAAGTGGAACGATGTAACCCATCTGGATCGGGGTCTTCCTCAAAGTGAAGCCGGGCTTTAAAAGCAGAGCTCAGAAATAGGGGTATACCTAGGCCACCCCCACCCCTGTTTTCTGACAGGCATAACATTTAATTGAACCTGGCCTGTTTAGTGATAAAGAACACTTCTTTAAGTACTTTTCAGGGATAGTAACTTCTTATCACCCAGTCTTGATTTCTCTCTCCTAAAATGAAATACCTCACAAAACTGCTGTGAGGAAAAATGACCTTCTAAAGGAAGCGGCTACACACCTGTTGACAACATTGACCAATGGATGCCTGGCTGTGAGTTCCAATTAAAAAAAAATGTGTTCCGCTTTTTGGATTCTCCACAGTTCTTCATTTCAAACAGCAGAGCCTGAGAGCACACAAAAGCTTGCAACAGATAGTCTACTACTGTCCCAATAATGGTCTTGTCTGATTACAGATGTCATCTTCTCACCATCCAACCAATCTGTCGTTTCTTATAAATCAGAGGTCTCTAAACTTGGCAACTTTAAGACTTGTGGATTTCAACTCCACAAATTGAAGTCCACAAGTCTTGAAGTTACTAAATTTGGGGACCCCTGCTATAAATGAATTCATAACGTTCAGATGGTGCCTCTGATCTACTTCTCCTCTTCTTCTTCTGCTTCTCCTCCCTCAGGGAGATGGGAACATCCGATACTATGAAATCAGCACTGAGAAGCCATACCTAACCTACCTAATGGAGTTCCGTTCCCCAGCCCCACAGAAAGGGCTTGGTAAGGGGTGCTTATTGTCTTTTGTCTGAGATACAGAGGGGTGGGGAAAATCACCCGTAGTCCTTCTGCTACAGCTCCCCAAAGGTCTCATTCCCCTGAAGAAAAGGAAATATGTAGCTCAGGGTTGAACTGTGGAGTTCCTGGTGCTCACTTGCACGGATGAGGTGACCTGTTTGGGCAAGGAATCATCTGCAAGCAAGCAGCCAGGCCCAGACAGCATCGAGGACTCCACAGTCTCCTCCTTCTGTCCCAATATATTTCACCAAAGTCATTCCCGAGCTCCTGTTCTTTCAGTCAGGGATTTTCAGAGCTTCTCTCTCACCATGTTTTCCCAGTTTAATTTTCCAATCTTTTATCTTTCCTGGCTTTATCCCCACTTCCTTCCCACCCCAACAGGTTTGGCAATTCTCAAGATTTCCTTTCACTGTTGTGGGACTGGTTCAGAGCTGGTCTTCAGCAGGTTCTGACCAGTTCTGGAGAACCGGTAGCAGAAATTTTGAGTGGTTCGGAGAATCGGCCAATCCCACCTCTGAGTGGCCCCGCCAACCCCATCTATTCTCTCTGCCTCCCATTGAGTCCCAGCTTATTGGCTGGGTCTCCTTTGGTTGCCCCGCACAGGAGAACGGAGCTGGGTAGCAGGTCAGTGGGGTGGGGAGGGAAGGGGGATTTTGCAGTAACCTTCCCCTGCCACGCCCACCAAGCCACGCCCACAGAACCAGTAGTAAAAAAAAATAAATCCCACCTCTAGACTGATTCCTTTTCCTCCTTGAGTAGAAGGTTTATGAATAGAAGAACACTAATTCAGCCAGTGCAGGAGAAGGAGAGGCAGAGGAGGAATCAAGAGAGAAAGAAGCCTAGAATCATTACGTGGCCACAAGCGATCCAAGTCCAGCCCCTTGAATTCCACTAATGCTCCTCTAGCACCAATTTAATGCTGTTAGTTGACTAGATTCTGGTGTGTAGGCCCGAGCAATAAATCAACTTAACAGGGACTTAATGCTGAGTCCTGATAATTTATGCCCGACAGTCAGCAACTGAATAGAATCAGTAGTTCCAGTTCCCGTCCAAAAGATAAGGGAACACCGAATGACCGTAGGGAAAAAAACTGCCCAGGGAATTATTGTTGGGGCTGCTCTGATGCCGTATCAAAAGTTGTTCTCGCCACTCAGACAGGAATTTCCCACAAGTCGGGTTTTCTTAAATCTTACCCTATGCAGGAGTACTGCCGAAGCACGGACTGGATGTCTCTGCGTGCGAGGTGTTCCGGTTTTACAAGCTCGTCACGCTGAAGGGATTAATTGAGCCCATCTCTATGATTGTACCGCGGAGAGTGAGTAATTAGCCTTTTCTGCTTTCAGCCGCGAACCCAGGGTTGTCTGCTGAGGGAGGGGGTGTCTGTAGGCCAAATCAGTAGAGACGGCAATTGAGTCATTTTCATCCAGGGGTCTCCCAGCCTTGGCGGCTTTAAGCCTAGTGGACTTCAACTCCCAGAATTCTGAGAGTTGAAGTCCACAAGTCTTAAAGCGGCCAAGTATGGGGACCCCTGTCTTAAGTAATATTGGTGAGAAGGTAGAGGCCTGCTATCCCATGAATTCCGCAGGCAGAATTATGTCCCTTAAGGCCAACATCTTGGACTGGCACCACCTCAGTCCCTAGGGGAGGCCCCGGTGGAGACGGTAGCTCAGGCTGTCTTGCAGAATAAGCATTGACAACAAGCACCTAATTGTAAGTAGAGTGGAGCTACACTTTAAACTGGAGAATCTCACTTTAAGGAGGAACCGATGTAGCAGCAAAAATTCCCAAAGAATTCTGGGAGTTGAAGTCCACTAGGCTTATAGTCACCAAGGTTGGAGACCCCTGGATTAATCTGTTTTTAGGCTATTTTTAATTATTCTTGTTTTCTGGGTTTGGTCTATTTATTATTCATTTATTAAATTTATACGCCATCCATCTCATTGATAAGGTGACTGTTACCTGCCTTTTAAGGGTACCTTAAGGGATAAATTGAACTGCCAGGTAGTCCTCGACTTATCACTGTTCATTTAGTGACTGTTTGAAATCACAACGGCACTGAAAAAAACATGACTAATGGCTGTTTTTCGCACTTACAACCGCGGCAGCCTTCCCACGGTCATGTGGCCAAAATTCAGATGTTTGGCAATGGGTTCACACTTATGACGGTTGCGGGGTCCCGAGGTCACGTGATTCCCCTTTGGCCTTCCGACAAGCAAATCAATGGGGAAGCCGGTTTCACTTAACAACCATGCGACTAACTTAACCACTGTGGCCAGGGGTGGGATTCAAAACTCCCAGCCACCAGTTCTCTGCCCGGTGGCTGGGTGGGCGTAGCCATAGTGGGTGGGGCTATGGGAACTTCCTGTTCCCGGCTTCCGGTGGGCCTCTGGGCGGGTGAAAACTTCCTCCCCCGGCCTCTGGAGGCTCTCCGGGAGCCGGAAACAAGCCCGGTTCCGGACTTCCAGAGTTTCCATGCGGACCCTGCACTTACCTCCATCAAAAATGGGCCACATGGAGACTTCGGGGGGGGGGAGGGGAGGGGCAGGCCCAGCCAGTTGAGTGAAATATCGGTTAGGCAAACCAGCTGTAACTTTAACCTCCAGTTCGCCCGAACTGGTGCAAACCGGTAGAATCCCACCTCTGACTGTGACGAGAAAGAATGAGTCAAACTTTACTTAACAACTGTCTCCTTTAGCCACAGAAATTATTATTGCTGTAAGTTGAGGAGTACCTGCATTGCTCTGATGTATAAACACCATCCATCTGGATGAAAATGCTTACCATATTCACAGTGATTGGGTCAAATTGGAGCACAAATTCCACAGAATTCAATGGGGCAATGCTGAAATATAAGCCTAAGTTTGCAGTGAAAAAATGGCCCTTAAAACCTAGGATATTGTGCCACCGTCGCTCTGCCAGGTTTTGTGCTTTATACAGAAACAGAGGAAATATTGCCCGATTACTTTTTATTAAAAAAATATGCAGGCCAGTTCCATCTTTGGATCGTTTTTCTTCCTGCTCCACAAACCCAAATCTCTTCTGTTCCCATCATCTTGGTTTCTACTTCAGAATATAAATAAAGGCAGTTGTCACTTTCCGCCCTGCGCGTAGCAGAGGCTTTTGGAGGGAGGGAAAAGCGGGAAGCTAATGCCAGTCCTCCTCCTCTTCCTCTTCCTTTTGCTTATCGGTGTCTTCATTGCAGTCAGTGACTATGCACAAAACTCTTTATGTACCCAAAGCTGAGCCTGATTAAGCAATTAAAAGAACATACCAAGTCAGGAAACGGCTGTGCATCTTGCATAAAACAGGACAAAATTGGGCCATTCTCAAGTAGAAGGAATCCTTTGAATCTGAAAATAAAAAGTTATATGTAAAACCGATCAGAATGACTGGGATATTTAATTGGCTGTGGGATTAATAATACTGATTGAATACTGCTCACAATCGAACAGTACAAGGCCTCCTTTAAGGCAGGGGTCTCCAACCTTGGCAATTTTAAGTCTGCAGGACTGTAACCGGGGGTGGGTTTCTACCGGTTCGCACATTTTTGCTAGAACCGGTTGTTAACATTCCAAGCAGTTCGGAGAACCAGTTGTTAGAAGAAATTACTGGCCTAATCCTGTAAGGAAGGCAGGAAGGAAGCATTCTGGTGTTGCTTACAGAAACAGCCTCTCTGTTAACCCTCATTATGTTCTTGGCAGGACTAGACTTCCTGTCTCAGGAACTTCTCTGGAGTTTTTTTCCCCTCCTTTGCTGGTACTTTGCTTGTGTGGAGGGACCATTTAAAGTTACTTGCTGTGCTTGAGAATACCTGAATGCACACTTCTTCCCAAATGTCTGTCTGGAAAAAACAAACGAACTATCTACTACAATGAAATGGCTCTAGCTTGCTCCTCTTGGAAAGGGATTGCCACGTAGGAGAAATGGCCGGTGTCGGGATTCCGGCAGTTACCCCCATTTAAATCATGAGTCTTGAGCCAAACTTCCAGAACTTCAATTTATTGGGAGTTAACATGTCCGGCTCTGCCTGAGTGTAACCGACTCTGAGACACATCATTCATTGTCACCCTTGACCCCGGTTTTCCCCCACCCTCTGGGTCTATCATAATTCATATTCTCCAATGGGACACATCCATAGCCAAGAGTCGTCAATCATGTTCTCCAGTTAGAATTTTGCATGGCAGAAACTTCAGTCACCTAGTTACTATCTTTGAAAACATTTGTGGAATGCAAGCTGCCCACTGCTTCCTCCTCCTTTTCTGTTGGCAACTCTAAAAAGACCTGAGAAATATTTTATGAGTTTGACAGTCAGTCGTTTTGGGTTTATGAATCTTCACTGCAAATCTTTTTGGGGGGTTTAACCCAGGAAATGGGAACCAGCTCAGGGTTTCAGACAAGTTTGTTTCTTCTTTCTGATTTAGTCTGAAACATACCAGGAAGATATCTACCCAATGACTCCGGGTCCAGAACCTGCCCTCACTCCAGACGAATGGCTGAGTGGAATGAATAGGGGTGAGCATGCTGGCACCTCCGGTTGATCTTCTGGCCTTCACCTCATCATGTATAGCCTGAGCTGTGACCCATCTTGTATGGACAGTCAAAGCTTTGGAAAGATTCTAGGGTCAACTGCATTTAAAAAAAAATAGTTCCAGATTGGTCAAAAGTTTGACATCAAGGAAAGAATTTAAAGACATGTCGAGCTCCCTATATAAGGCTTTTAATATAGCGTCTCAATACCTGTTCAAGAGAAGAGTTAAAGCAGCAGCCCCCGAACTTGGCAACTTTAAGACTTGTGGACTTCAACTCCCAGAATTCCTCAGCCAGCTAGTGATAGAGGGAGTTGAAGTTGCCAGAACTTTGGGCGAGAGTGACTGTGTCATACTGGAATTCAATATAATGCAAACACAGGCAATAGAACATAATCCAGCCAGTGTCTTAAACTTTTAAAAAGTTGATTTTAACAAACTCAGAGCAAGCCTAAGAAAAATTACATGGATGAAAATCCTAAAGGTGAAAACAACTCAAGAAGCGTGAGAAACTGAAAAATATGATCATAAAAGCCCAGCCCAACACAATATCACTGAAAAAGAAAAACAAGAAATCCATGTAGAAATCAGCATGCGCGAAGATCTCTCTGATAAATTGAAAGACAAAAAGGATAAGTACAGTACAAAAAATGGAAAGAGGTACACATAACTAAGGCAAAATATTGTACAGATAGCCCAAATCTGCAAAGATGAAGTCAGGCAAGCAAAGGCTCAGAATGAACAAAGATTCGCAGTCAAAAGAAATCGGGAAATCGGCATGGAAAGGAATCTTTCCATGCTGATTTTGTTTGGCACCCAATCTTTGAATTGTGACCCAATTCAAAAATCGGGTGGATTTTTCACCTGATTTGGGCGCGATCAGGAGCGTTCATGACCGGAGGCTCCACTGTATAGCTCAGTCTACCAAAAACCTAATTGTAAAAGACATCTAGTCTGATATAAAAATTAAAATAAGCAAGAAAATGGTTACAGACACCTGTCTGATCTTGACGAATATAAATCACCTGGACCTGATAGATTATATCCCAGAGTTCTGAAGGAGCTGGCAGATGTTAGCCCAGAACCATTGTACCATTGTATCTTTCAAAAATCCTAGAGCACCAGGGAAGTACATGAGGATTGGAGAAAGGGGAGAAAAAACAGACCCAGGAAACTACAGACCAATCAGTCTAACATCAATACCCAAGAAGATACTGGAAAAGATAACCAAAAAACAGGCCTTGCGAACATCTAGAAACAAAGGAAGTTATAAAAGCCAGCACTGGTTTGTTAAAATTAAATCATGCCAAAGCAATCTTATTTTATTCTTTGAAAAAGTGACCAGCAAAATGTTTTGGACATAGTATATTTAGACTTCAGCAAGGCATTTGACAAAGTAGACCACCAGTTTGCTTCTTGGTAAACTAGGAAAAGAAGGCCTTGAAAGTCCCTTCCAGCCCTGTGATTCGATCTTTCTGTGTTTCTTTCACCTCTGCCAAGATTCATACCTTCCTCTGATCTAGCAATTTCAAATCTTCCTTTTCTTCAACACTCAATAATTTTTAAAAAGAAATATAATATTTAAGATATTTTTATCATACCCTATTTTAATAAATAACTCATTGGTGAACATACCTAAACTCTTGTTTTCCCCACAACAATCCTATGTCCCCAAACCACCCATTTATAAAGGGAGCTGCTAGTCAGGTGGAGGACCACATCAATCCTTTGAATTATTTTCCACAGACAATATTTTATGCCAGTCGACTCTGCCATCTTCCCCAGCACAAGGAAAATCTGTTAGTCTGGATCTCCAGAGAACATTGCCTCGAAATCTCAATTTGGGGGCGCAGGGGAGGGGTAGGCGTCAAACTACTCATCCTTCTGGGTAACTGAGAATGACTGCATCACCAAGCAGCAATTACCCTCATAACTAGGAGCAGCTAAGAAGAACATGTTTGATTAGATAATAGAGCATCCATGTCAGCTTCAAAGCTATGGGTAATGGTGGAGTAGTTGCCAGAGAATTGGATCTACAGGTTGATGGGTCCAGGAGGCATGCGTTCATAAAATAATCAAATTTGAAAATAGAAGTCCCCACCCCTTCTATCAGTTTTTTAGGGTGCTGTTGCTGGCAAAAATGCTGGTCATAAGATTGGTGGCTCCGGTAGCTATCTTTTTGTTTTGTTTTTTAATTTTTTTATTGATGCCCATCCTGAGATGTGGGTTTTATATTGCCTTTCAGATCCCATATTGATGTCTTTAAAGGAAGGCTATAAGAAAGAATCCAAAGTAGTTTTCAAACCACCAATAAAAGAGAAGAAAAATGTTGTTGTCAATGGGATAGATCTCTTGGAAAATGTGCCACCCAGAACAGAGAATGAGGTAAGAAATAGCAGCTGCGTTCTTTCCAACCTGGAAAAAGAAATGATTCCCAACTTCTCCATCCCATAATTCTGGGGCAGTCTACCAAACCATGCTGGGACTGCCGAATGCCTCTCAGGTCCTCCCGAAAAGGTGACCCAGAGGTCCAAGGGGGTCCAGTCTCAGATCCTGCAGCCCATTTGCTGCCATGGTTCCAATCTATTCAGCCTCACACTCTGTTGACCCTTTTCTGTTTCTTGTCTTCCACGAAGCTCCTCCGAATGTTCTTCCGGCAACAAGACGAGATCCGCCGGCTGAAGGTTGAGCTTTCGCAGAAAGACATCAAAATCCGACAGCTACAGTTGGAATTGAAAAACTTGCGCAATAACCCTCAAAACAACGGACTCTGAAGGGATTTTTTTTTTCTAAAGAAACTCTTTGTTTATACCCACTCTTTAATTTTACTGTCTCGACACATGATATGAGCCAGAGACCCTGTGCCAGCACATGGGTGCGCCTGCTAACTGGAAGCCTCTTCTTCTGTGGTCGTTGCCTAGCACTAAAAAGTTATTTGTATGATTTAACTTGAGAACTACTGCATGAAAAGAACAAGGGAGGCGTATATTCCAAATTTCTCTTGAAGTAAGTAGAAGCGAAATGCTCTTTGTCCTTCTTGCAAAATTACGGAATCATTTTTCATCTCTGATTAGTCCAGGGATGAGAAAAGCGAAACACTGTAAGCCCAGACAAAAGCAACTCAATTCATTATTACTTACCTTTCTTTTCACGAGATAGAGGGTGGATGTCCATAAACAGCAAGCGTGCACTTGGAACGCAAACTCACTACCCTGAAAAGAAGTCTGGAAGGAAAACGGCTTCCCTTCTCTTGGGAACCGTCCGGGGGGTGGGTGCCTTGTGACCTGAGCGTTCCTTGAGCCCTGCAGCCGGTTTGGGCTTTGGCGTTATTGAACACTCTCCAGGGCTCACCCTGCCTGCCTGGCACCCGCTTTGCTTGGGCATCACTTTTGGGCTGGTAGCTACAATTTATTCTGTTGAAATATACCCAGTGGGCACCCGGGTAATGAATACATGCAGGTCGCATCTCTAATTGGTCTCTTCAAGAGTGGTTGTGAATGTACCCATGTACACACACATAACACACCCATGCACGCACGCACGCACACACACACACACAGTTGCAAGAGTCCTGAAGATAAACTTGACAAAAGGAGACAGATGCTGTTAAGTGACAAGTAGATGAAGGTTTTGAGGGAATACAATCCCAAATGCAAATCCAACACAAACAGGCCTAGCAAATCATTCTCTTGATCAAGAGAGTCCAAATGAAAGGCCCAACAGGGAGTTTTCAAGTGGGGAGCACTTAATCCAGCAAAAATTAAGCACTTTTAATGAACTACCCATTAGCAGCTTGTGAGTTAGGGGTATATTTTATTCGTTTTGGTAGAAGCAGTGGACAGTACAGACCTGCATTTTCAGCTGCATATATATATATATATCCTGAAGAGTGCCAGTCCTACACGTTAAACTTGACTCTCCTGTCCTGACAGCTTTCACACAGATTCATAGCTCAGGTTCTTCAGCAGCTAATGGAGCAGTTGGCAAAGGGCCGATTTGTGGCAGGGAAAGTGGGTGGTAATCCTTATTGAAGCCTGTCCAGGAAGATGGATTGCCGTTGCTTCTCCCCTGCCCCAATGCAGACCTGCTTATTGAGCGAATGATTGGATCATGAGGTGTGATGCCCTGATAGCTTTCATGGCACTTAACAGAACTGCAGGCCCATTCTAATTATTTAGACTAAATTAAAAAAAAAAAAAAGATTCCCATCTTTTTAGGACTGGAAACTGGCAAGCTACCTGCACAACAAGGTGCCAACCTTTAGCCTCAGGTGCCATTCATGGAGGTTGGGGGGGGGTGTTGCGGATTTCAAAATCAATATAGTGGCCAGGATGCATTAGGAAGGTTTTGCATCAACGGCACCGTCGCGACCATCTTGACTTCACTTCCAAGAAAGACTCTGGAGCTGAACGTTTTGCCTGCTGACAAAGGCAGTCACTGGAAGACCCTCCCCCATAAAATGGGAGAGGGGGTAACGTTCAACCCAAGGCACCTGGCTAGAAACCAGGTGTCTGAGTTCTAGTCCTGTCTTGGGCATGAAAGGCAGCTGGGTGGCTTAGGGCCAGTCTCTCTCTCTCTCTCTCAGCTCAATCCACTTCATTAGAGTTGTTAATGGGGAAAAGGGGAGAACGGAGGAGGGTTTGGTATATTTGTTGCCTTGTTATTTATAAAAATAATCTCAGGATCAAATCTGAAAAACCAAGAAGATATGAAAGAGTTCCAGTAGGCAGCCGTCCTGCAGAAGGGCTGGAGGGGGAGGCAGGCAGGTGGGACTCCTCCATCATAGCCATTTGGGGAGATCACCCACATTTTAGATTTCTGCATATGCCAACTGCTGTTCCCACCACGATGGCCGAGCCCATTCTGTCTCTGCCTTCACGCCATGCATGCAGCATAACAAATGCCTTTCTCACTCACGGCTGGTTGGTTAGGATTTCTTGAGTCTCCCACGCTAGGAACGCTTAATCCCAAAGGAGTTGTAATCTTCAAGGGCTGGCCCTACATATTTTGCCGCCTGAGATGGGAGACATTTTGCGCAGATGCTGGGCAATGTGGCAGCTCAACCTGATGGCGCTGCTCCTGGCTGCCTCATCTGGGCGGCAGAAATGCAGGTGGCACAAGATGGCAGCCACTAGTTTGGGGTTTTGTATCCCTGAGGGTGCCATCTAGTCTCTCCCTGAATTTTGCTGACCAGATCTGCTAGCCCTTCTTTGGGGCAAAGAACAGGCTCTGTCCTCCCGAGAGTATTCTGCGTTAACTAGCTTTCTTCCTCCCTATTACTAGGACTGGCCACATACACTTGCAAGGAAAAGGTACAGTTGGAAGGTAAATTTTGCAAGAGGGTCGGGCAGAAGTGCCTGCCAAGCGAATAAGTACAGTACAGATTTCAGCTTGGAGTCACCCAGATATGTTGAGTACCCAGAATTTCCAGCCTGTATGGCCTGGCCAATACATCCTGAAGACATTCAGCTGGAGAAAGGCTTAATATTTAATTCGCTACTTTGCTCTCCAAAATAGAAGAGAGGGTGGCTGGCTGCCTTTACAGAAAAGGAGTGTTGTGACTGTAATTTAACTTTTGCTGCCAGCTCTTCTAAGCATGACTCTTCCCTCCTTCCGGAGCCACACCCTTTTCTCATCAATAAGAAAGTGGTAGTTCTGTTTTGTGGAATCCCGATCAAATTACAATGGCAACTGAGTTTCAATGCCCATTGAAGAAGTCAAGCGCCTGAAATGTTGTGTACAGTATTCTAGAGTAATCTCGTGTTCCTGAATGTGACTTTTTGTATTGGGGAGTGTGTAAGTGAACACATTTACACACTACCTAGGGATGCCTGCATCGGGAGGCTAGCACTGGGCCCACTCACACTTGCTGCTGTCATCCATCCCACAAGCAGCAGAATGCAGCCAGGACACCTGCCTGCTAGAAGGGTTAGGAGAGGTGTTGTAAATGCAACTTTGTTAAATCAAAGTTGTTGCCCCTGGACCAGCCATCACCCTTAGCCACATTAGCGATTGTCCTGGCTTCAATCCAGCCTTCGCTGGCTTGGAACTAGCTAAGGGGTTGGCCGATTCAAAAGATTTAAGGGGACGCATTCCAAGTATCGAAGCCATATACTATTTCTGCTCACCCTCAGCTATGGTTTTGGGAACCATCCCATTCAGATGTTCTGGGGAAATGTAGTGACAAGCTTTTACTACACAGAAGAGTGGATCTTGACAGGGTCAGTTTTGTCCATAAAGGGCCAGGAAAAGCTGACCTTTCAACTTCTCAGGGCTTCTGGTTTCACATTTTCCCACGCCAGTTGATGTGGACAATCACTTTCCTTGAAACTTAAGAGCCAGGTTGCCAGATTCCACCCTGTGCACCAAAGAGTCTACCTTTGACCACACTGTTAATTCACAAGGACAGCCAGGCAACTGGGCTCCTTTTCTTCTCTTCTGCCATCCATGTTCACATTGTGTATTCTGTGCCTAACACCGATTTCCCACCACGCCACTTCAAGTGTTCCCATCCGCTTATTTATGCTGCCCCGCAGTAGCCACAAAATAAAGCTACCCAAATAGCAAACCAGCCCGTTGTGATGTCTCCTTGCCTTCTGGGTGGAATGAGGATATATATATGCCTTCCAAAAGGATTGGGGGGGGGGGCAGGGAGGGGCGCAGGCAGAGCAAAGTGTCTCGTGGTGTGAAGTCTGAAACAATGGCCAGGATTTTTCTAGAAAGCAGCCATCTACTTGCCTTCATGACAGAGCTTGGAGGATAGTAAAAGCTGGGCACGTTTAGCCTCTTTGACTGTTTCCCGCCTACTTTGTGAGTAGGAAAACCAAGAATGGTTTCCTTGAGGGGAAAGAAGACTCCGCGGAGGGGAGATCCACGGGATCGAATGGAAATGGAAAACCGACTAGGCTACAGAGGTCGGAAAGCTTCTCATTAACCTGACATAAAAAAGCAGATCTACCAGACACCTCGTAAGAGGTATGCAAACCTGCTTTCTCCAGAGAACTCGAGGTCGTTCCCTTTTCCTCCCCTGGAACGGCCACTGTGGCCCACAGGAGAAAGAGAACATTGCAGAGTGTTCTGGAATGTTCCGTTCCCGGGAAGGGAACTTCTATACACATCGCGGTTGCTCCCGTTCTTCCGGGGCTCTAGCGGGCTCCTCCTCTGGGAAGCCCGGAAATGAAACGGAGAGCCGCTTAATTAGGCCCCAACTTCTGTTTCAATGAAGTATTTTGCTTTGGTGGACTGAGCCATTGTGATTAATCAATTTTCTTTTTCTTTTTTTTTTAAAGTTTCTTAAAATAATTAGAAGTTTGTTGTTTTTTTAAAAAAAAAACTTTAAAATTAAGCAGCAAATTCCCACGTGGCCCATTTACTGCAATAAGCCACAGGAAAAAAAAAATTGTATAAAAAGATTTATTGAAATTCATAATTAACAAAGACATAAAACTCAAAAAGTCTGGCTCTTTGGGGAGCGAGAGGGAAGGTCGCAATGGTTGTGCTTGTTTATATACAGATGAGAAACTGACTAGAAAATACAAGCCCACTTCTAATGCTCTATTGGAAGAGGGACATGAAATTAAATCTGTACATTCAACTAGGTACTTTGCAGTCAATTTACTGACTTTTTAAGAAAATACAACTTTTCTATCAGCAATCCATGCTCGTGTATGAAGAGAGACCCCGACTGGCCTGGGAGTCCAGTAATGTTTCCTCTGGTAATTAAAAGCTTTGCAAAAAATCTTCAGCGTACTGTAGAGTAGACCACACGTGGAGACAGATTCTCATCACCTAATATCAAGGAGTTGTTAATATACTTTTATATATAGTATTTTACAGACCAAAATAGTACACACTTTAGTTAAAAGGGTTCAAACATTTTCTTTTTTTATTACAACTGTCAAATGCAATTCACCAGTTAACTCAGGAAATTAGGAACACTTTTTATATATATTTATAGATATTTCCATGACTGCCGTTTTACAGAGAACTGCTCTAGATCCCCTCAAAATAGTCAGAAGACGAACCAGCCAGGAATGGGAGCTGAACAAGGATCCCTCCGTATCCTTGCGCAGTTCCCATCCCGAGAGAAGCTTGCCCGGCCATGCCCTACAAGATTTTTTCTTTTAAAATAAAACTTTGCAAAGTCACCCCCACAAACCAAATAAAAAGGAGAGAGAGAGGAGAGAGAAATTACATAGTTGGTCACTATTTACAAACAGCCAAGTAAATGTTACCGACAGGAAGTGAAAGAAAAGGGATTTCTGGGAAGGGCAGCCATTCACAAAACAGGTAACAAGGAAACACTCGGTTATCTGGACGCTGCCGCTGCTCCCCTGCAGTGATGGTGGCTGGGAGGCTCCCGTGGCCAATCTTGCTGCACCCAGAAGAGAAGGAAGAAATACTTACAATATCCTCATAAACTGGCAAAAAAAGGGGTGGGGAAAAGAAGCCGCCACCGGGTCTCCAGGCCCACGTTATCCCTCCGCCCTCCCTGTTCCAGCCATCCGTTCGAACCCTTGCGTGAATTGCCCGGCTCACGTTTATTTCTAAAAAACTTTTTCTAAAAAAAATAATAATAATAATAATCCAGAGTCCAGGATGAGCCACTCCCAAGAAAAACATACGTATGTCTTTCCGTGGTTTGCTTCTGCAGAAACAGGAATAAGAGAGAAAATGATTTTTTTCAGAAACAAAAGGTAGCAGTCGGAGTGGCAGGTTGTCATTTTTTTAAAATGTTGTTTTAATCCCCTTGCCCATAAAATTAAGCATTTCCTTCTTGATCTCACAGCAACGTTACATTCCAGGGAGGGAGGGGGGTGAGAAGGGGTGAAAATACAGGGTATAAACAGTCAAATCACAATAGGAAACTTATTTTCCCCCAGAACAGATTATGTTGCATTTAATCTTCCTCCTCGCCTTCATCATCGGCCTCTCGTTTTCTCTTCTCCCCCCGGGCTTCTTCTGTCAAAGGAAAGAGGTTCAGGTTCAGGACAAAGGACATCTCTCTCTGCCCCACAAACTACCCCCCCCCCCCCAATGCAGCCCCAAAAGAGATGGAGGGGGCGGCTTCTGGGATCGCAAAGCAACCCCCTTAGGCTTAAGCCCAATTTCCAGCGGAGCAAAGGCCTGGGCAGCTCTTGCGGGGGCGGGGGGTGGTGGGGAGCAGCTTCCACCAGCAGCCAAATTCAGCCCCACTTCCGGGGGGGGGGGGAGCAAAGTCCCACTCTGCAACCCAGCTGCTGAAACTGGGTTAGCTAAGCAGCCCTGCACCATTTTCCCATATAAAATATGTGCAAAGAGGAGGAATAAAATAAAAATATTAACCCAGAACTCTTGAATGCCCTTAGGGTCTGTTTTTTTTTTAAATTAGCTGGTTGGTATCTGTTTAATTCCAACTACATATTGACCGCTCTATAAGTCCCCTAGTCAATAAATGAACTTTGCCCCAAAGAAAATTCCCCATCGCATCAAAAAGAACCTACAGGCCTCGCGTTCCTCCTTCACGTCTCACTTTCCCTCTGAAGAAGAGCTCAAGACAGGCTCCCTGGAAGCATCTCCTAATTCCCCCCCTCCCCCCCAAGAGCTTTCTTCTGAGGGAGGGGTTGGCCGAAGGGGAGAGCCAGACCGAGGGTCCCCCAGAAAGCTCTCTGGCTGCAGGGCGACTCGAGCCTGCCTTCCAGGCCAAGCGCTTAAGCCCGCAACACAGCATCACAGCCAATCTCCCAATCGTTTAGCCTTTCAAAGAGGTTTTCTTGAGGTTTGCTTTTGCACATACCAACTTCTTCTTCCTCCTCTTCGTCATCTACTTCACCATCATTATAACCCTCTTCGTCCTCCTGCCAGAGAGAAAAGGCCAAAGTGTTTCATGGCATCTAGAACTGGTCTAAACTGGAAGAGGAGTTGCCAGAAGCGTATTCGACAGGAGGCAAATTATCCACTCTGGCTGATCGCAGATCCCACCCCACTTCATCCAGAGCAAGATGCCTGCAGCGGGCCTGGTTCTCCCCCGCAAGTACCCCGGTCTCACCTCCTCTTCTCCACTCACGTCTTCCTCTTCTCCACTCACGTCTTCCTCTTCTCCACTCACATCCTCCTCCTCTTCTAATTCATACTCTCCTAACTGAGCCTCTTCATCGTAGTCCTCTTCTATAAAACAAAACAGAAAAATCAAGCCCGTTTATCACCTTGTCCAGTGAGAGGAGCCCTTTCCGTTGCCTTCCGGTCCCTCTTCCACGCCTTTGCTTCATCTGTCTCAGGCCATAAAGGCAAGAAGAGCAACATGACAGTCAGAACCGGATGGAGTCCTGAACTTCTGCAGGAGGACTGGGGCAGGGTGTGTGTGTGTGTGTGTGTTTGCCACTGAGCATATACAGAAATACCAGGTTCCCAGTCACCGTCCTTCAGCTGCCTGGACATTGGGGCTATCAACTAAGTGCCTGCATTCTGCGTCTCAGAGATTGTGATCACCTGGAGTCCATACTAGGGACAGGAACGCTGGGCAAGCTATTTTAGGCTCTCAAAGGAGGCCGGTCCTGAAGGCAGAAGACAGGCATTGAATGAAACAAAAGAACAAAATAAAGAGCTTGCCTTCAGCAATGAGCAAAGCTGCTTCCAGGAAACCCAACAGGAAGACCAAGAGCGTTAAGCAACCTATCACGCAGTTCTCCCACTTCTCTCATCTCATGCAAATTGAAGGAGAAATGCTCCAAACCAGCTAAATCTATTTAAAACAGCAAAACCACCCGATGTTTTCATGAAGTGGAACGTAACAAGAGGAAAGAAATGCAGATCAGTTCCAAATTTTTCTGAAGTTGAGTTTAATCGAGGCTTATGTTCCTATCCTCTGCGTAAGTTTCCCTCGTCAACTTTATTTCTAGTATCTGGTTATTTCACACAATAGACTTGCAAGGGACCTGCCTCTCCAGGAGCTGCAGGATGGGGACAGGATTCCTCACCATTCTCAGGCCAATAGTTCCCTACTTGCACGTGGCACACTCTGCACTGTGATAGGGCGTGCCGCAAAAGCCACGCATTTAAGGGAACCGTGGTACCAGAAAGGGCACGGATATAAGAAGCCCCCTCTGGATTGGATCTACTTGAGAGTCACTGATTTTCAAGCCAGCAGTCATGCCTAAAACTTGTGGGAAATTTAGAATCAGGTTGAAGGCAGTTGTTCCTGGCCTCTGCTGCCCCACTAAGCCATCGTACGTATCAGCTACTGAGTACTGTCTCTTCCTCCAACTTATTGCAATCCCCTTGAAAGCAATCTGTAGGAGTGGCCGTTATCATCATATCCACAAGTTCTGTTTCCAGTAATTGAAAGAGGAACGAAATCAACCTTTAGATACTGGCCTCTGCTATTCAATGGTTCTCTCATATATCTACCCCACCATTCCAGTACAAAATGCCAACGTTCATCAATATTTGGTGCCAAGAATTACAGGGCACTGGAATCTAGGGATTTTTCAAGGATTCGTCCCGTCTCCTGCTTCTTCCAGGGCAAACTGGAATGGTACACATTGACAGAGATAATTCTGTGGATGGTTTTGCTGCATCAAATAAGGCAAAGATACGGAGTTTTGTTCTTGGGAGTCAACCTCAAGCTAGGAATCGGGCTCACACACCATCCTCCTCCTCCTCTTCATCATCCAGGCCTTCCACGTAACCTTCTGCATCCGAATCAGGGGCCTCTTTATCATTTCGATCATAGCCATCCAGATATGTGAGTTGAGGGAGAAGTTTGAAGACATTTTCTCTGTAGTCGTTCAAGTTGGTGACCTCACAATTGAAAAGATCTAAACTCTTCAGGTTTTCTAACTTCTCCTGAAAGAAAAAGGAAGGGGTTCAAAGCCAACCCTCAGCCCAACGCCACTGGGTCAGAAATATAACAAAAGGAATGCTCCAAATGTGGAATTGAAAGGCGTCTTAACTACACACGCCTTCCAGCCTCTCAATCTGGCGAGGATCAGAATTGGCCTACGAGAGGTTTGGAAGCGGCCACATCCAGTTGGTCCGGGTTTAGGCTCCAGAGAGCTGGATTTAAGCCACAGATCACTGGGAGTCTGCAAGACACCTGTCCAAAGCCTCAACGGGAGCAAACCCGGATTGCATGTTGTCAAGGTGTCCAGGAGTTTTAAATCCCATGAAAGGAGCCGCCTCCTGTTTGTTCCCAGCCTACAGACAACATCCCTTTAGGCAACCACCAGAGGGAGATGCGGGCGCTCCCTTGCCAAGCCACGAATAAAGCCGTATTTTATGGTGTTGGAACAGAAGATTCAAGGCTACCTTCGGCCATAGAAGCTCACGGGATGACTGGGCAAGTTTCACTCCGTCAGCCCAACCTAGTGGAAGAATAGCCTTCAGGTGCTTAAATATCGGTGTATATTAACTAAAAAATATCGAATACCTAAGACTCTTCTTCTCTGTTCGTGTCAGCACTGAAAAGGCTTCTGTTAGGTTAAACAAAAAAAAAAAAGGAAGATTCGTAGTCCCATTCGATGGGGGAGGCTGACAAAGACACCGCACGGCACCATACTTTTATTTTTCATCCTTACAGACTTTTTTTTTTCTTCTTCTGTACTTTCCATTTTGAAGTGCGTTGACTTTCTCAGCAGAAAGCCAGCAGGGACAAAGTGCGACAGCAGAAGCTGCAATCTGGTGGCCAGAAGCAGATCCAAAACCGTTGCCAGTCGCAGTGTTACTCAGTGAACGTTCAGGGCAGCCATTCACGGGCCCTGAAAACAGGCAGCGGAGGACAATAGTTGCAGCTGTTCTACATCTGCCTCCCCTCAGCTGCTACCTCACTTGAGGCACCCCGGGTTTCTACGGTTCTCTCCTTTAGGTTCTGGCTTGTCCACAAATATTGTTTCTATGGATTCTATAGAAACGTGAAGAAATGACAAGGAAACTGCCCAGATCATAAGGCTGTTTTAAGTTTAGAAAAAGGGAGGAAAGGGGGAACTTATTGCCTGACAAACTGAAGGGAGTATGGAAAAGTTTAAACATTTAAAAATGCAACACTACCAGCACGGAGACTAGGCAGTCAAGGAGAACCGAAAGAAACAGGGAACCATATCCTGAGTTAATGTGGAAACGACTCCTACTCCACTGAAAGCTACAGAAATTTGTCCTTTTTGTCTGGAAAGGAAGGGCCGTAAAAAGGCAAGATTGGCTGAAATTGCCTTTCAAGTACTTGACTTTACGCTACGTGTCATTTGTCCATTTCATCATCTGGCTTACAGGGCTGTTGTTGTTTTTGTAACTGCTCAGGAATAAGGTTGGCCGCAGAGTCATAATTAAATGGGGGCAACTGCCGGAATCCTGACACTTGGCTTCTCTATAAGAAGTCTACATGGACTCACCAGAGGTTCTATTGTACTAAGATCCTTTATTTTGTTGCCACTTAGGTTTAGATGTGTGAGGTTCGGACATTTTTCTGCCAATACTTCCAGTCCCCCTGAGATTCTGTTGTCACTTAACTCGAACTGAGGAGATAAATATTGAGACAATTAAAAACACACACACACACACAATTATTAAGTTTTAGGAGGATATAGCATTTGCTCTCCAATATCTCTAGTAAAGTCTTATCTGTGCACATATGTCACCTCACAGAGGAGACATTCCTTTCCTGAGACCCCAATAATCTGAAATTCCACCCAGGTGTCCCCCAAAAGAATGAGTAAAGGTATAGGACACAGACACAGAGGGTTTGGGAGAGATTTGGAAGGAAACGAAAGCAACAGTATCACAAAGATGCTTGGGGAAAGCGAGGGATTGGAGAAATAGAAGAGAATGAAAGAGGAAAGGGAGCCCAGGAGCTGGTGAATGGTTTTGAAGCGGAGGTCACAGAACTTGCCTGAATCCAAAAACAGACTGGGAGCCAACAATGAGACTGGAGGGATGGCACTGGGGGCCATCAGAACAGTTGCACAAAGGAAAACCAAGACAGGGGGCAAATAGAGCACACCCGAAAGTCAAAATAAAGCTAAGGAGGCAACATCTGCAGAGGGAAGGTGGGCTGTGAGGTGATCATTCCCTCGTTCCTTCATAATAGGAGAACAAGGAAAGCCACAAAAATAATGATGGAGGAGGAAGAAGGCGGAATGGGGAAGGAGAGGAACATGCAGGCCGCGGGATAGTGTGTCTGAAAGAAACATGGGAGACTCAAATGCAGAGCAGAGAGACGCCAACCGAGAGAACAGCTGAATTAACACCTCCAGTGAGACTAGCGGAAGGGCAACGAAGCCAACAGGGCAACAGTGAAGGGGAAGCAAATTTTGAACAGAGGGTGAGAAAAGGGAAGGCAGCGGGCAGTCAGCAGCAGAGAAGATCCAGGATGATTCAGAGGAGGCCGAGAAAAGGCTACCGGGAGAGGAAAGAAGGGGGCCTGATGGGGGAACAGGCGCAGACACTAAAGCCTGCACAACCTGAGCCAACTAGCAGGTGAGACCAAATTGGCAGCCAGGTGAGCAGACGGGCCTGTGTAAAACGGAGGTGTTGGCTGCAGAGTTACAATAGAGAAAAGCAAGAAATATTGGGAAATCCCTGCACTTTACACTTCACCCTTGGACGTTTATTAAAAAGACCCAAAGTGTTGGCTTTACTGGTCACATAGAGACCCCCATTCAGCACTGGGTTCGAGGGTCTTTTATAGAAGTAACTATTGGGCACGTCGCGTTTTTCTTCATGAAACAGGACAAGCACCTACCTTCTTGAGTTTGTTTAACTTTGGTAAGTTTACAACTGAGGTGAGGCCTACGTTGATTATACTTAATAGTTCCAGCTCTTCAAATTTATCTGTGAGGCCTTCAATTTTTCCTTGATTTGACCTGCAGTTGTCAAGAACAAGTTCTTTTACCTGAATATAAAACATAAATAAAATAGGGTTTAGTTCAGGTTCGGTCATCCTTAGTTACAACTGTAAGATGAAGGAATGTCACCAGTCCCAAAAGAATAGAATAGAATAGAATAGAATAGAATAGAATAGAATAGAATAGAATAGAATAGAATAGAATAGAATAGAATAGAATAGCTGGCCCTGACACCTGGCTTGGGGCTCACGAAGGAGCTCCCAGCCATCTGGCTGGCTAGTGCCCCCGCTCCCCTGCCTTTTAATGTTGAATTGTAACAAATCTGGCTTCTTTTTTACATTTTATATTCAGTTTTTATGTGTTTAACATTTTATGTGCATACCGCCTAGAGTTCCTCTGTGAAGGAGATGGGAGATTTCTAAATGGATAAATAAATAGGCATTTAACGTATCAGAGTAATTTATATAGCCTTCATAAGACTCCAGAGGTCTTGACTCTCTGACCTATTCCAGGCTTGCTTCAAGCCAAACCCACCCACAGTATTTTGGAGTAAAACCCTCTAAATTGAAGAGGACTAAATTTCAAAATGGCCCAAGAATTGCTGTATGTTTCAGGCCAGAGCAGAGTCACTATGTGGAAGGGGGGAACACTCATATTTATTTCACAATGGGCGCTCTCCTATTGCAGCCCTGGTCGAAAGGGTCCAGCAGAGATTCGACTACCTGAGACTTCTCAGAAAACAACAACTGAATGAGAAATTGCTGGTGAGCTTCTACCGCTGCACCATATAAAGCATTTTAACATATTGCACCTCTATACGGTTTGCCAATTGCACAATGGCAGATAGGAAAGCACTCCAGAGGGTGAACGTCGTTGCCCAAAAGACCAGGGGTTGCCCTCTCCCCTCTTTGGAAGAGCTTTAGACCTCCTGCTACCTTAAGAAAGTTCAAAACACCCTCAAAGATCCATCTCATCCTGGGAACCCCCTTTTTTTAACTATTACCATCTGGCAGATGGTACAGGACAATAAAAACAAGGACAAATAGGCTGAAAAACAGCTTCTGTGCCAGGGCAGGAGCTCTGTTGAATTCTGCTGTGTAGTGCAATATGAATGCAATATCAGGGGTTTTGAATTCAATGTATTGACTGTGAAGGATGTGTGTTTGTGTTTATAGTCATGGTCATGATGTGCACTGAAGATGGTGTTTGAAGTTTAGTTCACTTTATTGTCATTGCAATGACAATAAAGTGAACTAAACTTCAACACAATTCTGGCCATTGACCTCTGACCAATGCTCCACTCTGCATTTATGGCATGAAAAAAAGCAGGCAGGCCTAAAGTGACATACCCAGGAGTGTACCTGGATGCAAAGCAGGTAATCCTCGATTTACAATCATTAGTTTAGGGATCGTTCGAAGTTACAACGGCATTGTAAAAAGTGAGTTATGATCAGTTTTCCCTTATGTGCATTTGTCGCATCGATGTGATCCCGTGACCAACATTTCCGTGCTTGGCAACTGGCCTGTCCTGATGACGGTTGCTCTGTGCCAGGGCCCTGTGATCCCCAGGTGTCACCTTCCCAGCTGGCTTCCAACAAGCGAAGTCAAGGGGGAAAGCCAGTTGAATGACCACTTAACAACTGTGTGGCAAAAGAGGTCATACATGGGGCAAAACCCATTTAACAGCTGCCTTGCTTAGCAACAGAAATTTTGGGCTGGTAAATCGAGGACTACCTGTCCTGACCTGGACTATCTTTGCTCCATTAAAAAAGTATGTGTTTTTAGGCCAGGTACGCCATTTCAGTGAGCGTTTCCAAAGTCAACTATGATGACAATAAAATCAAGTAATTCTCCCATGGTTGCTGTCTCTCCTACTCCCAGAAGAAAGGCAGATGGCGAATACGCTGAGCCCTCTTCCTCCCTTGGCTGAATTGCTGATACTGGCAATGCTGTAATTCCAAACAAACACGCTCCGGTTAATGGAAAGGAATTCCAAACAAATTTGAAAGGGAGAGCTGTCCAATCACTTGGAAAGAAAACTTGGCTGCAGTTTCAACTAATCCAGGTTCAGAGTACAACTGAACAAAATCATTAGCTAGCTGCAACTATTTCACAGTCGGTGTGTTGGGCCTGCAGCTGGTCTTTTTTCATTTTTTTTTTCTTTTCAAAATACTGGCCTTCATAACTTGCAGTAATGCTAAATCCTGGAATTGTGTGTTCCTTTGTTGGACTCCCAACTAATTTCACAAATTGGATTTTCTGGAATTCCAGTTTTAACAGTCGTTGGAAGGGACCATCCAGCCCCCTGCACAAGGAGGAGAACCTATATCAGAGGTCTCCAAACTTGGCAACTTTTAAGACTTGTGGACCAACTCCCACAATTCTCCAGCCAGTTGGTCTTAAAGTTGCCAAGTTTGGAGACCTCTGCCCTAAATCACTCCAGACAGGTGGCTGTCCAGTCTCTTCTTCAAAGCCTCCACTGATGGGGCACCTACAGCTTCTGAAGGTTGCTTCCACTGGTTGATTGTTCTGTCAGGAAATTCCTCCTTAGTTCTAAGGTTGCTTCTCTCCTTGGTTAGTTTCCACTCAGTGCTTCTTGTCCTGCCTTGTGATGCTTTGGAAAATAAGTTGACCCTCTTCTTCATGGCAGCCTCTCAAATATTGGAACCCAGCTATCCTGTTGTCCCTAGTCCTTCTTTTCGCTAGACTAGACAAACCCAATTCCTGCAACGTTCTTTCTATGTTTTAGCCTCCAGCTCCCTAACCATCTGTGTTTCTCTTTTCTGCACTCTTTCCAGAGTCTCAACATCTTTTTTTGTAGTTTGTGGTCACCAAAACTGGTGATGTTAAGGTCTTGAAAAAGTGCAGAGAAGTGCAATAAAGATGATAAAGAGGTCTGGAGGCTAAACCATAGGATGAATGACTGAAGGAATTGGGTAGGTCTAGTCTAACAAAGAAAAAAGACTAGGGGTGACCTGATAGCTGCCTTCCGATATATGAGGGTCCATCACAGACAGGAAGGAGGTCAACCTATTCTCAGGAGAAGAGGTAACAGACAGAAATAAGTCATGGAGAAATCCAACCTAGAACTAAGGAGAAATTTCCTGACAGTGAGAACAATTGATCGGTGGAAAAGTTTGCCCCCAGAAGTTCTGTTGCTCCATCCCTGGACGTTTCGAAGAAGAGACTGGACAACCATTTGTCTGGAATGGTTTGGTTGGGTCTCACTAGAAAACCTCCAAGGTTTCTTCTACTTCTGTTATTCTGAGAAATGATTTATGGCACAAATCTTAAAAGATGAATTCCCATTTTAACACAAAATATTCCTGTTCAAAATATACTGAATTGCTTCCATACATAATAATGGCTACAGTTATACTATATGCTTCTTACTGGAAAATTGTGGAAGCGTTGGCTAACCAAGTTGTGGATGCTTTGAAGTCTGAAGTAGCGTTGTACCTTAAAAGCAAATTTCACATGCTTCATCTTGAAATCATTCACAGACTATAAACTAGTACATGGATTGGCATGTCCCTGGTGGAGGCTGGCTCTGAGGGAGAGGAGGAACAGCCGACAGGGAGTGGAAGTGTGGCTCCGGAGGTTGTGGAGGAGGCTGGGGAAGGGCAGAGGCCGGCTGGGCAGTCAGAGGAGGACCCAGGCCCATCCCCTCTCCATCCCAGGGCATGCAGGGAGGAGAGGATAAGGGAGAGGCGTGGTCTGCTCAGGAGGAGAGGGCCTTGATCCTCTTCATGGGCTGCAGCTGTGACAACTGGATAAGAGGATGGACATGCTTACGGGAGAGCGCTGGAAACAAAACATGGAAATATCTCTAGTTTATGGTTCCTCTTTTGAGTTTGGCATTCTTCCCAGTGTGTCTTCTGATATCTGTGGAGTCTTCAAGCCTTTATCTTGCCTGGTTTGTGTTTTTTTTCCTCCCTCCTTCTTGTAACTGCATGTGTGGGAGTTTTTTTGTCTTCAGTCAACGATATTTGGAGCTTGGAAGCAAAGTGAAGGAATAAATGGGCTTCAACTGTTTTTTGTGACTGTGTTGGTTTTGTATCCCACCCTGGATCATCACATGGATTGTTATCATACACAAAATTGAGTTTTATGCATACTGCAGAATCTAAATACAATTTTAGCAATATAGACCAAACTCATATAGTATATAGTTCCAATGAATAATTTATACTGTGTTCATCATGGTTCCTCTTATTCATTTTAGCTCAATAGTGATTTTTGTCTTTTAATGTGGTGTGATATTAAACTATTTAAAATGTTATTGATTATATATAGGAAAGGCATAACTTCCACGATGGCCATAATCTCCATAACTATTTAAAATCCCTGGTTTATTTATCCCTGTTATATGTTTCTATTTATGTCACATTCTGTTTTGTACATTTACATAATTCTTGATTGGCCAAGTGTTATTGGACACACAAGGAATTTTTGTCTTTGGTGCATAAGCTTTCAGTGTACATATTATCTTCAAAGTGTACAACAAAAATTAATCTTTTTTCCTTTTTCAATTACATAGCTTCTTTAGTAGCATGTGGAAATGTAGAAATAATATGTCTTGGTTTCAGTAAAGTATTTGATAAAATACTCCATGGCATTATGATTAGCGAGCTAGTTAAATCTTCTCTGGATAAATTTAGGAGACGCATATCTGGCTTGAAATCTTATTTAATAGGTAGCCACGAATTCTCTCCCTCAATCAACGAAAGTGAAGTGCCAAAGTCCAGGACTTTGCACTGGGTCCCACACTCTGTAACATTCCTAATCAAGAGCTATATGAAAAAGTGGAGGGCATGTTGATACAGATAGTCCTTGGATTAACAACAGTTTGTTTAGTGTCCGTGACTTATGATTGTTTTTCAGTTAAGACCTTTGAAGCAGTCCCATGGTTATGTGAACAAACTTCAAATACTTGACAACTGATTCGTATTTATCACCATTGCTGGGTCTCAAAGTCATGTGATCCCTTTTTGTGACCTTCTGGCAAACAAAGTCGATGAGGAAGCCAGATTCACTTAACAACCAGGTTGCTATCTTATCAATTGCAGTGATTCACTTAACAACTGTGGCAAGAAAAGTTGTGAAACGGGACAAAACTCATGTAACAAATGTCTCACTTTACAATTTTGGGCTCCATTGTGGTGGTAACTTGAGGACTACCTCTATTTGCCAATTACAGCAGAATCAGTGTGAAGGCAGAAAAAAACCCCAAATATTAGGCTGGAAAAAGATTTTGGAATAGTAGTTGCTTGGAGACTGACTTAAAGTCTGCAGTATGACATGGTTGTAAAAAAAGTCACGTGTTATTTTAACTTATGTTAATAAAAGCACCTGAATACTGAATCTCATTCTGGGCACCACACTCAAAGAAGGGTGCATGGAAACGAACAGAATCAAAGAGAGATTCTGAGGATGGAGAGATGAGAAACTAAATTATATGAGGAAAAATTAATGCAGCTGTTAGTAACAAGCCTTAAAAAGAGAAAAAAGAGGGAAAATATAATAGTACCCCCCAAATAATTCAATTGCTGTCACACAGAAAAATATGGTTTTCTTTAAATTCCGGAGAAAAGAGCACAGAATGAGTGAAAGTCACAATACCGTATCAAAACTGACTAATAGGAAGGAAAAATATTCATAGTTAAAGCGTCGTTTGACAAGAGCCACCCCATGCAGATACTAGACACCAGATGTCGGGGACATTTTAATCTGTATTTCTACAATCAAGCCATGGCTTGGACTTGAAGGTCCCATGTAATCAATGGCTGTCAGCCTGTATGGGTAGATGCTATGCGGAAGAATGCAAATCAACAACACTCTAATTCTACCAGCCCTTTTAAGAGCACCAATAGCGATAGCACTTAAGACTTATATACCGCTTTACAGTGCTTTGTTACAGCCCTCTCTAAGCGGTTTATAGAATCAGCCTCTTGCCCTCAACGATCTGGGCCCTCATTTTACCCACCTCAGAAGGATGGAAGGCTGAGTCAACCTGGAGCCTGGTGACATTCGAACTGCCAAACTGCAGGCAAGCGGCAATCAGCAGAAGTAGCCTGCAGTACTGCCCCACTAACCACTGCGCCACCGTGACTCATATAAAGCAGCATATAAAACACCATTTACATTTAAACACCACTGGTAGCCACTGGTGCATTATAGCTATGGTAAGTGGCTGCACATTGGGTCTTCTCCGGGTTAAATCCCACTTCCTGTTAACCAAAATCAAGATATGGTTAGGAGGGCAAACCTATGGGTTGCCTCTGCTTACGAAAGCCTGTTCCACAACACTTGTAGGGTTTGTGGTTCTTCCTCCTTCCCCTCCCTCTTCTGGTTCTGCTATCGCTGTTATTACAATGCAATTACTAACACATCTGAGCAGCCACAACTGCCACTCTGGCCACCTACGTGAGGATTCTATGGTAGCTGCAATAACAATCCTATGGTAGCTTGAAACGACGCCACTCTGGCTCACGAGGACTAGTGTGGCGGCGACTGATCCCAGAAACACCTTTTGTGTGATTTCTGTGAGTGGTTTTAAGCATCTACAGGGCCTCACTGAATCCTGGGGTTGAAATCCTTGGAAGTCCCCACCACAGACAAGAATGCTCAGACTGTCCTCAAGGCTGAAAAAGTTCCAGAGATGGAGTCCACAGGACTCCAAGGCGCTGTTGACTCTCCACTGCTGAAGAACCCACCGAGTCAAGAAGGGTTAGGGGATCTGGGAGGAAAAAAAAGTGATTTCTTCTGCAGGTTCTGAGTTGTGTAAAGCAGCATATTATTTACACGCACATCAAGCAATACACTTCATGTGCAATTTTGTGGCCCCAACACTTGTCCATGCATGGCTTAGAAATATTCGTAAAAGTGTTAAATCACAATGAGACAAACGTATGGTTTGTTTCTTGAAGAAGATATATGAACCCAAAAGAAAACACAACTTTCATTTTGGACCCCAAAGCATTAGAGTCTCTCATGGCTCATACTGACAAGTTTAGAGGCATTTCATTGAGGGTCCAAAGGCTGCTAGAGAAATGAGTTCAGGCTGGCTTCTAGATTTTATGATTTTAAAATAGTTGTGGTTTACAGGGGACATTGCATATTTGCAACAAGATCAAGATATCTTAAGGTGTTATTGTAAGATACCTTATTTTTTATCTGGAGATTTTGGTTATGATTGTGTCTGCTGCATCCTCTCTTTTCTATCGCTTTTGTCTTTATCATAGGTTATGTAGCTGTTTATGGGCACCAACATCTTTAAGTATTCAACAACAGAAAACTAATTAAAATTTTATTTATTCGTTTATAATATAAAATACAAAAATATGAAAGAAAATAGGAGGAAAATAAGGGAGGAAAAAGGGAAGGGAAAAGTTCCGACTCCCTTAATAAACTTAAGGGAGACTAATTAATGAAATATGAGTTGCTTTCTGAAAGCTATGTAGGCAGGTTTATTGGTTTTGTCAATGTCTATGCAGTTATATTACTCTTTTTATAGGAATTCCAATGTAGCAGAAAAACCTGCTCACTTCTTCTGTACATACAAACTGTTCAGAGAGCCTCTGCCATCTGAAAGCAAAGTGGATTGAAGCTACTCAGATATATACCCAGACTACATTATTTTCCCAAAATCACAGTTAGCAATGAGTTTACTTTCATTTCCCCTATGGTTGAATCTGGATTTGAATCCATGTCACCTGGATGTGCTTTCAGAAACTAAATGACCTTTTTTCTTATACTCTAAACTCACCAACTTCAGAACTCTAAGTATTAAAAAGCCTTTAAGCAGGCGGGATGGAGTGACCAAAAATAAAAAATAAAACAGTCCTTGGGTAAGTTTAGAAGGCTACTACCCAATATGGAGAGAAAAGAAAAATATTATGTTGCACTAGAATCTGGAACACGCTGCAAACAGCAGTACCATACCAACAAGCTACTTCTGTATTACTAGAAGTAATACAGGGTTTTCCTTCTAAAGTGTGGTTAAAGGACTGAAACAATGGGCCGATTAGGGAGTTCCAGGTTCAAGTCCATCTTCAGCCCCATGAAAGTTCCGTGGTTACTTTGGACCAGTGACTCCTTCTCTTCTACCAACTTCATAGGCGTTCTCCAAATTCATGAATCTAGTTAAAATAAATCTAGTTAAATATAAATCTAGTTAAAATAAAGCTCACGGCCATATTTGAGAACTACATAGTTTGTAATTGTTACACAGCCATCCTTCAGGTGAGAGAGGGTGACATTTCATTATTATCTCACTGAGCTTCAAATGTGTTGCCGGAGAAACACAATGGAAGGGCACATGGAATTCTAGAAAATATTCGCTATATCCCTCACCCCTAGATGAATGCAGAAGGCAGGGCCTCCTGATCCCATTGCATTTCACAAGCGGTTGAGCGTAATACTCTGTCATGCTCTGCATGAAATCACATTCTCACTAGGTCAAGTGAGCCTGAATGACTTGGAACTTTGGTGCCTTAAGGGCCACCATATGTTTCCCCCCTCCAGATCCCCAGATCAGAGAAAGGCAAGTGCTTAATAAAAGTAGGCTCTAGTGGAGAACGCCTTTTTAGATATTTGGGGGGGGAAATAAAACGGCTGAAGGCCACTTGCTGAATATTTCTAGTTTGATCTATAGTTAATGGCTTTTCTGTCGGCCCTTTGCTGCTATTCTGACACTAACTTTTGGTAGATTACAGCTTTGTTTTCAAGTTGTTTATTTAGTGAGCTGTTCTGAGTCCACCTGGTGGAAAGAAGCAGAATTTAAGCTTCTGAAATTACATGTTTAAAAGCAAGTCCCTGGCTTTGAAGATCCTGAAGTTTGTACCTTACTTGCCTTCACAAAAGCCTGAATTCTCAATTGTTTTTTTTTTCATTATATAATTAACCAATGTCTTCTGTAAATCAACAGGATTACAAGACTGGTGGGATAATCCTGAACGCAGCTATTTGAAAGCAAGTCCCACTGAATTCAAGATTTACTGTCAGAGACAAATTTCACCTTTAAGAGCTCAGAAAAGCTCATGAGAATGAGAAATGCAATTATAAATAAAACAGAAGAGTGGTTTTTTTTTTTAAAAAAAAAAAACCACTAGCAAATTGCACCATTTACAACACAGCCAAGAATTAACACAGAAGGCATCATGCCCTAGACTAGCCTAAGTATTGTAACTTATACTTTTGCTTTCTGGGTGCAATTCTCTTAATTTTCAGCAAAATTTACATGAGAACTGGGTTCATAATTTCAATTTCCTACTGATTTCACCTCATTTCTTAAATTGCATGCATTTTTTTCTATCACTGGAAAAAATATCCCAACAATCTCCAACCTAATAATCAATATAAAGAATACCACAAAAAAATTTCAATGTAAAATTTTATTGAATATTAACTAGGCTGCTTATCGTTTTTATGTCCAACCCCCCCCCCCCCCTGAGTTCTGATTTGGCAAAATGATCAAGAGTGCTATATGAAAATTTTGACATAAATCTGCATTATTCTTATGTGAACGATCACATTCCAGATAGCCTATAATTTCTCTATTTCCTTTTGAGGGGGGTATGTATCCCCACGCTTTCTACCTATAATACATGCACGGAAGCATGGAGCCTTCCACGAGTTTACGGAATGCTGCGAAGCCATCTTGACACAATATTTGACTCTTTACGACGAGTCTATTGCCCAGCTGTGAGACCGTGGAGCAAAAGACAAGCTGAAGTTCTTTCGGTAGCCTTCGAGAGTCCGGGGTGGGTGGGGGCCGCTTTGCTAAGCCTCCCCCTCAGCCCACTGCAATCCAGCCGCGGCAGGCACCGGCTCCGGCGGGCTCTCGCAAAGGCCTTTGGCGTGAAGAAGCGGCAGGTAAAAGCAGCCGGAGTTGGCGCTGCGTTCGGGGCTGGGCGGGGGGCCTGGCGCGCGGATCCTTCGCCTCTCGGAAGGGGCACCGATCGGCCAGCCTCCTCGCCCGCTTCTTCCCGCTCCCCTCAGGAAGCGACCGGCACGAGGCTCCCCGTCCCCCTTCGGCCCAAGCAGCGCCCCCCGGGTTCGCCAGGCCAACTGCGCGCCTCGCTTCGGCGACAAAATGGCAGCCCTGGAGAGCGACTGTCGTGCCAGGCTGGGCGAAGGCGGCAGCCGCCGGCGGGAGGGCGCCCTCAGCCCCCCACCTCGATCGCCGCCTCCTTCCTCCCCAGAGCGGAGCCTCCTCAGCCTTCCGGGCCGGCGGGTGGGAAGGCGGCCATCCTGGGCGCGCTTTCCGCAGGGCGCACCGTGAGGCCGGCGGGCGGGGGGGCTTCCGCCACCCACCCCCTCAAGGCCGGCAGCCCGCGAAATCCGCCCCGGGCAGGCCGCATCCTCCGCCGCTGAGGGGGTGGAACCGACCCGGCGCTCCGCTCGCTCGGACAGCCCTTTTTCCTCGCTGCAGTTCGGCGGGGGGAAAAAGATGGCGCCGTGTCCTACTTCGGGCGGATGTGTGGCTGGCGCGGCGGAGGCCGGGTGCTTCCGAGGGGGCGAGCGCGCTCCTCCGCGGGCCCCTAACGGCCGCCTCTCCGCGCCCCGAAGCAGGGCTGGGGTGGGGCCCCCGAGCGCCGCCGCTTCTCCCCCCGCCCCGGCCGCCGCTCCCCGAGCGCCACACCGGCCTGACGTGAACGGCGGGTCGGCGCTTCGGCGGAGCGGCGCGGGGGGAGGGGCGGGAGCGGCGCTTCGCCCGGGAGGCAGGTGACACTCCAGGCGGGGGACGGGGGGGACGGGGGACAGATCTGCGCCGCGAGTCCCCGTCTTATGTAAAGCCCGCCGCCGCCTTGGCGGAGGAAAACATCTCCCACCTGGGTGGGGCTGCGCGCCAAGCGCTCCTCAGAACGGCGGAGCCCCAAGTTGGGGAATCGCCGCCTGCGCGACCGCCGCCCCCCCGCAACCTTAATTTCTCCTTGGCAGGAAAACGCAGCGCCGCCGCCCCCCGCCCCTCCATCGGGCAGGCGGGCCGGGCGAGTCCGCGGACAAAGTTTCGCCTTCCAGGCAGCCTCCAGCGGCAGCATCCCAAGTTCCGGCCGGGCCGAGGCCGCCGCCCCCTCCCTCCCGGGCCGAGCGGGACACGAGGGCCCGGTGCGTGGGGGGGGGGGCGATCGGGCCTCCCCCCGCGGCCGCCCCGCTCGCGCTGCCCCAGCCCCGCACATCTGGGGCGGGGGAGGCAGAGAAAGGGCGCGTTCATGAGGACTACAAAGTTGCAAATATGGCTCCCCGGCCAAGCGCGCCTGATCCGCGGCGCGGAGCGACCCATCCGGCGGGCGCCCTCAACTTGAGGCCGACCCCGGGCCCCTCGCCGGCGACCCCCGCCCGCCCGCCCGCCCCGCCCGAGGCAAATCAACTCCTGAGCGCAGGATCAACTCGGGCGGCGCGCTCCTCTCTTCTTCCGCCCGGGCGACCGACCCAACCGCCTCCCCCGGAGACCCTGCGGGCGGAGGGGGGGGTCGGCTCCCCTCCCGCCATCTCGATCCCGCGCCCCCCACCCGCCTCGGGCAGGGACCGCCGCGCGCGCTCGCTCGCCCGTGGGCACCTCAAGGGCAGCGGCGCAGCACCCGCGACGGCAGCCGGCAGGACGGCGCCTCCCGCCCGCCTGGCGCTCCGCAGTCTGGCTCCCCGCGCGCCCCGCCTGGCCGGCCCGGTCGCTCCCCCCCCCCGCCGCCGCCGCCGCCGCGAAGCCCCCCGCCGCCCGCTCTGGCTTACGTCGGAGGGCTTCCTGTTCCGCAGCTCTAAGTGGATCCTCCTCTTCATGTCCATGTCCCCGATTCCGCGGGAGGCTGCCTGGCTCCGCCGCCGCCGCCGCGCTCCGCTCCCTCTTTTGTGTTGACACCGGTGGCTCCAGCAGGAGCAGCAGCAGCAGCAGCAGCAGCAGCGGCCCCCCTCCCGCCCCCGACCAGAGCCAGCGCGCGAGGCGACGAGGGACTTTGAGCGCTCAACCAGCTCCGCTCGGAATCCCCCAACGCGGCCAAGCAGCGCGCACACTAGCGTGATCGCCGCGGGGGCGGGCGCTCCGCGCGAAAGGCGCCCGCTTGACGGGCGGGCGGAGAGGCCAACCGGAGGGCGAGGGAGGCCGGGCCGGCGGCCGCCGTACCAATGGGAACGCGCGACGGGCCGGCGGGGGGAGACGGGCAGGTCCCTGACGAGGGAGCTGCGGCGCAGTCGGTGCGAGCCGCGGAAGGAGTCGCTGCCGCTCTGCTGTTGCTGCTGCTGCTGCGGGGTTGGCGGACGGGCGGACGGCTGAGGCGAGCCGCAGCGGGCGGGCGTCTCCGTGGGCGGGCCGGGCGCCGCCTGACGATTCCCGGAGGCCTCCGTCCGCCAGGCGGGCGAGCGTCGGGGCGGGCGATGGAGCAGCTCCTGCCGACGACGGGCTAAAGGCGGGCAGGCAGGCAGGCGGCGGCGGAACGGCTTCGGAGAGGATTCGCTGGCGGCCGGAGCTGGTGGCGCTTTCTCGGCCGGGGAAGACGGAGTGGCTCGCCGGGGTCCCGCTTCCAGGAACGGATCTCCCGGCCGCATTTTTCCGGCGAAGCTGTCCCCGGAGCTCCTTCGGAAAGGAGGGGAGTGGCGGCCGGGCGTTTCTAGGACCCGGTAACCGCGGTGGCGGGGCTGCCTGTCAGGCCTGGTTTTGGGGGCGCTTCTAAAGGGCGACCGAGGACTTGGGGGGGTTGCCTTTCCTCCGGTGTCGGACGCGACCGAGAACTCCCGAAGGGCCTAGAAACGCTGCGGAGGCTCCTGGACCAGCCTGGCCTTTCCCGCTCCAGCGCCGCTTGCCTTAAAAGCCCCCTTTTCAGCAGGAGAGGAAGAAAACGGGGCTGCTTTTCCTGCTGCATCATAGCGTGTGCAGGTATCCGCTTTCCCCGCTTTGAAACGGGCAGCCCGCTGGCGGAGCCTAAACCAAGGCGCCCCAAACCTGGGCCGCTTGAAGACTTGTGGACTTCAACTCCCAGAATTCCTAGCCAAGCTGAGGAATTTGGGAGTTCAACCAGCTGAGGAATTCTGGGAGTTGAAGTCCACAAGTCTTCAAGCGGCCCAAGTTTGGGGCGCCTTGGTCTAAACTCTTGGGTTTTATTTCTATTTATTAACGTTTTTGGATAGCACGCAATTGTTCTGGAAAATAGCAAATTGCTATAAATGTTTGCTAATAAGGCTTACTACTGTTATGTAGCAGTTGAGCGCATTGACTTGATTCTGCAATAGACCCACCTCTTTACAGGGATAGAATAGAACAGAACAGAACAGAACAGAACAGAACAGAACAGAATAGAATTCTTTATTGGCCAAGTGTGATGGGACAAATGAGGAATTTGCCTGGGTGTAAATACTTTCAGTATACATCAAGAAAATATATGTTCGTCAAGAATCATCAGGTCCAACACTTAATGATAGTCATAGGGTACAATCAACAATCAAATCATACTAGGAAACAGTCACTATAAATTAGTTAGGATACAAGCGACAAAGTTACAGTCCTACAATCACTAGTGGGAGGGGATGGGCAATGATGAGAGGATTAATAGTAATAGTAGTGCAGACTTTGTAAATAGTTGGACAGTGTTGAGGGAATTATTTGTTTAGCAGAGTGATGGCTTTCGGGGGGAAAACTACAGATTTTTAGCGTAACTTCCAGCGATTTTGGTGTCCCAGCTTTCCTCTTCTCCAAACAGGATAGTGGGGCAGATCTGGCAACAGCTGGGACTGCTGGATTCTTTTCACAAGGATTATCAGTGTAATGAGTCTGCCAATATGAGAGCACAAAGTACTTCCAATAACTGCACATACAAAGGTAAACTACTCCTTCAAGTCATAGTCAATTGCCAGCATCTTCCCAGGGTTTTAAGAAGAGACTGGACAGCCACTTGTCCGAAATGGTCTGGGCTTGAGCAGAGGGTTGGACTAGAAAACCTTTTTTGTGACCTCAGTCCAAATTTTAATTAGATCTGACCCTACTGAGTATTTTGCAGTCAGGCAGCTGGACGTTTGTATGTAATTAGATTTAGGTGGGGAGCGGGATAGAGAATACGAACCATTTGAGAATCCCTAGGATTGTTTTGCATCTTTCAAAGATCGAATGAGTTCCCAAGGCTATGAAAGGCATTTCACATGGTTTCAAAAACTGGCGTGCTAGTAGAGCTGCTTCCACAGGCTACATGAAAAGTTGCCTGTCTCTGTTGCTCCTGTAAGACTTGCTAACCATCCCCAGTGGTTTCATACGAAAGTGACAAAAAGTTTACATCCTCCCTCTACAGAGGTCCAAATGGGTCCTCCTAAGCTGCATTGCAAGAACATCATTAGTTCTGAAGAGAAAAAGGTGGACTCCAAATCTTGCTTTCCTCTTACAAAAGAAAGTGGGGTGTGGGTTTTTTTGTTTTTTTGTTTTGTAATCCAAATACAAGAGGGTAAACAGGGAGAG
The DNA here is from genome assembly GCF_049901715.1 of Pseudonaja textilis. Taxonomy (NCBI): domain Eukaryota; kingdom Metazoa; phylum Chordata; class Lepidosauria; order Squamata; family Elapidae; genus Pseudonaja; species Pseudonaja textilis. The sequence goes on along the minus strand of NC_142002.1, from coordinate 1,005,753 downwards.
CATACTTCCCTTCTAAAGGAAACAGCTTAAGAAATTTGATACGGTAGGAATTTCTGTTGTTTGCCAACCATCTGTTGTATTTGAACTTAAGGAAAAGCTAGTGGTTTAAGAAAAGATTTTAAAGATGGTAAGTGATGAATACAGGCAGTCTTCAGTTTATGACCAGAATTGAACCCAACATTTCTTTTGCTAAATGAGAGTTAAGTGAATTTGGTCCCTTTTTAGTTTCTTGCCACAGTTGTTGTGAATCACTGTAGCTGTTAAATCAGTAACATGGTTGTAATTGAATCTGGCTTCTCCATTGGCTTTGCTTGTCAGAAGATCACAAAAGGGGATCACGTGATCCCAGGATGCTGCAACCATCATAAATATGATCCAGTTGCCAAGGGTCTGAACTGTGATTACGTGGCCCATGGGGTCACTGCAACATTCGCAAGTGTGAAAAATGGGCATAAATCACTTTTTTCAGTGCTGTTGTGAATTCGAATCGTCATTAAATATACTCGTAAGTTGAGGGCTACCTGTATTTACAGTATGTGAATAACCATACAATTGATAGCAAGTCCCAAAATTATACTGGAATACACGCACACACAAATGTCTGCACTTTTTTATACATTAAAGACTTTGTTTATCTGCTTTCAGAGAACTTTCGATCTCGATATTTTTTACTTGAAGCTTTTCAGCAGAATATTGTAAAGCGGCAGAAGTATTTCTTGGAACTCAACAACACAGTATTTCTCATTTCTTACTGGAATGCACCTGACTCTTGAGTAGGGAGCCTGTTTTCCATTCGGTATTGCTTTATTCCCAGTGGCTCAGAGCCGTGTACACAGAAAACCAGGGCATTACAAAAATATGGCACTGATCAACAGGGATGGAGACATCAATCATAATATATCCTAAGTGCTTTCTCTCAAAACCAAGCTTTTATTTTATTATGGAAATTCCTCTGGGATGATGGAATATAGAATATTCTGTTCTATATTCTATTTGGGAGTAGGGAACTCTTCAGTCTAAATCTGAGGCTCCATTTTTGTGGGGTTCCCCAGCCTCTTCTGCTGTTGAATACACCTCTTCTGCACATGCACTTTACATGGCTTTCTAAGGCCTTCTTTGGTTTGCTTGGTCTGTCACTGAACGAAGCCTCTCCCCCTTAACCCCTGTATGAGCCAGTGCCGCCTTGTCTGTCCAGTGGTGATTCAGCACATGACCAAAACAAGAAACACCAGGCGAGATCAGCATGATTGCAAAAGAGCGCTCTCACAAATGGAGGGACAGAAAAGACACATACAAAAATGCAGAGGGACACGTAACTAAAAGAGAATCAGAGTAAATAGCCTGAATCTGTAATGAGGGAATCAGGAAAATGAAGGGGCAGAATGAGCTAAGACGAGCAACTAAAGCAAAAAATAATTTTTAAAAAGTTTCAATATGTAAGAAACAGGAAGAAAGTCAAGGAAACAAGTCCACTAATAGGAATAGATGGAAGAGGATCGATAATAGGTAGCAGGGAGAAAGCAGAACTGCTTAATTCCTTCTTTGCGTCTTTTTTTTGCAAGAGGAAGAAACAGCCCAACTTATCAAAAGCAACATCATGAAAGTAGAAAGGCATACAAGTCAAAATAGACAAGAAATTAGTAAGAGAATACCTATCTACCCTGGACAAGTACAAATCACCTGGATCAGATCATTTATACCCCAGGGTTCTGAAGGAGCTGGCAGATGTAATTTCAGAGACAATGAATGTACTCTTTCAAAGCTCATGTAGCACAGAGGACTGGAAATGAGCTGATGTGGTTCTAATACACATACACACACAAGGGGCGGGGGAATAGATCTAGGAAATTATAGGCCCACCGTTTTCCCGTCAATACCTGGGAAAATCTGGAAAAGATAAGTGGCAGATTAGTAAGAACCTAGAAACGAACAAGATGATTGCTAGAAACCAGCATGGGTTTGTTAAAAAAAAAAAGATCATGCCAGACAAATCTTACTACCTTTGAGAAATGCTGTGGACATATGTGGAAGGCATTTGACAAAAGTAGGTAACGTATTTCTTAATAAGACAGACAATACCAGCACCAGATGGATTCCTAACTGGATGACCAAGCCACATTTAACGTGTAATCTTCAGTGGAATTACAACGGAGTATCCTTAGATTCTGTCCATACCCTTCAACATTTTCATAAATGATCTAGATGAGGGGATGAAAGGGGAACTTATCAAATCTGAGAGACACCAAGCTGGGATGAAAGCCAACCCTTTAGAAGATAGACTCAAGATCTGGAAGAACTTTGATACGACTTGAACACTGGGCCCCTATCTTACAAAATGAAATGCAATGGTGAAAAAAGGCCCTGCGTTCAGGTAGGAGAAACCAAATGCATGGCTGGTTGGTACCTGGCCCAACAGTACAAACTGGGAGAGATTTAGATGTCCTAGTGGCCCACCACTTAAGTACAAGCCAACAGTGTCCTGCAACTGTCAGAAAGCTAATGCGACTCTTGGCTACATTAACAGGAATAGCATCAAGATCACAGAAGTGATAAAGCGAGTACAGCTTTATACCACACTACTTATGCCACACTTGAAATCCTGAAGGGATCAACTTGATCTCCAAAGCACTGGAGGGTGGGAGAAGAAATAATGGATGGAAGCTTGTTAAGAGAGGACCAAGGATAAATTTCCCAATGGTTAGAACCATCAATGGAAGAGCTTGTCTCCTGGAATTGTGGGTGGGCCATAATTGGGAGGTTTTCAAGAATAGACTGGGCAACCGTCTGACCGGGATGGTATAAGGAAGGAGCCCCCAACGTTTCCGGCTCTAAGGATCAGGGTGGTGGTGGAGGGGATGGTTTTGCGTGTGTGTGACCACTCGTGCAGATGCAGTCGAGCACTTGAGCGCACTCCTCGGCTGCTCGCATGGCCCAGTTCCTGCCAGGCCAGGCTGCAGACTAAGACTTGGGGACTCTGGTATAAGGTCTCCTGCCTTGAGAAGCGGGTTGGACTAGAAGACCTCTCAGATCCCTTCCAGCCCCACGATCCTACATTCTAAATTGGGTTGTGCTGGTCATGCACCTAGGAAGGGTGTTTCTGGGCAACAGATGAGCCTGGGGAAATGGTCTTTCTCTCACTCTGCCCAAATGGTCGTTACATATGTACACCCCCGTTCATCATAATGTAAGTATTAGAATGGGCAGACATTCCAAAAGTAGCTGGCGAGGGAGAAGGGACTGCACGTCTGCCTAGCTACCCAGCAGCAGAGTGCTCGTGAGGAGCCTGGCGGCGGCCCCATTAGAAGGAAGCATTGCCGGCTTTGATCCCGACCTGCTCGAGGTTGACTCGGCCTTCCATCCTTCCAAGGTCTGTAAAAGGAGGACTCGTGGTTGGGGGCAGTGTTGTAAAGCATTATGGAGCAGCATGTAAGTCTAAGTGCTATTGCTATAACTTAGTTTCACGATTAATATTAAGGGCAGCTCGGCATGTCTTCTGCTAATTCTCAAACCAGCCTTTGTAATTTTGAAATTATCATTTATACGTGAACCAGGCCACTTTGGCTTGCCTAATAACAATGAAAACAAATGATTGACTGTTACAAGCCGTTAAGCTGTACTGCTGAGCAATGCTGTTGAACCTCTTGCTATTTTTGGCATTTGGGTGTGACGCATGTTCTCTTTAGTGGCCAGAGAATCTGGTTAAACGTGTGGCAGCCCTTTTAAGGTGCAGGCCTCTAATGTTAGTAGATTTTTCACTGTGTTTTGTTATGTTTTAAAAAATTGTTCCATTGTGTCTGAAAAAATTACATCTTCATAAAGACTTGTACTGTGATATAAATTTCTTAACTACAATTAAAATCAATTACCAAATCTTGAGCGTTTTTTTCCTTAAAATTAGGTACTGATAGTTGCAGTGGTTTGGTGTAATGTGTGGACTAAGCTATTGGTGTGTAGGTTACCATTTATCACCAGAGTAACATTTGTATGAACCAACCTGTTGCCCACCTGCTATATGGGGATTCTGTCTGCACGATACAGGTGGACTCTGGGTTCCCCAATTGTTTCTGGAAATAAACGCAAACTGCACGAGCAGATACTGCTTGTTAAGGTGGTTCAACTTTGCCGTGCAAAACACAATGATCGGGGAGGGGGAGGAATTGGACCATCACATTAAATTGTGCACTTCCACAGCCTGGCCAGTTTGCACAACCGTCTTTAAGGCAGCTCTGGGCACAGCGGGTTGCAAGAGTCTCCATTGGGAAGCGGTTTGAACAGGGCCGGTATTTTGATGCTTGGATAAAAGGCACCGGGAGTCCATGAAGGCACCCGGAGGCTCCCCCGGGAAGAGGCGGCGGCGGCTGCGCATCTCCGGGTCCAGCCTGGGCGCAAGCAAAACGGCACCTCCGGCCTGGAGCGTCCTGGGCTCCGTCCGGCCTGCCCTTCCTAACCTCAACCGGGGAGGGCGGGACAGGTGCGGGGCCGCCACCCCCGAGGAGCCCCCGACCCTCCTGGGGGCGCGCAGCGTCCAGGTTCCCTCGGGACGGCTCAGGTGGGCCGGGGGGGAATGAGGGGAAGCCCCCCAAAGCCCCCGAGGATGCGGGGACACGAAACGCCGGGAAAGAAACGGCGGGCTCCGCAGGCCCAGCAAGCGGGTCGCCGGGCCGCTAAAGCGCTTGGGCGGGCGGGGCGCGGGTTCCGAGGCGGGGGCGGCGGGGGCGGCGGTTGTGCGCTCGGCCCCGCCGCCCGAGGAAGAGGAGGAGGCGGATGGCGGCCGGGCGGTGGCGGTGGCAGTGGCGGCTGCTGCTGCTGTGGCTCCCGGGGGCGCTGCTGAGCTTCCTCCCGCTGGCGAGCCCGCACCCGAGTGAGTGGCTGGCGGGCGGGCGGGCGGGGAGAGGCCGTGGCGGCCATCGCCGGGGCGGGGAGGCCTCCGCCGCAGAGGGGCCGAGGCTCCCGGGGAAGAGCCGGAGACCCCGGGCGGTTGAGCGGTGCCGGCCCGCCGGGCGTTTCCTTGGCGACGGGCCGCGGCCTGGCTGGGCGGCGGGAGGGCGAAGCGAAGCCCCTCCAGGCGCCCCCCGGGGGCTTTCGGTTCCCCTCAGCGGCTGAGGCCGGCAGGCGGCGAGGAAAGGCAACGGGGCCGCCGCCGTCGCCTCCCCTGCCTGCGGCCGTTCCCGCCTTCGCAAGCCCGCCTCGGCCCGTGGCCTCTCGGCTCTCCTCAGCTCCGCCCCGCCATCGCCGGTCCTCCCGTCTCCCCCGGGATCGAAACCGCTCCTGGGCTGCGGGAGGCCCGAGGGCCCGAGAGGGAGGCCACGCGGCCCTCCAAGGGCTGTCGGGGCGTTTGCCGTTGCCGGCTGCCTTCCTCCATCCCCCGTTGGGTCATCCCTGCTTAGCCCCTCCGCCGCTCTTCTTCGGGGGCCGGGCCTCTTCAAGGGAGGCAGCTGGCTTCGTTTTCTTTCCGACCTGTATCCCTCCATCCCTCCTTCACCCTGGGCTTCTTCTTGGACCACCCGCTCCATGTTCTTCAGAACCCAGTTTCCTTGGCACCAGTTGCTTTCACTGTTCCTCAGCTCCCATTTTCCTGCAATCAATCAATCAACCAACCAATCAATCAATCAAACGTTTATTGTCAATGCACAACATCAGTACAACGAAATTGCAACGAGCCTCCTTGGTGCTGGCCTTGCACGTCTGTCATATTCATCCTAATTGTGGTGTTTATGTTGCATTCAGAAGTCTGACAGCCCGGGCATAAAAGCTATTTTTCAGCCTATTCCTTCGACTGGCAACGGGGTTTCTATTTTTGTGTCTTCGCACTCCCAACCCATCTCACGAGGCTGCTGTTGTGGAGAGACCAGAGCAGGAGTCAAGACCGGGGCTCTTTCACTCCTCTGCTGCGGCTCCCTGTCGCTCAAAATACGCATCATAACTGCCAAGGTGCAACACCCGCCGGCACGCAATTTATTGAGGGTGACGGCAGACAGCGTATTTTTGTTTGTTTGCTGCAGGTGGATAATTGAAGCTCAGCTTTTTATTTTATAAATACTATAGTTTTTTTATACATAGTATAAAGGTATATGCAGTGTTATATGCAGATGTGAAAAGGGTTTTGTGGCTCCCGGTGTTTTCTTTTCTGTGGGAAACCGGTCCAAATGGCTCTTTGAGTGTTTAAGGTTGCTGACCCCTGTTATAAATGAACAGACCCATTATAAACTACCCTTCTTACAATCTTACATTTCTCAATCACCTACCCAAATGCAAATCCCTTGTCTGTCTGTCATTGTCCTGTCCAGTATAAAACCAGACTGCCCAATTTTTTTCTCATCACTTTCCTAAAGCACACATCACAAATATACAGTTTTGCATCCTCTCTTTCTGCCTTTGGTATTGTATATGTTTACTACGGTTTATATGCTGCTCAATACGACAAGGTTGCAAGCAGTCCACAACAGGGAAAAAACCCACAACCTTCATATAAACGGATCAAAACAAAGCAGGATGGCCCCAAAGAAGAGCCACGACATCCGTTCTGTACTAGGAAAGGTCCGTTGTTCTCCCCATTCGAAGATTCTCTGGGAAAATCGAGGCTCCGATGCCTTTCCTGACAACCAGTAGGATGGGAAATAGGAAATAGGGAAGCAGCTGAGTGGGCTTCTCTTCATGGTGCCTCTCATCTTTGAGAGAGAGATGATGGATTCTTCTAGGATCCGGTAAGATCTAATTAACAAATGACATTCAAACTACAGCAGCCTTCCTGCTTTCTGAAGACTAAATCTTACTAGATGGATTTTTTTTTCTGAACGTACATTGATATTAAAATGAAGTATGTCCTTAATAGTTTGTGCTGTAATTCATAGATAAATTTGCAAGCCATCACATTTACACACACACATTTACACTCACACACACACAGCGCTTTGACCTCAGTATTTCCTACCAGCAAACATTCCCAAAGCTGTTTGAAACAGGGCTGCAATCACTAACATTTTCTTTTTAATTTCACCCTCTCACTCCCTTTATCATTCCCATTCAAATCTTGAAAATACTTCTTTCACTTCAGTTTTATCCCAACATCACTTAATTCTTAATTCCTTTTATTCACAGAGGTTCTTTGTTTAGCCTTTTTTATCCACTTCCAGAATAATTGTCAAATCACTCTGTATTTTTTCCTGTGACTCTTTTTATATTAACTGTTCCTCGGTCTTTTTTACTACAATTTTGTAGCTGTTTTTTTTAAATATATGCACATTATAGCTTCACCTAATACTGCAAAGTGTGCTTGTTCAGGGTGGTTTTCATATTAGATGAAGATATGGGAAAACACACCCGAGTTTTAATGTTTTGGTTGACTTCTTTTTCATCAAAATCTGCATTCAAGGTTTTCCCTTTCAAATCGGGAAGAAGAGAGATTCATTCCACGTTGCTTCTTCTTGGGACTAACCAGCTGGAATGGAACTTGACTGCTGGGGAGGAACTGTACCCATCCAGTTTACTTTCTTGCATTAGGAGTCAAGTGGTTTGCTTCTCATCCCGATGCAGACCAGTTTCAACCCTGGATAGTTTTTTGAGATCAGTTTTTTTATTGGCTGCGATTGTTTTGAAAGACCAGTTTAAGCCGTTCTCCTAATGTGGCTACCATTGCATGGCCAAGGTTGTAACTCAGTGGAATTACATTAGAAGACTTCCCTAACCTTACATTTGGATTTGCTCAAGTTATCTCAAAGGGATGGTGGCAATAGATAGCAAAGCATCACGATTTTTCAAATAAAAAATGAAGAAAATAACTGTCATATAAAATGAGCTGAAAATCAATTGCTGTACAGTGCAACTAACTAACTAAATTTTGTTGTTTGTTTGTTTGTTTCTGGTTTTTTTTTTAGGTGTGACACACCGTTACGAAAATGTTAAAGTAGTAGAGGTAATGTTAAGTTTCCAGATACAAGAAATAGGCTGTATTTCGGATACCGTAAATTTCTTAAATCACTTCGGATCCACACAAAAATATGAATATTCTCTTTCTCACACGCAACCAAGCATGTATTCCCCATACAGGCTGCATTTACCCATTGCACTAAGACATAGCTTGTTGATAGTAAGCCCTAAATTATAGCTTAGAAATCAACAGTGCCTGGGTTCACGCAATAGGTAAAACTAAACAGGCAGTGTTATGGCTAAAATTATTCTACTCTAATAAAACGGGAGAATATCTGTGTAAGTGTGTATGTAATGGGGAAACTCCCTAGGAAGGTTGCAAACAACAAATCCAGGATGCTGCAACCAGTTTAATCTAAAGTTTAATCATATGACTATGGGGATGCTGCAATAGTCATAAGTGTGAGTACTGGTCATAAGTCAGGTTTTTCTCAGTGCTGTTGTAAATTTGAATGGTCATTAAGCAAATGGTTGTAAGTCAAGGACTACCTGTAATCCTCCTCCTGAAAATATTGAACATCGGGTGGTCTGGAGCAGGCCTCTCCAACCTTGGCAGCTTTAAACCTGACGGACTTCAACTCCAGCAAAGGAATTCTGGGAGTTGAAGTCCGCCAGGCTTAAAGTGGCCCAGGTTGGAGATTCCCTGGTCTGGAGGCTAAAGGAGAGCTTGCTTGGATGCCAAGTGGATGCATTACAGCCCTGTGACTGTCTCTCTTTCGGATCAAGCTAGCGCTGTGCTTTCAAAATTGGGCTGCGTGAACACCAGGAGATCGTGGGAAGAAACCATTACAATACTGACTTATATTTATTTATCTGATGCTTTAAAACATTTAATTTCTATTTGGGGGTTGTAATATGCCTACTATATCAGTACTGTACTACACTTATACGATGAATTGATAACGTGTATTGGTGGTGCCTGCTTAAGATAATTTTACCGATAAGGAAGTAGAGTCCTTACAAGTTTGTTGGCCGCTCTGCCAAAGAACTCTGAAACTTTCCTTCCTGCCCAATTTTGGATGGGCCCATGAAGAAAACAAAAACAAAAAACCCGTTTGAGAATCTTTATCAGTCTGATTGTCTTGGCACCTTGAAGTTGGTAGAGATTCAGTTTGTGAGGTAAGTGTTCAGAACTGTTATTGAGGTCAAGGCTTTTGGACCCTCAGCTTCAGGATTAAATATGTTCCCCTGAAACATGTTCCCCTGAAACATGTTCCCCTGAAATATGTTCCCCTACATTTAAGCATGTAACAAAAGATAAAAAGCTGATAGCCACAGTGAAATGATTCATTTTCCCCCCCTCTTCAACAGATATCTGTGGAGCCAACTACAGGTGAAGCGGTTGCATCGGAAGGGACAGACACTATTGAAATCCTGCGTAAGAATTCTTTTTTTTCCCTTCCCATTATGTGTTCAAAGTGACTTGAGGCCCAGTCATTTTCAAATCTTCTCAGAACAGCTTTCTGTTGTTGTCTCAACTGGCCTGTTGTCATTGCATGAGCTTTCAGTCTTTGCACAAGTTAAGTTTATTATATGGTCATTATTTATGTTTAATACCTACACTTTGTAATGCGTTTGTGGAGGTGAGGGTCAGGAAAAAGAGGTATCTGGACATAAGGGATGAACCAGTGTTATGGCTTCGTCAAATTTAAATGCAAACGTAGATATCCACAATAGATTTCCAAAAAAGCTAGAGTGATCATCACACGCTTTAATAAAATAAACACTTACAGGAAAAAATGGACAATGCTATTTTTTTCCAAAAATATTCTTCCCCGTTCTTTTGAGGTGTAAGTCAACCCCCTACCAGAAGCCCTTCATGCAATTATTGTAGACTGTGGTCTAGGAATCCCAAGTTCCTTTGATGGCACCACCCTTTAAGACAGTGGCTTATTTCAAAAGTTCTCCGTTCTGTCTTTGGATGTTTACCTTTTGTTGGGAGCACAGATTAAAAACACCACCTGTGTTCCCATCTCTTTGGCTTTCCTTCTTAGCTGCTCATAGTCTCTTGATATTGTTTTCAGGCTCTTTGTTATACCATTCATTCTCACATGAAAGAGGACAAAAAGGAATAATAATCTCTGGACAATTATTTTAGCACACCTCTCAATCTTTGATCTTTGCTCCTGGGAGACAGCATACTTCTCTAGATAGATTGTCTGGTCTACAAAACTGAGATTTTGTTCCCTGGAACAGTGAGTGTCTTTATCAACAACAGAAACGGGGGTTTTTTTCCCTGAGGAAGTCTAGTCTAGTTTTTTTTCCTCATAGGTGACACCTGACGATGTCCTTTCTCCAGAAGTCTGCATACTTTCATACAAGGGGAGGCTTTGAAGTTGATTGTTTAGCTCCAGCAGGGCCGGACTGGATTACCTGGATAACGTTCTTTATTTTTTGAGAGCACGGGACCCTTCTGGTAGCAGAATATATAGCCTAGCCATAAAACATAGCGGAATTTAAATAATTTCATCTGAATTTAAACTGGGAATGGCTATTAACGAAAAACAGAGTTGTTTCAAATTGTGATACGTAGCAATGCAGGCATGTTCATAAAACATGCCTTTTTTCACAGAAGAAAAAAGTAAACAAGGTATAGATTTAATGGCTTTATTTACTGCTTTACAGAACCTTCCAACCCAGGTGAAATTGCAGCAAAAAAGGAAGAGCAAACTTTGAATGATCTTGTGAATCTTTTGCAAGATGTGGTAAAAAATATCCCCACAGAACTTGTATTGTCAAGTGAACCCCCAGCAACTGTCTTGGCACCCAGGCTGGTAACTTCTCCATCTGTAGCTATGGACACTGTTTGGGTGAATGTGAACCCCACAAATAGTGACAAGTCCAGAACGATTGCCTTGGCGAAAAAGAGTCCTCCAACTACAACAGCCTTTTGGAAACTCAGAAATGACGCCTCTCATCTGTTATCCTGCATTCCAGCCCAAGTCCCTCAGAATATCTCCCAAGTGACACAAGTGAGTCTGTTATTCTGATTTCTGAAGAGCCAAATCCAGGCAATACATTGAGCACCGTTTCAGTTCAGTTGGAAAAAGAAACAACCGCTAAGAAAGAAGATAAGAGTTTTGATCAATTGACAAATGGAGCCTTGGCTAGTCTAGTGGAATCGCTAAGGAATGTACAAAAGCTACACAGGACACTAGACAACAAGGAGCCCCAGCAGAGAAGCCATCCAGTGAAGTTGGTTCATCATAAGCCCGGAGGTTTAGACATCTTAGAAGCAATTGACACGCTAATTAAAACCATTAAGAATGCACCTTCCTCTGTTAAAAAAGACCCAGATCTTCATGAGTACGTTGAGCAAGCGGAGGGTTACTTAAAAAATGCTCTGGAATTGTCAGGGGAGGCAGAGAGGAAACTGTTGCAGAGGAAGGAACAGGAGATGAAACTCGACATTGAGCTTCTCAATCCCCCATCAACAGCTCCACCTATAACAGAAATGAAGTTGGACATCGAGCTGCCTTCCTCCCTCTCACCTGAAGCACCCGAGACAGAAATAAAGCTGGAGGTGGAGGTCACTCCTTCCTCGTCAACAGTTCCGCCCGCCACACAGGTGGAGATAGACATAACTCCTTCCCCATCGGCGACTGCCTCTGTACCCGAAGTGGACATCATCCTGCCTGCCTCTGAGTCTCCAGAAAAGAAAGCCGAAGACACAGAGAAAGAAATGGGGAAATTAAAAGCATTTATTAATTTATTATATGGCTTTAGTCCTGAATTAACTGAATATGCAGAGAATTCGCCACATAAAAAGATGGCTCAGGATATTGTTGAAAGATCAATGGAAGTCCTTGATGCCATAAAGAGTGTTTTTTGCGGAAATCCTAAAAAGCAAAGTAAGCAGATTTTGAAGCAGTTGTTACAGAAAGACATGGAGCTTGTAAGACAAGCCATGAAGGGAAAAAAAGCCTCTTAAGATACATTTACTCCTTGGTATTGTAGGTTTTTAAGAACAATCAAGAGGTCTGGTTTCTTAATTGTAACAGCAATCGAAATACACCTGTAGCCATTTTCATGCCTGAAATTAAATGTTTGTTTTTAAATATTTTTGTTTTCGTTTTTTTCTTTGAATTGACATCTATTATTAAAGATTAAGGAACAATTAATTTAACAGTTGTATGTTAAAGATGATTTCAGAAACTTCTGTTCTTATCATTGGATTAACTGAACAACTATTTACAGTTCTTGCTGTTCTACGCTTTTCTTACTGAATTCTTACCTGGATGAATGACCGCAAGATTAGTGTCTAGGAAGTGGGCAAGTGCTTCTGGGGTTGATGGTTATTCACTGTTGTTTCTTCTCAGGAAAGGAACTCAGGAGTTATTTGTGGACAGCTATGTTGCTGATAGCATCATTAATCCATACCTGATAGGATAAAAATTCTTGTACATCGGATAAGTGTTAAACAAATTTGGAAGCCTAAACAGATGGAAATAAAGTGTGAAACGCACCCTTTAAGACACTAAAATTCAAGATGAATAATGTAATCCCAGGACAAAAGATTCTACGGAAAGCTCGTTTGAAACATTAACAAGATTTATGCTCATGTAGAACACAAATTATTTTGTGTGCTTTTGCAGTGTTACTCGGTTCAATGAATTAGTGAAGAACAAATCAATCGAACAAGCAAACAAGCCTCCTTTTTCGATTGAAAAGTGTTATCTGAAGTAATTATGTTTTGGCCTCCCCTGAGTTGCTTTTGCATTTAGCTAGTCAGCAACACCTGTTACAGGAGTGTGGCATAAATTTAAGCAAGCCCCTCGTGGACAGGGGAGCGCGACTGGCTGCTGCAGAGAAGGTACCGAAGGCTACACGGCGATATTTAGTTCCGTGTGTTTCATTATGTCTTTTTTATGTGTGTCAAAAAGAAGTTCTGTGAATTATTTTGGGAAGGTTTCAAGGAGTTAGACAAAGAAGCCGCTGGCACGAAAATTTCAGGTAATCCATTCCTATCTTTTGCAATGCATTTTGAATTTCGTGTCTGAATTATCCATTTATTTTAAGTCTTTTTTCTTCAGAATAAATGTGATTTGATTCAGCTGAGATGAGTGAGAGAAAACTGCATACAGCCTTTGGGGAGGAAGTTTTAATTCTCCCAATTCAGTGATTTGAGCAAAGTTCAAAACCGCCTCTTATTTGGACATTTTCCACGAGAAGGAAAACGGAGCACATTTATTTTGTAAAACGTTATTACTTGACTTTATGAGAAGATTTTTCACACGACCTAAATGATCAAAATGCTTAAATAATTGAGTTTTTTAAGAACAAAAAATCAGTATCTTCTTTCTTTGATAACAGTGGCCGCCTTTCAAGCTACATAGATGTAAGGCAATTGATTTTGCATGTGCAAAATGATAGTCTTTGCAATATTTTCACTGCACAAAATGCCTCATTCTCTAAGTTGCTGCAGCTTTCAGCATGGAATGACTTCCCGATTTGTCATCCCACAGTATTTGGCTTCCCTCATCTGGAAAAGTATGGACCTGGTGTCTTCTGGGCTGGGTTAGATTTTCCAAAATGCTCAGCAGATCAACTGAGACACAAAATTGAAGTAGAAAATTACGGGTTTTTCACATGTCCATTTGCAGTCCCCTGTTCATAATAATGAAGTAGAGTAGCAATTTTATTTTAAGTTTGCTATTCTACAAGTAGAATTTGTCCAGAAAGGGGAGGAGAATTCTTGTGCTCTCTTTCTGAGAGATGGAAAATATGGATAATATGGCTCTGAAATTATACTAATTTAAGCAGCACACAATCCCCTGGGCATTAGGAACGAATTCATGGAGGGAATGTGGCAGTTAGAATATTCCCTGCTCACAGGCAGAATCTAATATAGTGTCTCAATGCTGTAAAAATGGCAATAAGATGAAAATGTATAAATAAGAATTGCATCATTTAGCTGTAAATTACACAGCAAGTACCAAGAGGTAAAATGTTAACCAAATTGGCTGAAATCAACAACAAGAACAAAGAAAAATGCTTTCTCTAATCTCCTGACAATTACAGTGTGGAATGCAAACTCTGTCCATAAGATTCTCAGCTGGAGCGACAAATCATATGAAGATTTTAGTCACTGTTACCATTATTTGTTGAAATAACACGCCTGATTAAATTCACATTTGAGGGGGACCTTTGGGACGTTCCTTTGGGGTGGGTCCTTGTAGTCTGTATGATTCTGCTGTGGTGACTGAGCCAAAAGTGTGATGCAGTTGCAAAAACAACAACAAAAGGCACATGCTAGTGATACGGTGTCAAGTTCAAGAGACGTGGTCATTCTTTGGTCATTCCAGCCCCAACATTAGAAGACTCTGCTTTCTTGCTCTCTCCACTCTATTATGGTTAACATTTCCAAAATTTGCAAATCGAATCACGGGATTGGACAGACGCTTCCCATGAATTACGTACTACAGTAATTTCTTACGGTTGCTGCAAGCTATAAAACCAAAGTGGAAAGTCCTAACCCTCTCACAGGATCTGTCCCTTAGATTTGATGCAGTGTTAACTTACTGGTATTGTCTGTGTAATCTTACTGCATCCTCGGTTTTTCTCTTGAAGGTATGTGTGTGTGTGTGTGTGCGTGTCTGTAGAATGACCCTTCGTTTATAGAATAGGAACACCTGGAGAATCACAAACAGGAATGTCCGGGGTCGGGTGGGGGCGGGTGTGTGGAGTGAAAAATACCAAGAGGGCTGGCAATTTTGCGATCAAAGTCCCATATGGACTTCACATCCCTGGAAAAGAATGAGGAGGCTCAACCCTCTGGCAGCTGAGCTCCTTTCATCTGCCACCGACACACACACGTTTCATCTGTGGTATCACAATGCACAAAAGGGAGCCAACAAAAGATCTTAGAAGGCGATCCGATGAAATGGCCCAGAGCCATAAAGCTGGTACTGTCAGTTAACCTATCTAGTCAACAGTAGTCAAAGCAGCTCCAACTGAAGTGGGGTGGAGAAAACAGTAAGACTTAGACTTAAGGAACCTGAGACCTGCATTTCCCTCGGCACGGTCATTTCATTGCTGTGATTGTTTTTATTTCCAGTGTTAATGTTTTAATACTCTCCCAAGCCCCCAAACACTGCCTGGTGAGTGGGCATTAAATCAATGGGTTAGATGAATCTTAATAGCTTTGAAAGACAATCTCGGGATGCAGGATGCCTCCTACGAGGAACGAGGTAGCTTTCAGGTACGGAAGGATCCGAAAACTCCGCAGCCTCCATAAAGAGAAGAGACGCCCACCAGGTGACCAAGGAGAGCCTTCAACGTTGGTAGCCTTCCTGCAGTTGGCAGGGTTTTGCCAAAGGGAGCCCAACTGCTGGGATCCCATTGAAGGACAGCAGCTACTTGCCTTCTCATGACCAGGCTGCCATTGGGACCGCTTAGAGGGCGTGTTTGTTCATCCAGTTTCTATAGTTGCCCATCCCGGTAAATGATTCTGGGCGGCTTATAATGAAACATAACTTACAATTAAATCAATTAAAACATTAAAAGAAAAATAAAGGCGTTCCAAAATAAATACACGAAGCAGTCAAAGATACTAGGCCAGTTAACACTAAAGCCAGGAAATCGGCCCATTCACCAAGCTCAAGGACGCAGCCAGTTTTATAATCCATTCAGCTAGTGACTCTTATTTCGTCTGGACTAAGTTTCTAGTTACTGACCCTCAGCCTTGTCCGGGGCCAGCTAGCTATTTTGGCACGCGAGGCAAAGTCTCGGCACCCTACAGCTTTGGCCCCTCTCCCCGTTGGGTTAGGAATTTCCCCAAAATGGCCTCTTTTTTTCCTTTTTCCTTCAAGTTTTTGAGTTTTACACCAGGGGTGGGATTCCATTTTTTTAAACAACCGGTTCTGTGGGTGTGGCCCTCTATTTTTTGCAGCAGCAGCCCCCAGCTGTTTTTTGGGGGGGCTCCTGGGCCTCAGAAAAGCCTCGGGGGGGGCATTTTTGCTCCCAGGAAGGCAAAAAACAGCGGGGGGCACAGCAGCAGCCCCCGCCCCCCACACACACACTCCCCCACACCCCTTTTTGCCTCCGGGGCCTCAGGGAAACCTCCTGGCGAAGCAGTAAGACAGCAAGGGGGATCCCAGCACAGCTGATCACCGGAATAGCTGATCGTTGGGAGGGGTAGATCTCTGAATGAATCTGCGATTCTGCGAGCAACACAACCTGCCTGCCTGCTTTGCCTGATTTGGGGTAAAAGTTGCTCTTTTTAAAATAAAAAAAAATCAATATTTATATCAATATTTAAAATATTTACATACAAGCTATTAATAAATAAATTAGGCCACGCCCACAGAACTAGTTAGTGGTCCCTGGGATCTAAAATTATGAGTTTGGTGGTCCAAAAGTTTGGTGACCCCATGATAGCCGTCTTCTATCTGAGGGACTATCAGGGAAAGGTGTTGGTCAACCTATTCTCCAAATCATCTGAGGACAGGATAAGAAGTGACGGATAGAAACTTACGAAAGAGAAATTCAACCTAGAACTAAAAAGAAATTTCCTGACAGTGAGAACAATGAATAAGTGGAATAAGTGCCTTCAGAAGTCGTAGGGGGTCCATCCCTGGAAGATTTAAAGAAGAGACTGGACAGCCATTTGTCCAGAATGGTTTGTCCAGAATCCCCTGAGTAGGAGCCCCTTCCAACTCTGTTCCTTTGCTATCTACCTTGTAGGACTAACAACCATGACCCTGGATGACAACGCAAAATGGCTCCTGTGGGTAGCCAAGCAGTTTGAGAATATCGCTGGTGACAATAAAGAAATCAGCCTGGAACAATTCAAAACGGCACTTAAAGTGAAGGAGGCAAGTTGGGTCTGACTGAGCTGTGTGGGGGACAGAGCCGTACCGTGCCGGAATGACCACTGTTGCAAGCAAAAAGTACAGAGATGTTTTATTTCCTCTCTTCCTTGATAGAATTGACAAATTGATCCATGCATTTGATATGCTACTTAAAGTCGAGAGACCTGACGAAGAAGCAGAAAGGCGGGGGGAGGAGCAGATTTTTTTAAAAAAATATTTATTTATTCATTTATTTATTCAATTGATATAGCTGCCTATCTCACATGTGATTTTGAGCAACTGACAAGTTAAAACAACTGTAATACCTACATTGAAATAATTAAAACAATTAAACAAAATATAAAAATGTGGGGAAGTGCCAACCTATAATCTGCAGAAAACACAGCCACCTTGCAGAGTCTCCATCCATGTACCACTGATCTTACCAGAAGACGAAGAAGCCGTAGAGCAGGGAAGCCATGACCCCTCAAATGGAAAGGCAAGAGAGCTGGTGGGAACACACTGGATGAGCCTTTTTGCTGGATGGGAGGGGTTTAAAACATGAGGTGGGCTTCTTCCTCTTGATTTGGACTCTACCCAAGCATCTTCTGTGTGTCTCTAATTTAACACTAAGGGACGCGGAGGCTCAGTGGTTAGGATGCTGAGCTTGTTGATCAGAAAGGTCGGCAGTTCGGCGGTTCAAATCCCTAGCGCCACGTAACAGAGTGAGCTCCCGTTCCTTGCCCCAGCTTCTGCCAACCTAGCAGTTCGAAAGCATGTAAAAAATGCAAGTAGAAAAATAGGGACCGTTTTGGTGGGAACAGCGCTCTGTGCGCCTTCAGCATTTAGTCATGCCAGCCACATGACCACGGAGACGTCTCCAGACAACGCTGGCTCTTTGAGATGGATATGAGCCCCTTAGAGCTGGAAACTACTAGCGTGTATGTGCAAGGAGAACCTTCACCTTTGCTCAATTTAACACTAGACAACCTGTGACCGCTGGGCTCACCGTTTCAGAGAGGATTCCTGACCAGATTCCTCAATGCCTTCAAAAAAGACAGAACTTCTAATGCACTAAAAAAAATATTTAAAATTCAGGGGGATATGATTGGAATAATCAGATGAGCTGTGGTGGCGCAGTGGTTAGAGTGCAGTACTGCAGGCTACTTCTGCTGCCCTGCTGGCTGCCTGATGTAGCTTCTTGGATGAGAAGCGAAATGTTTTATTCTTCCTCAAGGAAAAAAAACAATCCAGTTCCCTTTTGAAGAAAAAAAAAAGTGCCTTTGAGACAACTATGACATGGATGACTGAGAATCTCCACAAACAAGTCTCAAGGCCTCCCCACTAAGGCGAGTTTATAGAGTTGTATTTATCATGGTCAGGAGTGAACACAACCACTGTCACTTCTCTACTTGAGAGATTTGATCACTTATTATTTCTAAATCAAGGCCTCAAGACAACAGAGACTTCTGGAGCTCGAGTCTCTCTCACCTCTGACTTCTCAAACCTTTCCTTCCTCTCTCACAGTCTTTTTTTGCCGAGCGGTTCTTTGCTTTGTTTGATTCCGACGCAAGTGGAACCATCAGCCTGGATGAGCTCCTGGAAACCTTAAAACTGCTGGTCCATGGGAATGAAACCGACAAGCTCCAATTCCTCTTCCAGGTCTACGATGTGGATGGTAAAATTCCAAATGGGTGAATCTGATAACCTGTGTTTTATCAAAATGAGGTTTTGATTTTCAGGTCCTTGTATGGCTGCCAACCATTGTGTCTCATGGAATAGCCCCCAGCGCCCCTAATTTTGGAATGTTGTGTATTTTTATGAACAGATCTAGTGCCTTTGAGTGATCAACAAAACTTTGAGAAATTCAAGAAATGCCACTTCTAAATTGATGCAGAAACCCTTGTCATTTCTATGTCAAAAGATTCCAATTGTATCTGAGGCAGATCTTCAAAAATTGGGCTAAACCTTCATCATACATCGGTTATGGGATAGACGGCTCTTTTGCAAGATCAGCAGGGAGTTAGAATGTATTGGGAAAAGACAACGGATTGATTCTGAAATATGCAAAGAGTTTAATCTAGAGCAAGGGTCCCCAACCCTTGGGCCATGGACCGGTAGCATGAACCAGGCCGCATCAGTGGCAGGCGAGCGTGTAAAGCTTTATTTGCACAAGATTAGGTTGCCTGCATGAAACCATCCGCTCCCTGCCAGCCATCGCCACTGCCAGTGCATGGAGCTCAAAAGGTTGGGGACGGCTGATCTAGAGTCATCACTTGCGCTAAGATTAGCTTCCGTCTTTGGAGGAGATTGTTTTTATGTATTTATTTTATTGATTTGATTTGTCAATCACTTACAAGATAATAGGCACAAGTATAAACACGAGTAGGAATACAGGAAATAGGTACGAATAAATGGGGACAATAGGACAGGGACGGTAGGCACAATGGTGCACTTATGCACGCTCCTTACAGACCTCTTAGGAATAGGGTGAGGTCAATAGTGGATAGTTTGAGGGTAAAAGAGTACATCAAGGTCCCATCAATAGGCCCAATTTCTCAGTAATTTCTGAAGGTATATATAAGGAAGAAGGTTTTAAATGATATAATTTCCATATGATTCCATTCAATCAAAGATTAATTGCAGCAGTTATGCCTCTCTAAGTCTCAGAGGAAGAATCTATAGGAGGTATCACTCTAGTTCCTCCAGGGAAATGTCTTTGTTTTAGGTTGTATAGATACAATCTTCTCATGATCTGGCAAGGAAGCAGAATCTACTGGCTTTGATTTCCTGCTCCACACATTCTGCCCATTGACTTCTTCCTCCTCCTCCTCCTCCTCCTCCTCATAAGAACATCTTAAATCTGACCGGTCATGGGAATTTACACCAAGCCAAGTGGATTTGTTTTCTTATAGGTGGTGGCTCCATTGAACCCGATGAATTTCGCATGGTCTTAAAAGCCTGCCTGAAAGAGAGCTCAATCTCTTTGCCTGAAGAGAAGCTGGATGACCTGACAAGGGCTCTATTTGAGTCAGCAGATTCCGATAAAAGTGGATCCGTCACCTTTGAGGAGCTGAGAAGGGAACTGCAGAGTTTTCCAGAAATCATGGAGAACTTAACAATAAGGTATTTTGAATCCAGTCAACATCAGTCATTTCCGATGAAGGACGTTTCACACTCTGTGTCATCCTAGTTCTATTGATCTTTCAAGAGTGTGAACATTATTTGCAAACTTCAGCTGGCTCATCCAGTCCTTTTTGTTTCTGATACTTATATCTGAAAACCTAAATGGCTTCAGGTAAGTGAGAGAACATCTGTTGCTCCGCATCCAAATTCATCGGTCTAAATTAGTAAGACTTCAAAATGGCTACCTGCCTCGCCCTTGGGGGAAGAGTGGTCTCTGGGCTTATTTGTGTTGAGTATCCCTCTGGATGCTGAGAAGCCTCGAAAACCCCTCTCTCTCCTTTCTCTTTCAGTGCTGCAAGTTGGTTAAAGCCGCCCACAGCTCCCCGGAAGAGCCAAACCCCCCATATCTTGAGTCCTGTGTATTGGCACAACAACAAGAACAAGCTCCTTCTGCTGGGTAGCTATGCCTGTGTGAACATCATCCTCTTCATCTTGGCTGCCCTAAAGCAGGCCGGCTCGGGCATTTGGATCGGGGTGGCCAGAGGCTGTGGGCAGTGCCTGAATTTCAACTGCGCGTTCATACCGGTGAGGAACTGGGCTGCACCTCACATCCCAATCTGTCAAGCCTGTTTATCATCAGGGGAAGTTGGAGCAGGCTGTCAGGAGGAAAACAACGGCGTAACCCTTGTTTACTAGGAAATCCAAACTTCGTTTTAAATGATAATTTTGCCTTAGCACATTTTTGCCCAGAACGTTGCATGCACCATTTTTTTAAAGGATGATGAAACTTTTTCGATTCCTAGAGATGGAGACATCTTTATAACAGAGCGGTCATTCCTGGACAGTTCTGTTGGGAACTTGGAAAGGACGCATGACAAAATGCCTTCAGTGCAAAGTCACAGGCCTTGAACTGTATGTGCAACTGATCAGAAAATGCTCGTTTTCTCACTCCCCTATTTGCCTTCCTGTGGGTGGCCACCAGCACAGTACCTCTGGCACAGGTGGCAAGCAGTCTTGGTACCCCATTTTTTGTTTTCCAGAAATGGGGATACTGACAGACTTTCCTTGAAATGCAGATGAGGCTGGTGCTTTACTTTCCAATTTTAATTGGAAGAACAAATCCCCACCCTCACCCTAGACCCAGGGGCGGGCTTCAAATAATTTAACAACCGGTTCACTGCTTGGTTGCTGGGTGGGCATGGCCATGGCCATGGTGAGTGACCTAGTCAGCCACCTGCACCACCCTGGTTGTGAACATGGGCCACGTGGGGACTCCTGGGAGGAGAGGAGAAGGGTGGGCAGGGCCAGCCCGGGTGGGATTGGCCGATTCCATCTCTGCAAGTCTTTAACAAGTCTTTAAAAAGTTGCCAAGATTAGAGACCCTTGGTATTGTACATTTCTTTTTCAAAGTTATTTCCCTACTCTGCTGTAATATCTTAACTGATGCATTGTTGGCCCCCAATTCAGCTCTTTTCTCACCCTCCATCTCCCGTCCCCAGGTCCTCATGTTACGCCGATCTCTGACTTGGCTAAGAACCACCTGGGTAGCCAAAGTTTTGCCCCTGGACCTGAACCTCGTCCTGCATCAGCTGATGGGCTACATGGTGGGGGCTCTAACTATCCTTCACATGGGAGCTCACATCATCAATTTTGGTAAATGCGGCTCAAATTTTCGTATTGTTTTTCTTCTATTGTTTAATGGCTTTCATTGCTGTGCCAGAGCACTTTATTCAAAGTATTACACATTTAAAATATACATAGAAAAATAAACATCCCCCGATTAAAAACCACAAATATCAAAAAAAACAACGCAAATGTACAGCAAGTTCATGTTGTGTCTGAATTTTTTTTCCAATAACAAAGTTGTCTATCCGACTAGAGACTAATTTTGCAGCTTATGGTGCCATCACAAAGAAGTCTCACTTAAGATGTCACCTGTCCCCTTAGTAATATGTTTGACTGGCAGCCAGCAAAGCTTTTAAGCACCTGGTCCTAAAGTCATGAAGGTTTTAATAGTCAGAAACAGCATTCTGAATTTGGGACCAAAAAGGGACCAGGAACCAGCATACCTGAGCAACCCAGCATGTGGTTTTTAGACTACTAATTGTAGTTTGTGAGCTGTTTTCAAGGTCAGGCCATTGCACTAGATCAGGGGTCTCCAACCTTGGCAACTTTAAGCCTGACGGACTTCAACGCCCAGAATTCCCCAGCCAGCAAAGCAAAGCTGCCTTGGGAATTCTGGGAGTTGAAGTCCGCCAGGCTTAAAGTTGCCAAGGTTGGAGACCCTGCACTAGATCATTAGAGTTCTTGGCAACTTTAAGACTTGTGGACTTCAACTCCCAGAATAGCTGACTGGAGAATTCTGGGAGTTGAAGTCCACAAGTCTTGAAGTTGCCAAGTTTGGAGACCTCTGATCTAGTTCAACGGCTGGGGCCTCTTTCCACATTTGTCACTGACTCTTAGTAGCGTACCTGGTACAGGTAATCCTTAACCTACGACCATAACTGAGCCCAAAATTTATGTTGATAAGCGAGAAAGTGGTTAAGTGAACTTTGCCCCATTTTACAAACTTTCTTGCCACTGTTGTTAAGTGAATAACTGCAGTTGTTAAATTAGTAGCATGGTTGTTAAGTGAATCTGGCTTCTCCATTGACTTTGCTTGTCAGAAGATCACAAAAGGGGATCACGTGACCTTGGGACACAACCGCCATAACTGTGAGTCAGTTGCCAAGCATCCAAAATTGGGCCATGTGACCCCAGGGATGCTACAATGGTCAAAAGTGTGAAAAAAGGTCATAAGTAATTTTTTTCACGGCTGTTGTAACTTTGAATGGTCACTCAATGAACTGTTGTAAATTGAGGACTACTACCGCTTGGTCACTTATATTCAAATCAAAGCTAATGTTCAGAGGTTGAATTACTTTTAAAAATCTAGATTTTGTTTCCTTTTCTATCAATTGAATGCTTTTTTTCTTTTTCTTTTTAATTAATAACTTTATTAAAGTTTACAATACAGAGGTAAAAAAACTAATGCAAACAAAAGAAAACATAAACACTAAAGAAAATAAAAATAAATGAAAAATACAGAAAAGGCAGAAAACATGAAAGGTGACTCTCCCTCTCTCTGGACAAGTGTAAACAATTTGGTTAACTTAATGCCGACTCTAATGCATCAATTAAAAAAAGCGCTTTTTCCTGTATCCCATTCTCTTGCTGTATCAATAATCAAATTACAAACAAACAATTGTAATTTATTTTTACAAATACATTTCATAATTTATTTCACTCCTAATCAGCAAAGGTCTATTAAGAGCTACCAGAAATATTAACATATATATTTTAATCCTAAAAAAATAATAATTCAGTGTTATAATCCAAACTTATCACTTGCTCTAAAAAAAGTTAATCAGAAGAGATCATCTCCTCTCAGATATACTAGTCTTTAAAGGCTCATCATGCCATACTGGTCAAAAAGAAATCCCATAAACAACCGCCAGAAACTAAAACAGGAATATTTTAATCTTTATCCAATAGATCCACTTTATAAACCTCCTTTCATTTTGGAAACCTTGATCCTTAGTCCCATCAAGTCTGGTCTCACAAGTGGACTTCTTATCATTGTCCATTTATCTCCTTCTATCAACAGCTTCCTCTTTGTGTCTTCTCAGAAACAGCTTCTCTTGTTAATCCTTTAAATTTATTCAGAGTTTATTTCTTCCAGGTTGGAAGGGAGATCTCCCAGGGTAGTACAATTTGTTCTTCAGAAAGTTCTTAACTCCAAAGAAATCTGCAATGTGCAACTTTCTAGCATAACCGAGAGAGGAAGCAAGCAAGCTCAGATCTCTGTGAAAGATTCCGAGTGTAGCTTAAGCAAGTGGAAATATCTCTCAGGTCCCCAGGCCTCTCAAACCTGCTGGAGAGCAGAGTTTTGCAATTGCTTTTCCTGCACAATCTCTCAGGAGCCAGACGTGGACAATCCTCGTCTTCGCCTTAATCCGGAGAGGAGTTATGAGAAGCCGATCTCTTCGCTGCTCCTATTTCAGTCACATTCATTGGCTTTGCAAAATGCAGCCGAAGGCTAGTCCTATATTTTTCTTTTTATCTATTTCAAACCACATTTAGTTTCGATGCAAATTTTATTTAAGGGGTAAGTAACCACAATGTAGTAGTAGTACATGGTGCACACACAGTTTGCGGTTGAATAAACAAACTTGTTCCCTGACCAATTAGGGCCTGTTTATAAGTGTTCAGGAAGGAGGTTCTAGGTTTAGATGATGATGAAGGACGAGCCTTCGATGTGCCTAGCAGCCTTCAGGGGTGGCCAAAAATAATGTGGTTTATGGCATTGATCATGAAGGTGGTTGACCTTCGGTAACAGCTGTTAGTTGGAAAAGATATTACCACACTGCTGAGCCAAGGCTACAAAGACAAATAGGACTCTCTGCCTATCCTATTTTTTTCCCTGGTCTTTGCAGCTTTTCTCAATTACAGAAAATGGCGCATAAAATTGTGAAATATTTGTGGAGATGTGGAAATGGCGGTGGAGAGATGATATGGGAGATAGAGAGAATAGAGATAGTGTGTGTGTGTGTGTGTGTGTATAACCTCTTTCTGCACACTTTCTGCCTTTATTATGTACTTTGCCAGGTATATAATTGTTATCAACAGGTTTTACGCTGCTTTGGTACTGAGCTTTAATTAAAGAACTAAAACGCTACTTTTCAAAAATTGAAATGACGGCTTAAATGACTCAATGAAAAACTGCTTACGTGCAAATTGTCATCATGACGCAAAAGGCTGTTTTAGGGAGTCACTTATTCGGTCTTTCCCTTCACCACAGCGAGGCTGTCTCAGGCCCAAGGAGGGTATCATCTCTGGGAATACCTGTTCACCACCCGGCCAGGCATTGGATGGATTCGCGGAACTGCCTCTCTGACGGGCCTCCTCCTGCAGCTCCTCATCTCCCTGATGCTGGTGTGTTCCACCACCCTGGTCCGCAGGAGTGGACATTTTGAGGTGACCTGCTCAGCCTCCCCTTGCTTATTTTGCCTCTTTGTTCATCCTGCAAAGGGAGGGGGCGCACGGTGGTTCAGCAGTTAAGATGCTGGGTTTGTTGGCTGGAAAGCCAGCAGTCCAGGTTCGAGACCCAAAGGCCACACAATGAGGTGAGCTCCCATCCTTGCCCTGGCTCCGGCCAACCTAGCAGTCCCAAAGCATGCAAGTGTGAGTAGATAAATAGCTACCACTCAGGTGTGGGATTCAAAGTTTTTAACAACTGGTTCTGTGGGTGTGGCTTAGGTGGTGGGCGTGGTCATGTGACTGGGTGGATATGGCTTAGTGATCATGTTATTGGCTGGGTGTGGCCAACTCAACACCACTCACATCGAGGCACACATCTCCTCGCCTGGCCTCTCATGACTGTGGGTATGCTGCAACAGTTGTAAGTGTGAAAAATGGTCATAAGTCACTTTTTTCCGTGCCATTGTAACTTTGAATGGTCCCTCCACACAAGCAAAGTACCAGCAAAGGAGGGGGGAAAAACTCCAGAGAAGTTCCTGAGACAGGAAGTCTAGTCCTGCCAAGAATGTAATAAGGGTTAACGGAGAGGCAGTTTCTGTAAGCAACACCAGAATGTTTCCTTCCTGCCTTCCTTACAGGATTAGCCCAGTAATTTCTCCTAACAACTGGTAGAATCCCACCCCTGGTTCCACTTCAGAGGGAAGATACCAGCACCCCTCGATGTCATGATGGCCTTGTAAATGTCTTTGGACAGCACTGACTCAATGGCCTTGAAACGGAGAGGAGCACCGCTCCCCATAGCCTCCCCATTTGCACAGTACTTTGCTTGCTAGTTTGCCTTGCTATCCAGAAGGAGGTCCAGATATTTTGCCGAAGGGAGGCCTTAGCAGCAAAATGCAGCCTTGGAAAAAGCATGAGGCCCAAACCAAGGAAACTAGTTTGATGGAGACAGTGGGTTCTAGGCCTCCCTTAGGTATTAATGTTGGCTGGGTAACTTTGGACCAGTCTCTTCCCCTCCGTTCAGTCTACCTTACAGGGTTTTGGTTGTGGAGGAAGTAGGAAACAGGAGTGTTGACAAAAATACTCAATAGGTAGATTAAAAATGCCAAATCCAGTCTAAACAACTGGTTGACTGTGTGACTAACCATCATAATAGTAATAATAATAGTACCAAAATTTCTGGAGCAGTACTTGGACACCTTTGGCCTTGACAAAATCACCATTGGTCAATGAAAAAAGGCAGCCTTACTTGGAATAGCTTGCAACTTGCCTGTCCTTGGGAAAGGCTAAATAGGTGGGTGAAAATGCCAATCCAGTTTGAACTATTATCTGGCTATATGGACGATGATGATGATGATAATAATAATAATAATAATACAAAGATAGAATTGAGAGGACAGCAACAGGTAGCAAGTGCTGCCTCTGCAAAGAAACTGAAGAAACAGTGGAGCATCTGGTTCGCGGCTGCAAGAAGATCGCAGAGACTGACTACAAGCAGCGGCATGACAAAGTAGCACAACTTGCATTGGAAGATCTGCAAGAAATGCCATTTGCTTGCAAGCAAGACCTGGTGGAACCATAAAATAGAGAAAGTCATAGAAAATGAAGAAGCTGAAGTGTTCTGGGACTTTATCATTCAAACAGACAAGCACCTGCCACATCATACCCCCAACTTAATTGTCGATAAGAAACACACACAAAATCTGGACAATGGATGTGGCAGTACCTGGAGGCAAGAGAATAGTAGCCAAATCCAGTCTGAACATCTGGCTGACTGTGTGACGAACCATCATAAAATTGAGGAGTTTGCTTTGAAAAATGTCTTGTTTTCCCTTCCAGACTCCATTTATCTTTTGTTTTTATGTATTTATTTTGTTTTTCCCTTCTAAAAGCACAGAAAGTATGTCAGAAAGAACCTTACACGACGTGAGCCTATCATGTCCTTTTTCTGAGTCTGAAATGACCAGCGGCCACTGGAGGAAGCTACACCTGGCTGCTCAAAGCCCTGCCCCTTTTCACCTCTGTTGCCCGTGTACCACAGGTAGAAAAGAAATAGGATTTTGTTTGGGATGTTTTGATATCCTGTATGTCCCTCTCTGGAGTAAGGGCAAATAACGGCGTTTTATTTTTGTTTAGTCATTGGTCTAATTTCGCTTTGCTCTTCAGAAAGTCACCATTTTGCTCTTCCTTTCTCACCAGCAGATCTTCTACTGGACTCACCTGTTCTACATCCCCGTCTGGGCTTTGCTGATTGTTCACGGTGCCAATTTCTGGAAGTGGTTTGTGATCCCTGGATCTCTCTTCCTTGGAGAGAAGGCCTTTGCAGCTGCTTTGTCACGTGTCGGTGGCTTGTACATTGTGGAGGTCAACCTTCTACCCTCCAAGGTGAGTTCCACAATGGTAAAGGAAACGGAAACGGGTCTCAGCGTACATAACTTGCTGGTGAGACTAGAAAAGGAACAACGGTTTCTGCCTAATTGTCCAGTGAATCCCTACCACAAAAGTGTCCCCGTGTTCTTTCTTTTGAAATCCAGGTGACTCATTTGGTGATTCAAAGGTCCCCCTTTTTCCACTACAAGCCTGGTGACTACGTGTACCTGAATGTTCCGGTCATCGCCCGGTATGAGTGGCACCCCTTCACTATCAGCAGCGCTCCAGAGCAGCCAGGTAGGAGACTGACCGTCTGAAGGGCAGCTGCATGCCTCTCAAGCCCAGGGCTTTGATGGGAGCAGTCCCCTCCATGTCAAAAGCAGTGGCTCCATTCTCTTTCGGACGTTCCCTCCCTTCCCAGACCAGCCAGGATGCTGAGAAATGGGGCGCCTTGAATGCCCATGGAGCTGCCCAGCACCTCCTGGCTTATGGTCAGGGGTGGGATTCTACCAGTTGGCAGCTATTTGCTAGAACCCGTTGTTAACATTCTAAGCAGTTTGGAGAACCGGTTGTTAGAAGAAATTAATTAATTCCCCCCTGGGAATTCTCTCAGTAACAGACCCAACCTCACTGGGTTTTCAAAAATCAGCCCAGATCAGGCAATTGCTGCCACTTGCTGGGAGTCTTGAAATGGAATCCTCAAACAAACTGGAAACCAGTGTAGCCCTAGTTCATACAAGCAGCCGCATCCTGGACCAACTGTAGCTTCGGAAGGTTGTTTAAAGGTAACCAGCTTAGAGTCCATCCAGATACGAGATCATTAAGGTGCGTGTCCATTTGGGCAGATCCGACACCCCAGAAATGGAGAGAGATGGGATGGTCCCAGCCTCAGGCGAACAGGGCTGGCCAGCTGCTGTGGCCTGAGCTTAAGATTCAAGATTGGACCTGTTGAACCCCTCAATGCAAACCTCACGGCAGCCCTATTGTATTTGGCACAGTGAACCCGCTAGGTCTCAATTTTGTCTTCCGAGGATGTTGGATGAATGGAAAGCAAAGTGTTCAAAGGTTTGATTTGTCCCTCCCCTTCACTGCTCTATATCCTACCCAGAACTTGCCACCTCAAGGAAATGGATTCCAGTTCATATTATCACTTTATACCCGTAATGGTGAACCGATGGCCTGCGTTTCACAGGTGGCATTGCAGACCCATTTGTGTGGGCATGCGAGACCCAGGCAAACTTACCTCACTGCGCATGCGTGCGCCTCCCGGCTGATTTTTGGCCTGTTTGAGGCCTTTTTCCGCCTCCCAGAGGCTCGAGGGAAGCCTCTGCAGCCTTCGGAGGCCGAAAAACAGGCCTGTTTCGTCACTTCCTGTATTTCTGGAAACACTGGAAGTGACTGAAATGGGCCCATTTTTCTGGGAGGCTGAAAATCAGCTGGGAGGCACAGTGCAGGTAAGGGGGCAGTGGCAGCATGGGGGGAGGGGGGAATCACACACACATGCGCAGGGTGTCTGGGGTGCGCGCATTGCCTTCTGAGTGCTGGCACGCGAGCCCCAAAAGGTTAGCCACCACTGCTTTATACTCATCTCTAGTGTTGGCTGTCCTTCGACCTACTAATTTAACCAGGATCTTCTCCTTCTCTTCAAAGAGACCATCTGGCTGCATGTTCGATCACTGGGACAGTGGACTTACCAGTTACATGAATACTTCTGGAATTTTCAGGAGCCTTTTGATGATAATCCTGAATCATCTGTGGCCAGAAAGTCAAGGAACAAGAACAGACTCTCAAGATTTGTGCAGGTTTGGAGTTCAAAATACCTTCCCTCTCTACTTAGTAGTTTTTCTAGTTCTCATTACTGGGTTATCTGTTACTAAGTTTGACTTGACGGATTGTCAGGGGTCCCCAACCTTAGCAACTTTAAGATTTGTGGATTTCAATTCCCAGAATTCTGGAAGTTGAAGCCCACAAGTCCTATGAGATTATCTTCCTCCGTGAACTACAGAAAATCATATCTGGTGACCTCATAGAATGCAATCCATCGGGGCCTCGGAGGTCATCCTATGTGTCGGGATTCTCAGTCATCCGGGTCATAGTTGTCTCAAAAGTGCTTTTTCAAAAGGAAACTGGACTGTTCTTTTCCTCGAGGAAGAAAAACAACACATTTTGTTTCTCATCCAAGA
The DNA here is from genome assembly GCF_049901715.1 of Pseudonaja textilis. NCBI lineage: Eukaryota > Metazoa > Chordata > Lepidosauria > Squamata > Elapidae > Pseudonaja > Pseudonaja textilis. The sequence goes on along the minus strand of NC_142002.1, from coordinate 976,337 downwards.
AACTTCATCAGTCGTGATGGTGGGGAGTGGGATGGAGAAAAGGGTCTGACAAGATGGTGGGAAAGGGGAAGTGGAAGGGTTGTATTCCTTTGCAGTCCCCTGGTCTGTTAACACTCTCCGTGGGGGCATAGTAATCTCTGTATCTGAAGTAGCGGGGAGGCTGTGTCACTGCTGTCAAACACATGTTATTTTGAAGAAATCTCAGCCTGCTGTAGATATTTGATGTAGATACAGTTTGATATAGATGTTTAGGATTTCCTGCTAGAACAGGGGTCTTCAAACTTGACCGCTTCAAGATTTCTGGACTTCAACTCCCAGAATTCCTCCTCCAGTCATGTTAGCTCAGGAATTCTGGGATTTGAAGTCCACAAGTCTTCAAGGTTGCCAAGTCTGGAGACCCTTGGGCTAGTATAGAAGATCTACAAGGTCCCTTCCAACTCCGTTAGCCCCTGTGTAGAAATGGCCACTATATCACAGTACTACCGGCCCTAACAGCCACTTTGCACCTCACTGGAGTATCTTTATGAACTCTTTTTTTCAGAAGGGTCTCTTTTGTTCCTCTAACTTGGACCTGCCAGTGGCAACTAATCAGGATGAGATGATCCAAATGGTATCATACACGCCCATCCAGGATTCCAGCATCACCGTAACAGATGAGCCTGAAGAGGTGAGCGCATAAACCAGGGAGGCTAATTCTTGCATACTTTCTCACATAAAGGAAGGAAGGAAGGAAGGAAGGAAGGAAGGAAGGAAGGAAGGAAGGAAGGAAGGAGGAAGAAAGAAAGGAAGGAAGGAAGGAAGGAAGGAAGGAAGGAAGGAAGGAAGGCAGGCAGGCAGGCAGGCTTGTTTTCTATTTCAAAGTAGAAGCTGAAGCTGCAAGGCACTGACTAAATGGCATCAACTTATTTTCTACTTGATATATATATATATATATATGTGTGTGTGTGTGTATTATTTTTATCAGGTTTCTGGCAGGCCCATCAAGAATCGTAGGCTCTGTAACATCAAGGTAAGCTTTCCCTCACTAAGCACCTATTCAGGGGGGAATTCGGTCTCTGAGAAGGTGCATTCTCAATTTGAAGGCCTGGCAAGAAATGAAGGGCAATTGTGTACCAGGGGGAGGTTCTGACATTTGGGTTGTGGTCGCGGTCTGCAGAATTCAAAAAGAGTGCCGTGACGGAGTGGAGTTGTAGACATTTACGAGTAAAAAGAGGTGGGATTTGAAATGAAAGGAGGGAACCCAGTCCCTTCGACGTTTGGAAAAAAACACAACTGGTGGAAGATTATATTTTCCTGCAACGTTTGCCCCATTAAAAAGCTAGCACCATACACCTTTTTTTTGCAAATGTTAACGCTCCTTTGCAAAAGGCTGTAAACTCAGCAAGAATGTAATGCTGAGGACTAGGAAACGTGTCCCTTTTCATGAATTAAACAGCGCAATATTCCTTTGCTTAATCTAGACATGTCCTGTGTTTCAGTGGGGCTAGTGGGGAAAACTGGTGAAATCCTCTGGCAGAGGTCTAGTCAAGACAGTGAAACATCCCCAAGACCCCCCAACAGCAATTACAGTGTTCTAAGTATATTATTCCCACGGGATTTCATCACTTCATTTCTATCCTGCCACCAAAATAACCTATGGCAGAACCAAAAACAGTTGTCTAACCCAGGGGTCTCCAACCTTGGCCACTTGAAGACTTGTGGACTTCAACTCCCAGAATTCCTCAGCCAGCAAAGCACAAGTCTTCAAGTGGCCAAGGTTGGAGACCCCTGGTCTAACCAACAAGAGGTCACAGGCAAGTTTGGCTGAACAATGGGAAATTCTATTTGAAACCATCACCATCCCATCTTATCATCCCTGCCAAATCAAGAGAAATCCTGTCATTTTGTCATGCCTGCTTGCCCAGTATCATGAACTAAAGAACTTAACAAACTCTGTGTGTATGTGTGTGTGTGTGTGAATGTAATCTGTTATCACCAGGATGATGAGGGGACTGGAGGCTAAAACAAACAATGAACGGTTGCAGGAACTGGGCTTGGCTAGTCTAGGGAAGAGAAGGACCAGGGGAGACAGGAGAGCAGCCTTCCAATATTTGAGGGGCTGCCACAGAGAGCAGGAAGGGGGTCAAGCTATCTTCCAAAGCACCCGAAGGCCAGACAAGGAACAATGGATGAAAACTGATCAAGGAGAGATTCAACCTGGAAATAAGGAGAAACTTTCTGACAGTGAGAACAATCAACCCATGGAACTGAAGTTGCCCTCGGAAGTTGTGGGAGCGCCATCGCTTGAGACTTTCAAGAAGAGACTGGACTGCCATTTGTCAGAAATGGTATAGGGTCTCCCGTTTGGGCGGGGGGTTGGACTAGATGACCTATAAGGTCCCTTCCAACTCTGATTATCTGCAATCTGTGTCCCCAGAGGAACATTTAAAAGCCTCATAGTGCGTTTGACTCTACAAAGTCTGCCCTACATTCAGAAGCCTCCGGCTGCAAGGAGAAGGAAGGAAACAACCCACCCTTGCCAAGCCCGGGGCCAAAACACAGCGGATCTTTTTCCCTCCTCTCTTCAGTGTTACATTGATGGTCCCTATGGCACTTCCACGCGCCGGATCTTCTCTTCAGAGCACGCGGTGTTGATTGCGGCAGGAATTGGGATCACCCCCTTCGCCTCCATTTTACAAAGCATCATGTTCAGGTTGGTCTGCCAGAGATCAGAGTCCAAGCTGTAGCAAAATGCTGCCTTAGCATCTTTTTTGTAATAATGTGGTGACCAAAACTGGACGCAAGTATTCCAAGGGTGGTCTTACCAAGGCCCTGTGAAGCGGTGCTACCCCTCTGTTGAGGCAACCCCGGATTTCATTGGCATCTGCAGCACATTGCTGGCTCTCATATTGAAGCAATTTCTGTTCGGACTCCAAGATTCCTCTCACGGCTACTGCTATCGAGCCAGGCTTCCCCTATTCTGTGTCTGTGCATTTGGTTTTATTTGCTTGCTTTCTTTGTTATTGACTCTACTCATTCCTCTTCCCAGGCATCGTATGCGCAAACAAGCCTCCTGCAGCCACAGTAATTCTTTGGATGAGAATATGAAGCTTCAGAAGGTGAGAGATGCGTGCAAGTAGCTTGGAATTCCCTCAAAAATAGCATTTTTATTCCTAAAACCCTCGAAGTCATTGTGCCTGAAGGAATCCTTCTTACAGAACATCCTTCCTGGAATCCTAACCTGACTATTGGAGGCCCTTGATCCTTTCCAGGCGAGGGAGTTTTACAGGATAACCCCTGAAGCTGGAAAATTCTCCTTGCCTAGTCTCTAATCATGGATGGACTTTTTCGTGCCTGTTGAAAGTCTTTCTCCTCTTCCCTGACTTCTAACCTTTTTCTAAACACTTCATCTCCATTAACAAGTGGCTGCTCTAGTAGTTTTTAATTTCGTTTTCAAAACACGGTTCAAAAGCCAATGTAGAAATGATATTTTGAAAGGGACGGTAGTATTTACATTTGTAAATAAGTAAAATGATGGCAACCCCAATTGGGATGGCAACTTGGTTGTTCAGCAAACCTGTTGCTATGTGAAACTGCTCCTGTGCTAACCGTTTTCCTTCAGCTTCCCTTTACTTCACAGACTTGTGAAGGTTATAAATGAAAGGACCGCTCATAAAGTTACCACCGTTAACTCCAAACTGTGGCTGGAATAAAGAAGCAGTTGTTTTATACAGGAGGGATTCCCTGTTCTTTCTCGTCTCCAGGTAGACTTTGTTTGGATCAATCGAGACCAGAAATCCTTTGAGTGGTTCGTCAGCCTGCTTACCCAACTGGAAGGCCTGCAAGGCAATGAAGAGCCAACCGGTGGGCGCCTGCTTCCTCCCGGTCTTCCTTCGCCCCCATCCCAAACGGGGCCCTTTGTGTTTTATGCAGGAATGGCCTTTGCACAGGGGGGGTGGGGAATTCTGATTTCTTAACAACCGGTTCTGTGGGTGTGGCCTAATTTGTGGATGTGGCTTGGTGGTCACATGATTGGCTGGGCGCGGCTTGTATGTAAATATTATAAATATTTAGGTAAACATTTATTTTTTTTGTAAAAAAGAGCCACTTTTACCCAAAATCAAGCAAAGCAAAGCAGGCAGGCAGATTGAGTTGCTCACAGAATCACAGATTCAGAGATCTATCTATCTGCCATCGGCTAGCTCAGTCTGTCACATAAAATTTGCTTGCAAGCAAACTCACAAAATTAACTCACAGCACACTATGTATGTAAATATTGAATTTTTTATTTAAAAAAAGATCAACTTTTACCCAAAATCAGGCAAAGCAGGCAGGCAGGCAGATTGAGTTGCTCACAGAATCACAGATTCACTCAGAGATCTACCTTTCTGCAATCTGCTACCTGAGTCTGCACTGAAAAATAGAAGCTTCGGTCCTAAGGAAGGTTCAGCTCTGCTTTTAGATTAGCTAGAAAGCAAGAAATCCAAGGATTTCCTACTTTCTAGCTAATCTAAATCTCCCGGCACAGCAGAACAGCTGATGGTTGGCGGTGGGCAGGAATAGCAACTTACCAAAGGCAGGCAAGCTGGATGGCGCGCATGCCAGGGAAGGAGTGAGTGGGTAGAGCGGAGCAGGGCCAGCCAGCGGAGCGATTTGCCAGTTCTCCGAACTGTGCAGAATCATAACAACTGGTTCTATAGAACTGGACCAACCAGGTAGAATCCCACTTTGCTTCTGCAGCCTTAAGACTGGACCAAACTGAGGCAGTGGCAAAATCCAGACAGAAAGAGTTTGATTCCGTGTTCTTTTTCTTTCCAGAGTAGCCTAGTGCAGGCTCAGGGGTGGGTGGAATACCCTTCTCTCCCCTTTAGGCAAGCCTTCCCCTTTTGGGCTTTCTGAGGAATATCAAACCAGGCGGACGAGGGACTTGCGGCCGGCAGCCCTCCTTGTCCATGTGGTCATCCTTGGTTTCAAGCTCTGATGCTTAGGTGCTGTTTGCAAGCATGTGCACGCACCTACACCCGGAAACAAGCTTTTCTAGAGCGGAATGGAACTCTGGCTCCAACCAGTTCTGCCCATTAGGTACTAGATGCAGTCTTGTTGGTGCATCTTCTCACCAGTGCTGAAGACAGAGGTTCGAGAAAGGGGGCCATGACGGGGTCTGCTAAAGCCGCCTGGTTTTCCAATTCCCAGCCCGTTTCCTGGAGATGCATTTGTACATGACCGCGGCCCTTAACAAGAGTGACATGAAGGCTGTGGGCCTGCAGATGGCCCTGGATCTACTGGCAAAAAAAGGAAAAGAAGGACTCCATCACGGGCCTCAGGACCAGGACAAAGCCGGGGAGGCCAGACTGGAAACAGGTGGGTTTTTCCTCCGAGCCACACTTAAAAAGACGTAGTCATGTGGTGGTAGCTCAGTCCAGATTCCAAGTTGGTATCTCTCCCCTTGGAGAAATTCTTTCCTGCAGTTTGTTTTATGGCCAGACACCCCGCTCTGGAAGTCTGAACAAAAGCTTTTAATGACAAGCAACGCCGGGACAACACAAGAGAAAGTCTTCCCAACCAAGAAGCAGCAACAAGTATCTTTTATACCCTTAAGCAAGCAGTAAGAAAGATTAATATACCAATCGGCAAGATAGTGATAGCCTACGTACCTGGCACCTATCCATAGTCCGAGGGCAGGGACAGGTCAATTCTAGTATCAGGTGGAGTTGCTTAAGCTACCTGGATTTTATTCTTCCTCAGACACAAGGTGCCACACCCTGGACCGCTGGGGAGCTAAAACCTATCCTGGATCTTAGTGGATCCTTGCAAGCAGACCTCTGGCTGGGGGGGGGGGGGGGGCAGGGGTTGGAGTGGAAAGGTTGCAGCAGTTCTCTCTTTAGAAATTGCTACAACCCAATGAATCACACCAAGCTAGCTCCTGAATTCGCCAACCTCTCCAAATGTATTAGACCTTATTTATCTACACCTTATATCACGTGGCATCTTTCATGTCTTCCTCCTTTGCTCTGTTGCCAAGTCGGAGGCGATTCTTTCAGGGCAGTAGCCATATTTCAAGCAGGACGACATGCTTTGGATATCCCCTCTCAAAAGGATGCCGTGATAAACAATTGCAGCCTTAATTACAAGGAAAGGGGTACAGAAAACTCTATGGTACCCGGTCCCAGGTTTTTCCGCTTACGCTTGGAACCTGGGTAATGTTCTACAGTCATAAAACTAACGTGGGACAACCATAATAGGGCATCGTAGAGTTTTCAGTATCATTTTGTGCCACTGAGTAGCCACCTGGAGTTTTTCCGTCCAGCTATATAAGGCTGACGGCCCAAATTTGCAAACTCTCAAAAGAAGGCCTCTCTGGGCTCTTTGGGGACCTTTTTACATATAGGAAATCTCTGACACATATTTTGGAACAATATAAACGTTATCACAAGAAAGGAAGCCTGCCAGCTGAGGAGGGGGGGTTGCGATTCCCCCGGACCCCTGCTGGATCTCCCCTGTCTTCAGTCACCTCTACGGGGTAACGATTAGCCCCCAAATCCGGCTGGATCGGGGGCACTCCAGCGGCAAGCACAGCAGGAACCACGCACGATTGCAGATTCCTGCCGCCGCCGGAGCCTTGCAAACCAGAAGTTTTGAGATCTTACTGAGAAAGGGAGGAGACAGACATTGAGGTAGGCAGGCCGAGAGGTCGATTGGAGCTGCTGATGGCTTTTTCTCTCTTTCTCAGCTCTTTCAGAAAATCGACAAAGACGACAAAGGAGAAGTCCAGGTTTTCTTTTGTGGCTCTCCAGCTCTTGCCAAGGTTGTCAAAGCTCAGTGTGAACAGTTCACCTTTCCCTTTTTCAAGGAAAACTTCTAGCTGCAAGATGTTAGATTATTTTTTGCTCCTTTTGACCAACGTGATGATGTTCAGCTTGTTTTTAACTCTATGTAAAAAAAAAACACTAGAAAGCATTTGTGTCCCTTTATCATTATAATAGTTTGCATAGTCAGCCAAATGTTTATGCTGGATTTGGCATTTTTAGCCACCTATCAAGTTCTTCCCAAGGACCTGGATCAGACAGATGTTGTTGTTTGATGGTGTTAAATACAAATCATTATCATGTATAATTATATTAGATGATGATGATGATGATGATGATGGAGACATGCACAAGGTTTCCACAGAGCTGGTAAGAATCTCTTTGCTTGCTTGCTTATTTAATACAAGCCAGGAATGGCAGCCGGGAGAAGCGTTTGCAGCTTTGTTTCATTATTTTGCCATCACACCGCTTGCCCTGAAAAGGAAAAGCCTGCAACAATATACCGTAGTCGCATTCTTGCTAATTCTTTTGCACGCTTTTCTTCTTCAGATACTCGGAGATACTTATCTCCCACTATGATTATTTTGCCTGCTTCAAGTAGATACACATTTCTGAGCTTGGCTTTCTCCCCCACTCCTTCTAGTTCTTTTAACCGGAAGAGGGAGCTCCAACACAAACGTTTCTTTAAAATTAAATTCAAACCTCCAATCTCCTTTTTTTCCACAATTAACCATTAAGAATCAATACTAGCAATTCAATTAATATAAACAATGAAGATGAGGGAATACAAAGTAAAACACAAATGACAAGAGATATAGAAATCCCAACAAAATTATAAATTTCCAATATAACACAATTATATCTGAATATATTATGCTGTTTTAACAGATGAAAAACATGAATACTAAGAACTGCAACAGATGTCAATCATTTTTGTCCTACAACTTATTAAAGCCCTTGTCCCCTTGGAATGGACTGCAAATATGTCTCTATTTCAACAAGGTTCCTATATTTACACCTCTATAATTTCATCACTTTTAGCTGTGATAGTTAATTTCTGTGTTGTTGTAACCAACGGAAAATCATAAAACAGAAATCCAACCTAGAACTAAGGAGGCATTTCCTGACTGTGAGAACAAAAGTTGCAGATGATACCAAGTTGGCAGGAATAGCCAACGCTCCAGAAGATAACAGGCTCAGAAGGATCTTGACAGACTTGAACACTGGGCCCTATCTAACAAAATGAATTTTAATGGTGAGAAAAGCAAGGTTCTCTATTTAAGCAAGAAAAACCAAAGGCACAGGTATAGACTAGGTGGTACATGACTCAATAGTAGTAACTGTGAGAGAGATCAGAGTCCGAGTACACAATCTCTTAAGGAGCCAGCAGTGGGCTGCAGTTGCCAAAAAGGTCAATACAGTCCTAGGCTGCATTAGTACCACTTTATAAGGCCCTGGTAAGACCACACTTGGAATACCGCATCCAGTTTTGGTTGCCATGCAGAAAAGATGTTGAGACTCTGGAAAGAGTGCAGAAAAGAGCCTAATTATCCTAAGATAATTAGGAGACTGGAGGACAAAACCTACGAAGAACGGCTGCAGGAAAGGTCTGGTCTAGTGAAAAGGGACAGGGTGACATGATAGCAGTCTTCCAATATTTGAGGGGGTGTCACAAGAAAGAGGAGGGGGTCAAGCTATTCTCCCAAATACCTAAGGGCAAGACAAGAAGCCACCTGGAATTAAGGAGACATTTCCCGGCAGAACAATTATAACCAGTTAGAATGGCTTCCCTCCAGAAGTTGTGGGTGCCCCATCACTGGCGGCTTTCATGAAGAGACCGGACGGCCACTTGTCTGGAATAGCAATAGCCCTTAAGACATATATACCGCTTCACGGTGCATTTACACAGTGCACCTCTAAGCGGTTTAGAGTCAGCAGCCTATTGTCCCCCAAGAGTTTTGGGTCCTCGTTTTACTCACCTCGGAAGGACTGAAGGCCTTGAGCCTGGTGAGATTCGAGCTGCCAAATTGCAGGCAGCCAACAGTCAGCAGAAGTGGCCTGCAATACAGCCCTCTAACCACCGAGGAACGGTATGGGTCTCCTGCCTAAGCAGGGGGTTTGACTAGAAGACCTCCAAGGCCCCTTCCAACTGTTCCTCTGATGCCGTCTAGAGCCCTCTGGACATGAGAGGTTATGCCATCCAGGATTACCCTCTGGTGAGTGGAACCTGCCTGAATTAAACCAGGTACAACGTTTCTCGATTCGGGCAACTTTTAAGGCACGTGGACTTCAACTCCCAGGATTCCCCTGGCCAGCTGCAGGCGCTGAAGTTGCCAACGTGGCTCAGAACAGGCATCTCCAACCTTGGCCACTTTAAGACCTGTGGACTTCAACTCCCAGAATTCCTCAGCCAGTTTTGTTAGGTTCCAAGGCAAAGTCCTAGAGCGGTCCTGTAAAGACCCCAGAGCACCTCAGCATGGCTCTCGTTTGTAGTGCAGCCCACTGAGTGAACACCGCCGCGGTTTATTCGAGGCCCCCTGCCGCAGCCCTCCGGGTACGCCTCCCGCCAGAGACGTTTCCCCTGCGAGAGGCGCCCCCGACCTCGAAAGAAACCGCCAACACTGACTGCCAACAACGCTCCAGGCCGAGCGATTTCTGTCTCTGGAGAGAATAGGCCCCGCCCTTGCCGCTCTGCGATTGGCCACGGCTTCCTGCGCTGCACCGCGATTGGCCCCCCTCTAGCCTCCGCTGAACGACTCTGCGGAGACGCGGCACGCTGGCAATTGGGCGAGAAGGGCTTTAATTGACGGCGCCCCGCAGAGGCCCTCCCACCGAGGTGCTCTCGCGGGAAGTCAGCGGGAAGAGGGCGGGGCCGCTTTCCTCAGGGCCGAGCTGGCTGGACCGGGCAGAGTGGCCAGTGGGGCCGGAGGCGGCGGGACGCGTCCCTTCTCTCCCTCTCGTCTGCCTCCCAGCGGGAGGGGCTGTGGCTCGTCTCTTGGAGGGGGCGGGGCGGGGGTCCGCGTTGCTACGGAGACGGAGGCGCGCCAGCTGCTCCCGGCCTGGCGGGGCCTACCCCGAGGGGCTCGCGCGGGCGGCGGGACGGAGCGGCCCTTCCGATGCGGAGAGAGCCGGCGGCCGTGGTGCTCCTGCTCCGCCCGGGCCCCCTTCGACTCTCCGGTCTGGCGCCTCCTTGGCGCCGGCGGACGAAGTTCCCTTAAGCCAGTCCCGACGGCGGGGAGCGGCTGAGCAACTCGGAGCAAGGTCAGCCTGCGAGTTCCCGAAGGGCCGGGGTGTCGCTCGGAGCCTCCGTTCCCTCAGAAGGAGGCCTGCGGGCAGCCGCGCCGGGGCCCTCCCGGGGAGCGAGGCCCGGGGTGCCCGCAGCCGCTTCTTCGCCCCCGGGAGGGCCGAGGAGGACCGGCATGGAGCGGCTCATGAAAAAAACGTTATTTGGGGAGCCGCAAAGATCTGGAAATGGCTCCGGTCCTGAAATGTGAAATTAAAAAATGTTGCCTTTTCAAACTCCAATAGATTATATTACATATAATAACTGCAGCAGGAATAGCCTTTGCCCAGAATTGGAAAAATGACAGCATTCCCTCCGAGATTGTGATAATAAAAGAGGTTTTGGAGTGTGCAGAAATGGAGAGGCTTTCAATGGGGATGAAGGAGAGAGAAGAGAAATCTGGGATTGATGGGTATAATTGGCTGCAAGGTGGACACAGAATAGATGAAACGGAAGGTTATGGTGTGAGGAAATAATTTGGGATGAACAGGCATAACTATGTATACTTATGTATAAATATGTAAATCACAACGTAATATGAAAATATGACATAAACAAAATAATAGTAATATTTAGTAATATTCCTAGTATGTCAAAGTGAGCAAACACAAATATGCTGCAATGAATGGAAATATGTTTTTAATTGTTTTTTTAACTGTAGAATTTGTTTAATAAAGTTATTTAAGTATTTAAAAATGTTGTCTTTTCTCTCCCCCCTCCTCCCCCCCATGTGTACCCAAGTTCTCTGAAGGCTTCCAGGGCTCTGCCGGCATGGCGTCATCCCCCCAGGAGAGAGCGGAGTTCCCAGGCAAGACCTGCTGGGCTCTTGGCGCCTGCAAAACTCTGGCCCAAAGACATCCGATTTGTCGTCTTCTTATGGCGGCTTCTGCCTTGTGACCAATTAAAATATCCCGAATTTTAGGTGGTGAGTAGCATGGATCAGCATGATGCCGCTTAAAATTAAAGAACAAGAAGATATTAAGGAACAAGAATATTATATGGGTTGATATGGGATACATTTTATAAACGATTGGAAAACAAAGGAAAGAAATTGAATGAATGTAAAAGAAGATGTAATGAGAATGCTATAACGATAAGAGAGAAAAAGGATGAAATTTTCAATATGAATGTAAACCTTAATAGCATGAAATGTATATCGGATATGAATATGTGCACAAGATCTATGTACCCTGTTAAGACACCGTTGAAAAGATGGTCATTTTGTAAAAGAAAATTAAATTTTTAAAAATAATAATTTAAAAAAGCATGATGCCATTTAGATCAGGGGTCTCCAGCCTTGTCAGTTTTAAGCCTGGAGAATTCTGGGATTTGAAGTCCTCCAGGCTTAAAGTTGACAAGGCTGGAGACCCCCTGATTTAGAGGAACGTCCTCACTACTTTGAGATCGTCTTCAGCTGGCCCCCGTGTGCGCATGGGATGCTTCCTGATATGCCACACACCCGGGGGGGCAAAGGGCCTCCCTGCAATGTTCATGGGGTGTGATGGAAGGCCTGTCATTGGCTTCTGAAGCCAGTTCACGTCCCTGGAGCAATGCACCTGTCCCCTGGCTGTTTGGGCCTTGGCTCTTTACAGATGCACTGATGGCCTCTTTCGTCTCCTGCTGCTTAGCACCTGTTGCTTTTGTGCCTAGATTTGTGTCCTGCTTTTTGAGGGCGAGTGCCTTTCCCTAGATTGTAAGTGACACTTAGCGCATACAGCCCAGGAGCTCTTGGTTTGATGGATGAGCCGTCCCTTTGATCTGTAGTCCTGGGACTGTTAATTGTCAGGTGTCTCGTGTCTTAATGGATGAGGAAAGCCTTCCCCCCCCTCCCCCCCTTGCCACAATGTCCTTTCTTCCTTCCCTCTGGGAGGCCTTGGCTCCTCTTGCTAATGACTGGAGCCAGTGTATTGCCTGTCTGGTCTCTCATGCAAGGCCCTGTGGTGAAGGATTTATAGCCCTTAATGAAGGAGTGAAGGCTACTTGAGACACTGGATGGACTCTGTCATAGGAGTGAGTGGGTTTCACCGGTTCTTTACTGGTACCATCTGTTGGAACTTTGTGAGCAGGCACATCTATTGCGTACAATAGAGTGGCTAAACTATCTCAGCAAGCTTCCATCCATTCTTCCATATTTTCCTTCCATATTTTTCAGGTGAGCTAGTTTGAAATATTCGGCTACACTTTTATGCTCGTTTTCAGGAGGAAAGCTATGCATTGTTGGTATTATAGAGCATGGGTGTCAAACTGGCGGCGTCACGTTGCTATCGCATGTGGTACGCAACATTTTCTACCTTCACGGAGCTGTGGTGGGCATGGCCTGTGTGTGATGCATCAGGCTCGTGGGCTGCCAGTTTGCTATAGAGGAAACTGAGGCTGCAGTAGCTTCTTGAGGTTTGTGTGAAGGATGCAGCCTTGGCAAATAGCTGCAGAGACAGAATCTGCTACTATTGGAGAAAGGTTTTTGTGCCAGCTGCTTCCATAGTGCAGTTTGTTTATTTGTAGAACGTAAATTGCAAAGGCCTATAGTGGTTAGCAGCTGGCTGATGGCCCAGAAACATTCAGAGCTGGTCTAGGAGTGCTTGGCAGTAATTTGTGGAAAATAGTTATCCCTGAGTTCTTTTTATGATCACATAGATCCTTTGAGAATGATACAGTATTTCCATTTTACTAGGTTGATTCTGTCCAATTACTCCCCCAAGGTTAGGGTAAGATATTTTTCCTAGCATAAACAATGTTTGTCCTCTGGAATTGTCAGGAATGCCAGCTTGATGTTATTTGGTATAGGAGGAAAATTAAGAGGGAGCTGTGGCATCTCTGTTTCGCACAAATGTTATTCTTTCTGCACGAAACATGGACATTGACGGCTCACTATCTTTCACAGCATAGATCACGGGTTGAAGTCTGCCAGATTTAAAGTTGCCACGGTTGGAGACCCCTGCCCTATACCACGTGACAATTCTATGGACCCATGTTACTTTTGGAGCATCGTTTTCCCAGTAATTCAGTCAAGGCACCAATTTCTTATAAAAAAGCGTGTGGGTGCCCTATTATCCATGCCTGATTTTGATCTTTTGAAATTCCTTGTCAAAAGTGCATATTTTTTATTTGTATTTGACCCAAGTTCCAGGAAAATACCATTCAGCCTTACAGCATAGCATAACATGTATGCAATATTAATTTCATGTAAAAAGAAATTCTCCTTCACATAAAGCCACCCATTATTTTAAATTCTGTTATAACATCCATTGAAGCATTTGACCTGTTGCCACATGCTCAAAACTATAGCAATTATATGTCTGAATAAATGAGGTTTTAAGCACATTCTTCCCAGCCCATCTCTTGCCTGAAGCCCTTCTTGTAGGTCACGTAAATTATGGGCTAGAAACCCAGACTTCTCTCGCTGGCACCATCCCTTGAGCCAGCAGTTTACAATCGTCCTTTGCCCTGTAGGGTGTTGCCCTATAGCCGGCAGTATTGAAGACTCCCTGTGCCTCGTATTGGTTTGCTTTTGATGCCTAGTTGCTCAGTCCTTGGTATCATGTCCAGGCTCTTTTTTGTATTGTTCATCCCAACATGGAACAGGAGGAAGGGATAATAATCAGCTTGATGGCTTGATTATTTTAGTAAACATCTGGCAAATCTCTCGTCTTACCCGTTGACCTTCCTCACTAGATTATCAGGTCTACGGGTTGCTGTTTCTGTTCCTCTAAGAAGTGAGAATGTCATTCATTCATTTTTCTTAGCTGCCCATCTCCCTCCGAGAGGGGATCTGAGTGGGGAAGTCTGGGATACCGGAACACAGGAAGAAGACCCTTCTGATGTTGGCGTGTTTCATTTCAGGGGGAGATTTTGAAAACGATGGTTCAGCTCCAGGGGTTGTGGGAACCGTTTGCTCACTTTTTTCCTTCCAAGTAACATGTGACTAGCAGTCTTACTCTTGAGGTTCATTTTCATCTTCTTTGTGCTCAAGGGCTGCTTTTAGACTCTGTCATTTCTCTTTTAGCAGTCTGATTAACTGCACTGGATGCAGGTATAATTTAAACTCTTCCTGGGCAGGAATACAAACATGGCACAGACTTTGAAAAAATATGGTCTGTATAACTTGGTTATTGTCCATGTAATGCTCCCAGTAAATTCAAGAATGGTTAGTCTTTTGCTCCCTCTTGCGGCTAATGTTGAAATTAATACTGTATCCTTTGCTTCCCTTTGTTCTTTTTTTTTTAATTTTAAAAATATTTTTGTTTAAAAATGAAAAAAAAAACCTTTTTAAAAATTTCAAAAATTAAAAATGCTGAATTTTTTTTTGGTAAATTAAATCTGTTTTTTCAAGCTGAATGAAAATATTATAAGTATTGTTTACTTATTTAAAAATAATTTTAAAAATTGTAAATGATTTTTTGAAAAAAAAATTGAATTAAAAATTCTATAAAAATTACTGTTTGAAAAAAAAGTAGGATTTACAGGCATTAGCTGTAATGAAGTTAATTTTCCATTCCTTGAAAGAAATGGGAAGAAGGTTAAGTCCAAGCTTCTCTCTCTCTCTCTCTTTTTTTAAATTCGAGTTCCAAACTTTACTCAGAGTAACAAAAGGGGAGAGGTGGTGTGCCTGTCCCTTGTCCCACAAAGCCTGTTTAGGGCTGCCCCTAGGATAGATTGGGAGTGGGGTGTTGACCTCCTCTTCCTCCTCCTGCCTTATCGCACATAACCTGACTTCCCACAGGCAAGCTTTTTTGAGGCACAGTGTTCAGTACACCAAGATTCAGCTCATAAATTGATTCTTCTTCATGTAAATGTTCTCAGTAAATTCAAGGCAATCAGCAGTTTTACTTTTGTGGCAAGGGCTTAATTTTTGCAACCTTCTGAGAAAAAATTAGTCTCAAAAACTGTATAAGTCCCTAAAGAGTAGGCCAAGAAATTGAGAGGAAAGGGGACAAAAAGGGGGAGGAAAAATAATGGAAAAATGAATGGAAAAAATAACCCTGAGCTTCTTTAAAAATTCTGTTAAAATTAGTTATTGTTCCCACTTGTGGCCAATGTGTAAAAAAGGAATAGAAAAACTAGAATAGCTTCTCCAACTCTGTGTGTTTGTCATGATTTCCTCCTCACCATTTTTTTCACCAGAGAAATTCTCTGCACAATGGATATAGAAAGTCTACACACCCCTGTTAAAATGCCAGGTTTTTGAGATGTAAAAAGGATCAGATCAATTACTTAAGAATTCCATCTTTAATATAACATAAGCTGGACAATTGAATTGAAAAGCAAACCAATCTTTTAAGGGGGAAAATTACAATAAAAAAACAACTTCTATGTGATATTAACGGTGGAAAAAGATTCTGAAGTGATTTACCTGGGTCTGATTTTCTTACATCTCAAAACCTGGCATTTTAAACAGGGGTGTGTAGACTTTCTAAAGGGTAGTTTCCCTCAGATATGGAGTCATCCTATCATTAGAGTCCCTAGTGATTCTCCACTGTCAATACCTGTGATTTGCACCAATAGTCAGGGAAATTATTTGCATATTAATAATTCCACGTTTAGGTTACTCTGACCTTCTTTCCAAGTGCTTGGGCCCCTAGAGGACATGGAGCTGGTGCAAAAAAGGGCCATTCTGCAACCAGCTGCCCACAAGCAGTCCTGGAATGTGTTCTCACTGAAATCTCTGAAGCCAGTAGATGTCTTTGGAAGAAGTTTCCTTTATCTACTTTGGGGACCTAGTCCTCATCGTTTTTATTCCTCCTTTTCTCCACTGTACGTTATTTTTATATTATTTTTCATGGATTCTTAAGTAGTTTAGATTTCACCCATCCCTGCAAGATCCTACTATGAGAAACAATATAAAATCGTATTGCTGTTCTCTCTGCCCTGAAGCGGCTGGTGGAAAACAGTGCATGTGCTCTTTCCCCAAGAGGGATCCCTAAAACCGTCAGCTGGGGCTTGGAACTGTTCAGTTTGCATATTGCTCTATGTACCCAATCTGCCCTTTCACTCTTCGACTTTTAATGGAATTGAATTTTTGTTTTAGGTATGGTATGAATATGCGTTGCTTGGCAGCTCGGGTGAACTATAAGACTTTGATTGTCATCTGCCTTTTCTTCTCCTTGGTCACCGTCCTGCTGTGGAATCGGTGCACCAGTGGAAAAACAGCACCTCTCCTGCATGACTCGAGCGGCAGCGTGAAAGCGGATGGCACCGAGAAGCGAGTGGCTGCATCGGAGAGCAGCCAGTGTGTGAACAGAGCAGCTAAGCCGCAGAGTGAGGAAGCATCGCCCCAGGAGCAGCAGAAGGCTCCCCCCATTGTCGGGGGCTTCCATGGGAACAAAGTCTTGGGGCTGAAATACGAAGACATTGACTGTCTAATCAACGATGAGCACACTATTAAAGGCCGAAGGGAAGGCAATGAGGTCTTTCTGCCTTTCTCATGGGTGGAGAAGTACTTTGAGGTCTATGGGAAAATTGCCCAGTATGATGGCTACGACCGGTTTGAGTTCTCCCATAGTTACTCCAAAGTGTACACCCAGAGAGCCCCCTACCATCCAGATGGCGTCTTTATGTCGTTTGAGGGCTATAACGTGGAAGTCCGGGACAGAGTGAAGTGCATCAGCGGCGTTGAAGGTTTGATATTTTTGTTCAAAATATGTACAGACGAATATCCATGTAAATATCGATAGCTAAATTTTGATTCAATGCTTGTATTAAAACTTTAGAACTAGGGGTTGCTTTCGGTATTGGAAGCCGAAAGAAATCACCTCCAAGGAGCTTTGTCCTTTATTTCCAAAACCATGATGGATTTTAATAAGTAATTTAATGAACGAGTTGAGGTTCATGTTAATTACATTGTGTTCGTTCCACAGTGAATGTGACCTTCGAGAACACAATAAATTTACATTAAGACATCCATGATGTAAAATTAAACGTTACAAAAATCAAGCAAAAGTTTTTATCCTCCATTGGCTCTGTAGAACAATCCAATTTTTAAAAGCCAGTAATGGTCCAGAATTCTGGAGTTGAAGTCCGCATGACTTAAAGTTGCCAAGGTTGAGGAATACTGGCTTAAGCCATTCCCAGCTGCCTTGGATAGTATCCCTTGATATCTGCATGGTCGAATAGAAATGGGCTGCACATCTGTCAAGGCTTAAATACAAGAAATTCCACTTTGGCCTGGTTATCTCAAACCTTTAAAATTTCATATTGAGAGGTACCTTTATTGGACCAACTGGTGCAGGACCTGCAAGGTTTTAACGTTCTCCAGGAATGTTAGTCAGACGAGGGTGTAAAAAAAGCAGGAGAAATTTGCCTGTTTTGAAATAACAGAAGCAGCTCAAGCGTCCCCAAACAGCCACCTTGGCAAACTCCAGGAGAAAAATGACCAGCTTGAGGGAACGCTGGGACCTTTCAGGAGGAAAACGCCACCCTGGAGTTTGGCACCGAGATGTACAGCCTGTTCTCTTATGTTTCAGGTGTGCCGCTTTCCACGCAGTGGGGGCCTCAAGGCTACTTTTACCCCATCCAGATTGCGCAATACGGGCTCAGCCATTACAGCAAAAATCTGACTGAGAAACCTCCCCATGTTGAGGTGTATGAAACGGCGGAAGAGAGGGAACAGGGCAGCCCACCAGGCAAATGGACAGTCCCCAAAGGCTGTTTTGTCACCACATTGCTGGACAAATCCAGATTCACGAATGTCAAGCAGTTTGTCGTTCCCGGTGAGTCGAAGTAAAGGCCAGGGGACAGAGCACGTTTCCTTTGTGTGAAATTCGGCAATCCTGGTTCAGGGCTCTCATTCTGCAGGCCCGGAAGACAAGAGGAATGTACCCAGTTCTAGACTGTAATGTACCTGCACATGGCTTCCCACCCACACACACCCCTGTTCCCAAATGGTTGAACTCTCATAAGATTGGTGCGCGTGCACAAAAACACACCTGGGACTGCCAAAATCTTCCCATTCGAATGTCTCCAATTGAGCATTGTCCATACAGTGGAACCGTGGGTCACGACCGTAATCCATTCCAGGACTACGGTCGCGACCCGATTTGGTCGTGAAAAGAAGTGTTCACGACCCGAGTTTCCACTGTACCTGGGTCCAAACTAATAACAACATTGAGGAAGTCACCTGGAGTTTGATTTCACTGTGGCCTGGGCAGCATTCACCACAACACCAGGGATGGCCAAGTGTTGTAGAAAGAATGACTCGCTGGTCCAGAAATGTCCCCTCACGATACCGTTGAGGTTGGCGGAGCAAAGGGAGGGAGCCGTGCCTGATCAGATAGAGCTTTGGGGGTGGGGGCAGGCAGGAAAGAAGAGCTTGGCGGGGGCTGGCTTGAGGAAGGAACACAAAACATGCGAGCAACGAGCATTGATGAGGCTGGGAAAGTGGGGGGGGGGATGGTGTGATCAAAGGCCAGAGAGCTGCTTGGAGTTGGAAATGTCCAATTGATTTCTACCAATAGGGATATGACTGCCAGATTTAGCTTTATAAAGCCCAAACGTTTGGCCTGACCTTCGTGCGTTTAATGTGTAAGACTGAAGGGATACAAGGCGAGAGGTTCATTTCACCCTCCGGATTGAGGTTCCTTGAGGATTGGCTCAAAGGGGCCGTCTGGGATGTGGAGCTCAGGATAAGGGAACGACTTTCATGGGTCAGTCCTTCAGTACACAGAAAAAAAAACCCCTCACACTTTTGCTTCCTGACCATCTCTCTCTCTCTCTCTCTCTCTCTCTCTCTGCCTTTGCTTCCCTTCAGAGACCTCGGAGGGAGCGTCTCTCCAGCTGGGGAACGCAAAGGACTTTGTCATTTCTTTTGACCTTAAGTTATTAACCAATGGGAGCGTTTCAGTGGTTCTTGAGACGACCGAGAAGAACCAGCTGTTCACCGTGCACTACATCTCCAGTTCTCAGTTGATTGCGTTTAAGGACAGAGACATTTTCTATGGCATCGGGGCCAGGACCGGTTGGAGCACAATCACACGAGATCTTGTCACCGATTTAAGAAAGGGCGTGGGGCTCTCTAACACAAAAGTGGTCAAACAGACCAAAATTATGCCCAAGAGAGTGGTGAGGCTGACCGTGAAGGGGAAGGGCTTCATCGACAACATCACAATTTCCACTACTGCCCACATGGCCGCCTTTTTCGCCGCCAGTGATTGGCTGGTGAGGAACCAGGATGAAAAGGGTGGCTGGCCAATCATGGTGACCCGGAAGCTAGGAGAAGGGTTTAAGTCTTTGGATCCAGGTTGGTACTCTGCCATGGCACAAGGACAGGCGATCTCCACCTTGATTAGGGCTTACCTGTTGACGAAGGAGCGCACCTTCCTCGGCTCGGCGCTGCGAGCAACGGCCCCTTACAAGCTCCCGTCGGAGCAAGGTGGCGTGAGGGCTGTCTTCATGAACAAATACGACTGGTACGAGGAGTACCCAACCTCGCCCAGCTCCTTCGTTTTAAACGGGTTCATGTACTCTCTGATTGGCCTGTACGATTTAAAGGAGACGGCCGGCGAGAGGCTGGGCAAAGAAGCGCAGCTGCTGTATGACCAGGGCATGGGCTCCTTAAAGGCCATGCTGCCCTTCTACGACACGGGGTCAGGAACCATCTACGACCTCCGCCACTTCATGCTGGGCACAGCTCCCAATTTGGCCCGGTGGGATTACCACACCACCCACATCAACCAGCTCCAGCTGCTGAGCACCCTCGACGAGGCCCCCGTGTTCAAAGAGTTTGTCAAGCGGTGGAAGAGCTACCTGAAGGGCGGCCGGGCAAAGCACAATTAGGCTGAGCTGACAACCCAAACCCCCTTTCCTCGGTCCGCGGTGCTTGGGAGTTGCCGCCTTGAAGAGGGGAGAAGTGGGGCTTTTGGAACAAGGGTGTCTGCTGGGTGGGTGTGTATGCTTTTTATTTTAAAAAACAAAAATGGTTTCGGTTTTCAAAGAAGTGGTCCTTAAAACCCCTTTGTAATCCATTGCATTCCAGAGGATCAATATTTTGGAGGTGGCGCCAGAGCAGGCACCCAATAATTGGACGGAATCAAAACTTGTTTACTTACCACAGTGATCCATGATGATACTTAATGCAGAATATAGTGTGTTCTTCTGATTTCCCCTCTTCTTTTAAGAGAAATTCATGACCGACTCCCAATTTTGTTGCCTGGAATTTTGCAGAAAAATGAGAATCCGTTTTCCTTAAAAAGAGGAAAAGCGAGACTTCTTAAAAAAAAAATGTAGCTTTACAACAGCGTTTCCTGTTTGCTTGTATTCTCCAGATTGGTTGGTTATGTTGATTAATTTTTTTCTCCTTGTTGAAAAAAAAAAATCAAAATGTTTTGGTTTCTGTATTGAGGGATAAATTCCAACAGTGATTTTGTTGTTGTCTTTTTAAAATCTCTTGGGGACGAGACTTTTCCAGGAGTGTTAGTGACCCTCCTTGGAAGCCGAGGGGGCTGTAGAAGTTACACCTCCTGGTGCTTGTCCGCTTCTCCTTTGCCTCTTGGGAGGTTTGCCCCGGGCGTTCCTGGTGGGATGGTATCCATCTGTACGTTTGAATGTCCTTCGAGCACAACTACGAGCAGGTTGAGTTGATTGCACAAATATCGTAGCCATTTTGACTGTGTGTCTCCCTTGCCTTGACCTGCATTCTCCCACCCAATTTTGATGCTGTTACTCTTTTACATGTAACACTGTTTGGTTTTTGTTTTTTTTATACGTACTGTTGTATGCAGTTTATTTTCTTGAGAAATCTAAACTGTTTCCTTTCAGGCTTGTATTGATTGAAATGTAATGTATATTATTTGGAAAAAATATTTCTCTGATTTTGTTAGAATGTCTGAAATACCACAAATGTTTGGTTAGTTTGCTTGTTTTCTCTTTGCAGCTTTCTCTTGATTGAGAAAGTGAGTTGAATGTTTCTGTACTTTTTAAATTACCGGTACATAATACGAATCAGATATCCGTAATTTCTATTGTTCTACATTTTCCTTCTGCCCAGCCGATTTTCTAAAGAGTGCTAGCTTTCTCTTAAACCTTACTATTTGGCAACTGTTATTTAAACTTCTGTTCCTAAAATTCTGCCTAAGGACACATTCTTGAAAAATTTCCACGGCTATGTGGAATTTGTTAGTGTGCTGCCAGAGCAATTCTGTGAAATTCACATGCATCCCTGTAGATATTCTGAATTGTAGAATGACCTTGTTTCCTCTCTAAGCAGAGTGATGGGACTTCCATGTGACCATGTGACTACTTAGGGGAAGAAAGGAAGTTGTGTGAGTTACGCCATCTCTCGCCAAAATGCCATTCTCACACTTGAAATTCTTCTAATCCGTACCTTGCTTATGAGCAGCTTTTCTGTGTTTGGCTGTTTCTGTGTAGCTGATAGAAAGTGAATCTATAAATGATTTATTTTTATAAGTCATGCTAAGATGCCTGCCTAAAAATCAGCTCAAGAGGTCAGCTTTTTTCATAGATGTTGAAATGTCACTGGATGATACTTTAGCAGATTAGCTAATCTTGACCAAAATTCAGTTCATAAGCAGTTCACAATCCTGTTTAAAAACTTTGCCAGCCTCAGTTCTCATGCATCAAAAGCAGATGCCCTACATCTCAAAATTCCTTTTCCATGTTGCAAAATGTACAGAAAGAACAAAAGGTGTATTTTAGTATTTTTAAAGCTATGAACATGTTCTGACATTTCATTTCTTTCCCTTATACATTTTAATATCAACCTCTCTGTTAAAGAGCTGTTGTGATCTTTTGATTTCAGCACCCTTCCAGGGGTTCATCTTTTCTTATGATGACACGCCTCATACAGAGCTAAAAATAGTTCTCATTTTTAGGAGTAATTCCACAGATCCCGACTATAAAGCCTCTTTATTTTTAAGAATCAGTTAAAATATCTAGAGGCAAAAGCTTCTTCCCAATGTAGCTTCCAGGCACTATTGGTGCTCCAATTCCCTGAATTCATGAGTGGAGGGGAGAGAGAGAGATGTGACTGAGGATTCAGACCTCAGGAATCCCGCATGTAGTTCTTGGAATTTGGGGAGAGGAATATATGGATTGCAAGGGGGAAGCTGTGAGTATCTTATGTATACAGAACTTCAGAGAGTGAAAATTTCGTACCGTGGATGGAATCGACGTGTAACTTAATATGTTTTTATTAAGATGGGCACAAAGGGTAACAACATTTTCTGATTTGACAGGATCAAATAATTGTGTCCCAGAAACCGTTTCCGGCAGAGTTTATCCCATTATCCCGGTCTCTTCACCACTTCTTCATTCCTCCCACACCCCTATCTAGTTCTGTCCAGAGGAAAGCAAATCCCATTCGCTGCACAGAACATGGATTGCTGCTGGGTTGAATAGCTGGAGAGCTGTGGACAGAACATAGATGAGATTTGGAGGTGCTCACCCTCGCTGTGATACCAAAAAAGGACCTTATAGGAAGTTTTCCCAACAACTGGTTATGTCTATATCCAAGCAATATGATAACTCCCCTTATTTTTGCAGTTGATGGCCACTTGGATTTGAAGCAGTGTGTGCAGGTTTTTTGATTGTACCGCTTTGTTGATTTGTTAGTGCCTTAGCTCTCGTGGTCATTACTCTCACATGCATTAAGAATACTGGACTTGCTCATTCTGTGGCTTCCTCATGCAAGCATCCTTAGGGTGTCCAGGCTTGTAGAGCTTTGACTAGGCCCATTGGGATAATGTTCAACCCTGGCTTATTGTTCGCATGAAGGTTCAGTTGTGGCTCCTTCAGTCTTTGATTATCAGAGAAAAACCTAAAGGAATTTTCCCCAGGAGTTTTCATCAGGTTGAAACAGCTGGAAGATGACAGGAGATCCCTTAAAAGATCAGAGGCAGCGGTTGGCAAAAGCTACACCGACTATGAACAGGAATCACCATGTATGATGGGACAGATTCACCTTATATGAGGCTGTCATCGGAATGTGGTATTTTCACTCTTGGCACACTCTTGATTTGTTACCCTTGTCAATCTTTGTAAAACTGACAATTGGTAATGCTTGTACGATGCAGCCAGCCATCTTTCTGCTTTGGATTTGACCTTATCATCACTGGCCTTAGTGAATTATGGATGGTGGGGGTCACTAGAGGCAGCTTGTTCTCCTTGCTTAAGAAATACCATAATTATATAACAAAGGGTGTATGATAAAGAATTTCAGGAGACAAAGTAAATTGTAAAAAAAAAAAAAAAAAGCCAGAGGAAAAGTTATAGGAAAGCCACGACATAGTAATTTCAAGAATGAGGATTATGCCTTTGTGGTCTCAGATCTTGCAACTTTGCGTCACTGTGCAGACAAGTTTGCGCTGTGTTTAAGGAGACAGTGGCACAAGCACAGCCAGCTTCATCACACGGCCATTTCCTGTGCTTAGTGATCGACTGCAAGCAGGTTTTTCCTCCTCTTGGTTCTTGTGTGTTCCTTTTGTTTTTACTTCCTTTACATACAGGATTTACACAAATATGCAATAAATTGTTTACAGGATGCTCTTTGAAGGGCGATGAATCCTTTGTAAAATTGTATAGACTTTGTGGTTTAAGCACAATGTGCACAGGCTAGTTTTCTATATGGCAAGACATGGGTTTGTTCTGTTTCGTTTTGCTGTAGGAATTATCAGATAATATGGAATCAACTTTGTCCTTCATGTAAAGGTGCTTTATAAAATTATAAAATAAAGATTTTTAATGTCTCATTTCCTTTGATGTGTCTGCTAATTGTACTGCAGTTTTTTGTAATGTAAGAGTGCCAGAGAAAGTGTCAGAAAATAACTTTGGGTCTGGATGCACCAACCTGCTTCAAAATGTGGTCAGATACTGCCGGATTTTTGCAGGAAGATTGCAGAGCAAATGCTGTACTAGCCAACGTTTCTTTCTCAGAAAAAGTTTCTTTCAATATGTAAGAAACAAGAAAAAAGTGAAGGAAATTATCAGTCCACTAACCAGAAAAGACAGCAAAGAGGTGACGACTGGCAGGGAGAGAACAGAACTGCTCAATTCATTCTTCATATCTATATTCGCGCAAAAGGAAAAAAATAATCCAATTTAATAAAAGCAACACCGTAGGATACAGAATATGATTGCAAGTCAAAATAGGCAAGAAAATGGTCAGACAGCACCCAGCCACTATAGATGGGTTCAAATCGCCAGAACCAGAGGGATTACATACCAGGGCTCTGAAGGAGCCGACAGACATGATTTCCGAACCACTGAACAAAACCTTTCAAACCTGGAGCACTGGAGAAATACGAGGACTGGGTTGGAAAAGAACTGCTGTGGTTCCAATCTACAAAAAGCGGGGACATTGGAGCCAGGAAACTGGGTATCTGGCGTACTGGACCTAAGACAAAACGCCAGATACCCGAGAATCATCTGGTGTAAACTGGAGACAGATGATGTAGTATCTCTCGCGCTCTGTTGAGAGAAGGCTGTTCAGTTCTGACATAGATGGACCCTCTGATCCCTCCAGGGGTCTCTCTGCCCAAAATGTGGACTTGGCTGTCTTCAACAGAATGGCCTTTGACTTTTAAATGCAGGTGGCCTGCTGAATCTTGTCCCGATGAGTTTGTTCTCCTACACTGTGCCCTGCGTTTACGAAGCGGTGGTTATTTCCCCAACGTGCGGATCTTTGAAACGTCTTCAAAGGAAAACCAGACAGTCCAGTTGCCTCTTGAAAAAGCACCTTTCGGACAACCAAGACTGAGAATCTTCACAGACACCTTGTCAGTCAGTGTCTAGACCAGGGGTGTCCAACCTTGGCAACTTTAAGACTTGTGGACTTCAACTCCCAGAATTCCTCAGCCAGCAAAGCTGGCTGAGGAATTCTGGGAGTTGAAGTCCACAAGTCTTAAAGTTGCCAAGGTTGGACACCCCTGGTCTAGAACATAGAATCATAGGCTGGAAAGGATTTATTATTTTGCCCCCAGAAGTGGAAAACATGAGGGCCTGCGCTTCATTCCACCCAGACAAAACAAATCAGCAAAATTATATGTTTGCAATCTGAATGTGGAGTAAACCTCTCCTGAACACAGGAAGAGTGATTGCTGAGTAAGCTTGTGTGTCTCTTTAGTTAGCCTTACGTTGCCTGCTGCCATTCCCTTCGTGCACCTGCCCCTCCCCCAGCCTGTCCTGCAGACCAGGATGCAACGTTTGATGACTAGTCTAGCATATTACTTACCCATTTATTGGACTTGTTGGCCAGCTATCTCACCTAGAGAAACGTAAGCATAATAAAAACTAATGCAGTATTAGAGAACAGAGGAAACCTCGTGGGTGAGAAGTGAAATGTCTTCAGAAAAAAACAAGAATGTTCAGTCACCTCTTGAAAAAAGCCCCTCTGGGACAACCCTGACCTGGATGATTGAGAATCTCCAGACATATTAAAGTATTAAAAATTGCATTCTGAGGTGCTTCACAAAAGTTTGCTTCCAACATATCACATTGCACTCCTGTTCAGCTAGCCATGGTTTAATAAATGTGCCACAATTGGCTGAGTTTGCAGAACACATAAGGTTGTGAATGCTCCGATACTCGGAGCTTTTAAGAAGAGATTTGGACAAGCATTTGTCTGATATGGCATCAGGTTACCAGCCTTAGCAGGGGGTTGGACTAGAAGACCTCCAAGGTCCCCCACAACTCTTATCCTGTTCTGTTCAAATCTCCAACTGGGTTTAGAGCAAGGGTCTTCCAACTTGGCAAGTTTTAAGGCTTGTGGACTTCAAGTCCCAGAATCCCTGAGCTAACATGACTGGAAGAGGAGGAATTCTGGGAGTTGAAGTCC
Organism: Pseudonaja textilis; assembly: GCF_049901715.1. Taxonomy (NCBI): domain Eukaryota; kingdom Metazoa; phylum Chordata; class Lepidosauria; order Squamata; family Elapidae; genus Pseudonaja; species Pseudonaja textilis. Next base: position 950,488 of record NC_142002.1, on the reverse strand, counting down.
ACAAGTCTTAAAAGCTGTCAAGTTTGGGGACCCCTGAAAATTTAGAGGGAAATGGATTAGGATGAAAAGAGAAGCAAGGGGCAGAAGCCAGCATTGCCTCTAGGAATTAGGTAGACTCTTTAATATCATTAAAATGGCAGCGTAACCGCGCGGGACACACAGCATATTGCCAGCACCAAACCAACATATCAGATTGCATATCTTGAACATATCTTGTTCAGCGAGCCAGGTGCCACAATTGGCTGAGTTTGCCAAACACGGGAGTTTCGCAGCCAAGATTGCTGGACGCTGTAAGCCAGGGGTGTCCAACCTTGGCAACTTTAAGACTTGTGGACTTCAACTCCCAGAATTCCTCAGCCAGCAAAGCTGGCTGAGGAATTCTGGGAGTTGAAGTCCACAAAGTCTTAAAGTTGCCAAGGTTGGTCACCCTTGCTGTAAGCCATGAACGTCCGACCTTTTGGCTTGCCTGGGCTCCACATATAAATGATGTGATTTATGTTCCTGAACTATATTGCTTGCTAATGTATCTAAACCACACAATGTGAAAAGTTTGCGATCTGATGAGGCCACTTTATTAGTTGTCTAGGTCCGCATGTGGCCCAGAGATCACAGGGGGCCCCTGCCTGGTCTGAGCCTCAATGGGATATTTTGGGGAGCCTCAACCAAGAGACTCCCGGCTGCCTCCTCCTCCTCCTCCTCCTCCTCCAGCATCCAGGCCTGGAAACATAACGTCCCCCCTCAACCTACAGGGTCGGTTTGGGCCCCACCGTCTCCCACCCGGGACTCAGCGCAACGGTGTAAAGCCTCAAGGCGAAGCCGCGGCTGGGAAGGCGGCCGTCGGCCCCCAAACGGACTCCTGGCGCTGGGCAAGGATGTGAGGCTGTGCCGGCCGGGAGAACCTCCCGCTGCCCCGACGGCCCGTCGTCCTCTCCCCGCCCAGCTGAACGGCGGCCGGGCAAGAGGCGGAGGCGAGGCGGGGGCGGAGCCGGCTGGAGGGCGCCGCTCCCGCCGCCGCCGCCGCCGCCGCCGGCATGGAAGAGGCAGCGCGAGCCGCGCCCGCCGCCCGGACCCAGCCTGCCCGGCGGGCCGTCGCAGCGCGGAGGTCGGGGGCGCCTCCTCCTCCGCCCGTCCCTTGAGGCCGCCCCGACGGCTCCCTCAGGCATGGCTCGCTCGCTGCTGGTGCTGGCCGCCGCCGCCGTCCTCCTGGCCCGGGGGTCCCGCGCCCAGGCCCCAGGTGGGTACGGCCGGCGAGAGGGACGGGCCGCGGGAAGGGCTGCCTGCAAGTCGGAACGGGAGAAGCGCCGCGGCGGGACAAAGAGATGCTGCCTCCCTCGCCCATTGTCCTCCTCGGCGAGGCTGGCGGCGCGCCCCTTCCCCTCCCCCTTCTCCTCCCTCCCCCCGCCCCGCTTCCCGCCGCCTCAGCCCCTCAGGAGAGCCGCAGCGCCCTTCGAGAAGGCGGGCGGGGGTGGCGGGAAGACCCCCTCAGAGTTGGGGCCTCTGGGAAGTGCAGAAGGCGGCCTTGGACCCTCCCTCCCTCACCCCCGGAGTCCAGCCCGGCCCCTGAGCCCCTCCCCATCCCAGCCAGAGAGGGGAATTGGGACTCTTGGCTTTGGCAGGAGAAATGGGGCTTTAACCTCTTGCTGCCCCTCAAATAAGGGGTGACAGAATCCCTCAGGGTAGGGGTCTCCAAGCTTGGCCACTTTACGCCTGGCGGACTTCAACTCCCAGAATTCCCCAGCCAGCAAAGCTGGCTGGGGAATTCTGGGAGTTGAAGTCCGCCAGGCGTAAAGTGGCCAAGCTTGGAGACCCCTGCCCCACCTCACTGGGAAGGTCTTTCTCCAGGTCCAGAATCCCCTCGGGGGCCCGATCCCGGCTACCACGAGGACCACGAGGTGGTGTACCCCACAAGGGTGGACGAGCAAGGCTCCTTCCTGTCTTACAACCTGTCCCACCGCCTGCTATCCAAAAGGGCCGTCTTCTCACGGATCGGTCCCCGGGCGTTTTACGCCTTCGTTCACCGAGGGCAGCAGCTGCGATTCAACATGAGCCTCAACCCTCACCTCTTGGCGCCCGGTTTCGTGGCCGAGAAACGGTACGGAAGCCTCTCTCGGGCCAGGATCCGCGCCTCCAGACGGAACCCGTGTCATATGATCGGGTCAGTCCAGGACCAGGACCAAGGAAGCGGGCTGGCGGCTCTCAGTACCTGCGATGGGCTGGTGAGTGTCCTGGGATGGAAGCCGGGGGATGGGGGGAAGGGGGGAGCGGGAGCGGGCCAGCTTGGTTCTGGCAGCCTCTCTGGTGCTGCTGAGATGGGAAGTCCCGCTGGCTGAATTCCTCCTTTGTTCAACATCTGGTACGGCCATCATTGTTCTGTGAAGTCAGCACAACTGCCTCTCACAGATGTTATAAACAGATGGGACGATTGTGCTTAGGAATATATTGCTGAAGTTAACTCCGTACAGTGGTTGCCAACCAGTGGGTGGGGATGACTGGTGGCCCGCGAGAAAATTTTGGTGGTCCGCAGAGAAATGTCCCCCCCAAAACACCCCGCAAAGCAATTAATCCAGGCTGCGCGGGAACACAGGCTGCACCACCCACATGTGGAACACAGGGCTTGTGTCGCTTGCATTGCAAACAACAGGAGATACTGAGGGGAGGGGGGAAAGAGCAGAGGGGGGAGCTTGCCCCATTCGCCCCCCCCACGCCTGGCCTGCCCACCAGGCTGTTTCTTTCCACTTCTTTTTTCTTCTGCCTTTGGCTGCACACAAGGAAAGCAGCCAAAATCTTTCTTTCCCTCCCCCAAACTCTGCCAGAAATGAGTCTTTGGGACCCTGCAAGGCCTCCTGCTCCAAGAGGATGTGCTGGCACGACAAGGCTCACAACGACACTTTATTTTGGCGGAGTTTGGGGGAAGGAAAGAAAGATTTCTGCTGCTTCTGCTGCTTTCCTTGCATGAAGCCAAAAGTCTCTCCCCCCTCCCCCCGAGAACAGAGCTGGAGACGGTATCCTGCGATCCCAAATAAGGAATGATGGATCGGTAGGAAAACAGGGTGGAGGTTTTTCCTGCAGGCTTGTTTGGGGGATTTTCCCAGGGTCTCTGGTCCGCGGGATTTAAAATGATGAGTTTGGTGGTCCCTGAGGTCCAAAAGGTTGCCGACCCCTGGTATAGGAGACCCCTTGGCGAATCCCCTCCCACAGAAGTTGCTCCTTTGCCCCTTCCTCCACCGGCCCCCCCACCCACTCCAGCCTGGGCACAAGGGAGTAAGAGGGGCAGAGGAGGGTTGCTCTTGATGGGATGGCAGCCAGGGGCTTCAAGGCCTTGCAGGGGCTCTTGGGGGCTTGTCTTTCCTCAGGATCAGCGAGGCTGCCCCGCACATGGCTTCCGTAGGCTCTGAAGCAGGGGCCCCCAACCCTAAAAAACCTCTCCCCTCTCCCCTGCCCCCCCCCCGGCTGGGGAATTCTGGGAGTTGAAGTCCGCCAGGCTTCAAGTCGCCAAGGTTGGAGACCCCTGCTCTAAAGCACTTCTTGGGTCTAAAGCAGCAATGTTCAATTTTTTTCAGGCTCACCTTCATTCATTCATTCATTTTTTTCATTCATTCTTTCCATCGATTCGTTCAGAAACAAAAACCGGAATCCCCGATGAGGAGGGAAAGCTCTAGTGATCAAGACGGGCTGCGTTTGAGCGGAGAGTTGTTGGGTTTTTTTTTTTTTTTGCCCTTCATCTCTCAGGCAACCCCACCCCGATTCTTGGGGGACCCAGTTTGAGAAGCCCCGATCCGCAGGGCTCGTGATCCTGAGTCTTCCCAGGCCAGCCAGCTGGTCCCAAAGTCCCTAAAGCTTGTGGAGGCTGAATGGATCTGCCCAGCCATCTCAAAAGGCAGAGTTTTCCCTAGCTTAGTTTTACTTAGCTTCCCAAGGGTCTGTGTGCCTCCCCATCCGTCTGTCTGTCTGTCCATCCCTAGTAGGAGGAAGGAGAAAGTGTTTTTTTTTTCCATCTTTTTGCTCGTTGCGTTGCCGCCTGCTGAAGTGGCCGGCCGCTTTCTGCGGCCTGAGAGCCTTTAGGGACCGACCGATGACGTTTCCTCTCCAGAAGGGCCTCTTTCATCTGGCTGGCCAAGACTTCTTAATTGAGCCGCTGGCTCCCAGCAACCTGGGCGAGGGCGCAGCCCAACCACACAGGATATCTCGACGCCACATTTGGGAGCACGAAGCCAAAGAGTTTATTTCGGTCCTGAGCACGAAAGGAGCCAGGAAGCAGCCAGCTTCTGTCCGGATGTGTGGAGTGCAAGGTAACGTTTCTTGGTCTGGAGTCCCGTGGCCCCTTGCCACTTGAAATCCCTGAGCGAAATCCCCTCTGGACTGCCTCTGTCTCTTCCGCCTGGCCCCGCGAAGGCACAATTCTCCCGCCCTCGCTCCCTGTTTCGTGGCCAAGGAACGGGAGGCTTACAGCAGCCGGTCTACACAGCCTTGTTCCCTCGGTGAAATCCCCCTCCCCTCCAGCTTCTCTAGCCATGGGTGGGTGGGTGGGGGGCTTGGGACAGAGTTCGGCTGCGTTGCCAGTCTTCCAGGGGAGGGGACTCTGGCGCAAGAGTGCTCCGTGCTGGTCCCAAAGTCCGAGCTCTTTTGGAGCCTGGTGGTCTTGGGGAAAGAAACAACCTGGCTGTCCTTCCGTGGGATGGAACAGGGCTGCAGAGTAGAGGAAGGGAGCCGGCCTCCCCTTCCTCTTCCTCCTCCACCTCACGGACTGCTCCGTGCAGCTCCTTCGCCCACAGATCTACAAGTCTTCTGTCCTTCAAGATAGAAGGAAGGAGGCCGGCGCCTGGCCAGCCTCACCGGCTCCCGCGGTCTGTGCTGCAAATGTAGGAGCAGCAGCATTGAGGCCAGCGGCCGTGGTCGGCCACAGCCTGAAGGGTCCCATGGGGACATCGAATGACACCCTCCAGCGTGGGGGCTGCTGACCCCTGGCCACCTGAAGTGGCGGAAAGTGGAAAGCTCCGTGTGGCGCCAACCAGCTGGCAGAATCCGAGGGCCTTTCCCAGGGCAAAGGGACCTTTCTGGGCAGACAGCTCCAATCGTGTCTCCTGGAAGTCCTGCTGCCCTTTGGGGAGCCTGCTAGATGTGACTCCAGGGTGGCTCTAATGGTCTTCCAGGAGACCTGGGCATGCAAAGAATCGGTGCAATGCCCCAACCTGGCTTACCCAACCACCAGTCAGACCCCAAGGTGCTTTTTTCAGGAGGCCACTGGACTTCTTTGGTTTTTTCTTTTGAAGATGTTTCGCTTCTCCTCCAAGAAGCTTCTTCAGCTCTGACTGGATGGTGGGGAGTGGAAGGACTGATATTCTACAGGACTCTAGGAGGTGACCCTGAGGACGCAGATAAACCTCCAGGTGGCCTCAATGACCCTCTCAAAGGAGGCAAAGGACCAGCTGTCTGCAAGGAGTATCAACCCTTCCCTTCCCCACCCTCCAGTCAGAACTGGGGAAGCTTCTTGGAGGAGAAGCGACACATCTTCAAAAGGAAGAGCACCCCTGGGGCAACCGCGGCCTGGATGACTGAGAATCTCCACGGACACCAATCGGACCTTATGCTGGAAGTGGTTGGCCAGCAGCCATTGTGGGGAGAGGTTGTAGCGGGTCCTCCATGGGAGGATGGTGCTGAGTTGGGGATACAGAATAATAGGGACCTTGGAGGTCTTCTAGTCCCACCCGCTGCTCAAATCGCAGACCCTGTACCACTTCAGACAAGGGGCTGTCCAGTCTCTTCTTAAAAGTTTCCAGGGAAGGCCCAGCGGTTTCCCAGCCCAAAGAGAAGATTCCCGTCAAATCTGGAGAAGCCACTTCAATTCTTAGGGGTTGTTAAGGAAACCGTCACAGGAAGGAAGACCAGAGCTGTGTGGGCCCAAAATCAGAAGGGATCCTGGAGCACCTTTTCTGACCCATCTGTTTTATTGAAGGGTGGGAGCCCTGGAGCTCACCAGAGTTTACGCCTTTTAATCAAATGTGCTGGACAAAAACGGGGCTCCCAGATTCTTACATAACTTCCAAGTAGTAGTAAACTTTTCCTTTTCCTCCAGAAACCGTTTCGATGGCACTCCCCCTCTTTTCTCCCAGGACCCGGCTGTGGTTCGGCCCCTCCCCGCCCTGGCTCTGTTTACAGAGCAAAGGTCCACCCTGGTGTCCTTCCTACAGTCCCTCTCGCCTCTCCTTGGCCGCTCCTTTCCTTTCCTTTCCCCTGGAAGGAGGGAGCCTCCTTCCCTCCCTCCGATCGGTAGCCAACAACGGAACGCGGTGGGAGCGCTGCGACTTCCAGCTGCATAATAAGACAATGGCCCCATTTATCCCAAACAAGCCCAACCGATCGCTGGGAGAGGGAAATGGCGGAGCCTGCCCTTCTCCTTATCGTGTCCAAGGTGGCTGAAAGTGACGTAGGAAGAAGAAGAAGAAGCAGGCGGTTCATCTTCCAGGACCTCTCTCTCCTCCTGCAGAAAGTGGGGGGCAGAAAGGAAGGAGCCCTGCAACTGGCCCCCCGGAAGAGCCAGGCCTGTCCAAGCAGCCCTTCGCCTTTGCCTCTTCCCCAGTGGGGAGGGGACGGGTGTGTGTGTGTGTGGAAGGGAGGGGGAGGAGACAGTCTTCAGTTGTCCTTAGCTATCTGGTATTTGTGGCGAACTGCCAGTCAAAGCAAGGGAAGGTGGGCACTTCCTGTGAGTTGATGTCTGCAGGGAGGGGTTGCTCAGAGGGCCTGAGGCTCCTGGGGGGAGGGGGAGGGCCCAGAAGGCTAAGCAGCAAAGTCTTTGGGCAGAAAGAAGGATTTCCAGACCAAATAAGATCCTTTAGGACAGGGGTCTCCAACCTTGGCCACTGGAAGCCTGGAGGACTTCAACTCCCAGAATTCCCCAGCCAGCTGGCTGGGGAATTCTGGGAGTTGAAGTCCTCCAGGCTTCAAGTGGCCAAGGTTGGAGACCCCTGCTTTAGGGACTCCCAAGATTACTGCAGTGAGTTGGCAAGCAACCCCTCGTTCAAAGCTCTGGTGCCATCAAGCTGGATGGGCTTCACAAGGGGAGGGAGGTACCGATGGCCGCCCCCTCCCTATTCTTGGGTGGGGGCTGCTTGACTCCAAAGGAAGTGAAAAGTGGCCCCTTGATGGCTCCGGAAACCAAGGTGCTGGTGGCTTATGAGGCAGGAGCAGAACTGGAACCAGTCAGAAGCCATAATTGATAACGGGCATAACATGGTGGCCCTGTGAGTCCTGGACTGGGGGAGGGGGGTCAAGAGTAGGTGGGTAGAGCCCCTGGCTCCAGTTCTGAATGGCTGGAAAGCTCAGTTCCTTCCCCCCACCCCAGGAGACCCTCAGGGAAGACCGTTGTTGGCCCATTGGGGTGGTGAGGGTGTGGAGCCGGCCATCTTGGGGTGCCGTCGTCATCTCCCGTCTTGCCCAATTTCCAGGAAACACCAAGGACTCCGAGCAGTGGAGAGAACATTGGGAGGAAAAGCAGGAGAGGAGACGGCGGATCAAGCCACGCTCGGTCAGTAAGGAGAAGTGGGTGGAGACCCTGGTTGTGGCTGACACCAAGATGGTGGAGTACCACGGCAGCGAGAACGTGGAGAAGTACGTCCTGACAGTCATGAACATGGTGAGCATTGTGAAAGGTTGCCGGTTGTGGAACAGGCCAAGGGAGGAGGGCTCTGCTCCTGAGAAGAAGTTCGGGCTAATTTGGTTGATTGAAACACCCGGGATGTGTTTGTGGCACAGGGGAGAACCTCCCTTCTCGTGCGCAGAACTCAGTGAGCGACTCCACTTCTTCCATTACGCAGGTGGCCGGTTTATTCCACGATGCCAGCATTGGGAACCCGGTCCACATTTCCATCGTGCGTCTCATCTTTCTGGAAGAGGAGGAGGTAAGAAGAAGAGGAGGAAGACATGACGCAGAGCTCCTTTTACTCAGGAGAAAAATGACAGTGCGCATTCAGTCGCCTCCACTTCCTCTGTTTCATGTTCCTCTGAGATGCTCCATAGTTTGTGCATCCTCTGGTTTCTTCCTGCAGCAATTTCACTGCCTTCTGGCTACTTGAAAGCTGATCCAGACGGCACTAAACTCTTTTCTGCACACAAATTCTTTTGGCTTTGCTATCTTGATGTCTTCCATTTTTTAGGGCAGGGGTGTTTACGTTCATTCAGAGCTTCTGAGATTGGTGAAATCTTTATAGGAGTTCAACAATCTCAGCTTTGGAGGAATGGGGAAAATAATCATAATTAAAGCTATGCATGGCCAATACCTGAAAAGTATTGAAGGCAAAGCTGATCAAAAGCTTACCTGGAACTGGAATACTCAAAAACCAAACTGCAGGCTTTATTTTGGCTGCTCAAGAACAAGCCTTGGCCACAAATTGCATGAAGGCAAAGATTCAGCATGTCACCACCAATAGCAAATGCCGCCTCGGTAATGGAAACAGTTGACCATTTAAACCGTGGGTGCAGCAAAATTTCACAAACTGACTACCTAGAATGCCAGAACTGAGTTTCTAAAATCATTCACTGGAAACTGGGCCAAAAGTTTGGATTTGGGTATAGTAACAACTCTTGGGAGCATCAGGTTGAGGAGGTTCTGGAGAATGAAAAGGTCAAGATCTTGTGGGACTTCAGAATTCAGACTGACAGCCACTTGGCCCACAACACACCTGACATAATAATAGTTGGGGAAAAAAAGGGTTGGCTCATTGACATTGCAATACCTGGTGGTGCACAAATTGAAGACACGCAGCAAGAAAAAAATCACAAAGTATCGGGACTTATAAATTGAAGTTGAGCGACTTTGGAAAAAAGAAATCGTGTATTATCCCAATTGTAATTGGAGCCCTTGGAGCAATACCTAAAGGGCTGCCTCGCTATTTGGAAATTCTGAATTTATCAGACTTGAATACCCTGATTCTACAAAAAACCACCCTATTTAGAACAGCTTGTATCCTCCAATGCTACCCGAACATTAATAATAATAATGATAATAATATACCCTGTTTTGGGTTATAGGTAAAGCTTTTAATTGCTTTTCATGGTTTTCAATGGTTTGTCAGCAATAATAATCATACCAGTGCGACATCTCTGTCCGCTGATTGAGGGTTCTAATTTTTTTTCTGTAGGAGGACCTGAAAATCAGCCACCATGCCGACAATACCTTGAGAAGTTTTTGCAAGTGGCAGAAGGCCCTCAACCCCAAGGGGGATGCTCACCCCTTACACCATGATGTCGCCATCTTGCTCACCAGGTACCCCTGTGATTTCAGTGCCGTCTGTAACACCTCTGCCCATTTCACTGAAAGTGAGGATCGATCCTCTTTGAAGAGAGAACATCTTTGATGGAGGCCGTGCTCCAACACCAGATTGCAAAGGAGTCTTACAGTCTTATTTGGAGATGCCCACTGGACCTGAGATGCATGTTGGTTGCCTTCTGTTTTTGAGCTGGGCCCTTGTTTTTTCCTAGAGTTCTCTAATTGCCCGTTTGTCTTCCTTCAACCCAGCTGGGTCTTGCTCAGTACAGTGATCCTCTCTTTTGTTGTGTATGTGTGCTTCTCTCTGACTCGGAAAGGAAAGATCTCTGCACTGCCATGAACCATCCGTGTGAGACGCTGGGCCTGGCCCACGTCTCTGGCATGTGCCAGCCACACCGGAGCTGCAACGTGAATGAGGACACGGGTCTTCCACTGGCCTTCACCGTGGCCCATGAACTGGGGCACAGGTAAGGTTGCAGCCGGGTATCTTGGCCTGTCCAACGTTAAGGCTGAGCAGAGATTTGCAGAAGTAGATCAGAGCTCGAGAGATTCACATGTCCCAGACCCAGGGAGGTGGTTTACCTCCTCATTGTTCACGGGGTCCTCCAATGGAACCCCCCCACCCACCCAAAGTCTCCCCCTTAAATAAGCTGAGAGGTTTGGGGCTCTGGGGTGAACGCTGTCCAGTTGCTGAGGTTTTTGTCACCTCGTTCCATTCTTTTCTTATGAGCCATGCCAAGGAAATTCTGGAAGAAATCTTGGTTTCGGTTGTGGTTGGCTTACAAGGACTTGGCAGAAAACATTGAAAGCACATCTTCATCTAAAGGGGTGGAGGAGGAGAGACACCAGTGTACAGTTGTAAAACGGACAAAACAATCCCTTTTGCGGTCATAGTGGACAGCCCTAAATCATCCGCTTCCTTCTAAAGCTCCCTTAAGCCACATGCCTGCATAGCATGTAAAAGTCGATGTCGTCCTCTTTAGCGTCCTCAACTGGGATTGGCGACTCCGTCACTAAAGAGAGTGGTTATTAATGGGAAATCACGTGGCCACAACTCTTTCCAGCTGGAAACTTATAAGACTAGTCCGTTTTTGGTTTGTCTCCTAACCAATTTGTCACCCTTTGGAATGCTCACCGGGGCGTTGGAATAATTAAGAAGAATTGAATTAATGTATTTATTTGCATTCATTGCATTCATTGGACATTCGTTACATTCTCAAGAGAGTAAGCAAATATACAGTGGGGATTACACATTGAAAGGAACGCCCTGGTGCCTGCAGCCACCCATGCGCTGATCTATTCCCAGGCTGTTCGTATAATATGCTTGTGGCTACTGGTGCCTGCGCGTTCCGTGCAGCGTGTACTACTCATTGTATATTTTTACGCTTTTGTTGTCCCTTCCTCCAATTTTTCCACTGAGTGAAAGAAAGATGGCCTATAGAAATTGCTGAGGTCTTTTCTCCCCTCCCAGGAGAGCAGAGAGATTGGAGAGGAAGAGATTACAAAGAGAATTAGCAACCTGGGAAATAGACCGAAACCAGTGTGCTGGCACCAGCAGACCCCTAGCGTGTTACACAAGCAGCCCAGTGTATCTTTTTTTTTTATTGTGTGCTTGCTTACTCTTCTATAATAAAAAGGTCAATTGGTAAAGTTATAAAAATGAAACATCGGAGGGAGCTTCCTCTGAGAAAAGCAGCTGCGATTTTCCAAAGGCTTTTGCTTTGCCTGTTTTCTGACCCTGAAACTCTGACCCTGGTGGGGTCCACCTTCAAGCATGGTCTACAGGACCTCTCTAGGACTTCGCCTTGGAACCTAACAAAGCTGGCTGAGGAATTCTGGGAATTGAAGTCCACAAGTCTTAAAGTGGCCATGGTTGGAGACCCTCGGTCTAGACCAGTGTTTTTCAACCTCAGCAATTTTAAGATGTGTCGTCGGTCCCTTCTCCTGGAATTCCTTAGCCACCTCATGAAAGGCCTTTGCGAGTTGTTTGGTTCTAAGCGTAGTTCTGGTGATCCTTCCTGGGTGGCTTTCCAGCCCCCCATCCCATCCCAGTAACTCCCATTGACACAATTGCCACCCCATCTCCTGCCCCCGGGGTTGCTGCTTACCCTTTTCAGCCACACTCAAAAGGAGACGTGCCTCACTGACACGGGCCTTGGCCAGCGGGGTCTTGCCTTCACTGATAGCCACCATCTCCAGAGATGTAGGCGTAGATCCGTGATGGCGAACCTATGGCACGCGTGTCACAAGTGGTACACAGAGCCATTTGTGCCGGCACGCGAACCGCAGGCAAACCTACCTCACTGCACATGAACACGCTTCACAGCTGATTTATCTACTAGTTTCAGGCCTTTTTCGGCCTCCCAGAGGCTTGGAAAAAGCCTCTGCAAGGCTTTTCAGGTTGAATAGGTCCATTTCGTCACTTCCTGTAATACCGGAAGTGACGAAACGGGTGTATTATTCAGCCAGAAAGCTTTGCAGAGGCTTTTTCTAAGCCACTGGGAGGCCGAAAAAGGCCTGAAACCGCTGAAAAATCAGCTGTGAGGCGCAGTGCAGGTAAGGGGGTAGTGGGGGGCAGTGGCCAGGGGATTGTGCATGCATGCACAAGGGCGTGGGGGGGGGGGCGCATTGAATTCTGGCTGCTGGCACATGAGTGCGCGTGCGTTAATGTGCGTGCAATTTTTGGCACAGGAGCCCCAAAAGGTTAGCCACCACTGGCGTAGATGGAGAACCCTCTCCCCTCCCGGCACTCTTGTTCGGTCCGCTGGGGAAGGCCTCCTTCGCAGGGTGTTTGATGGGTGGGGGGCTGTCATTCTCTTGCTCCTGCAACCTGCTTCCCGGCCCTTCCTTGGCCTCCCCAGAGAACTCTGGGAGTGATGCTTCGACGGTCCTTTGCACACGTGTGTCTCACCTCCTCTGGGGGCTCTGCCTTTTGCAGTTTTGGGATTCAGCACGACGGCAGCGGCAATGACTGTGAGCCAGTTGGGAAAAGGCCTTTCATCATGTCTCCGCAGCTCCTGTACGACACTTCGCCCCTCACCTGGTCTGTCTGCAGCAGGGAATACATCACACGCTTCCTTGAGTAAGTCAGCCGCCACCCCCACCCCCGCCCGTCTTCCACAGCAGCCCCCACAGGAGGCACAGTCCCCATCAGTTGGAGAGGGGAGGGTCTTGTCCTGGAGCCACGTCCGCCTTCTGATTGCAGGGGGGTCGGGTTCTGCCTGCCCCTGCCCTGGCTCTCCAGGAAACCCCTTCGCCGGCTGTGGGGAGAGGGTGGCCGGAGGGCTTTGGCTTCTGCCCAGAGACCACCAGCAGCCCAGACCGCCTGTCGACCAGCAAGGGGGAGTCTCTCCCACTGAACAGCTGACCATTGGGAGGGAGGAAAAAGGAAGAACTGGGTGGGGGAGAATGCACTCAGCGATGTCTCGCATGCGCCATAGGGACTGACTAGGAGTGGAGGGGAGGGGAGGGGAGGGGCGGGCGGAGAGGGCTGGGCCAGGAATTGCCAGTTCTCTGAACTGTCCAGAATCATAACAACCGGTTCTATAGAACCAGTTGGAACCAGTAGGATCCCACCCCCGTATTCCCCCCCCCTTCTCTCTCTCTCCCCTGCTTATTGATGTGTCTCTTTGCAGCCGGGGCTGGGGGCTTTGCCTGGATGATCCCCCAGCCAAGGATGTGATCAACTTCCCCTCGGTTCCACCGGGAGTCCTCTACGACGTCAGCCACCAGTGCCGACTCCAGTATGGCGCCTACTCCACCTACTGCGATGACATGGATGTAAGGACTTGGGGGGGGGGCATGACTCCCTTGGGGGAAAGCCTGTCTGAGGAAGAGGGCCCATCTCTGGCCAGAAGCGTTTCTGGACCCCCCCAGGGGGTTGGCCAATGACTTTGGTCACCTGAAGTTTCTGTGGACAAACCTTCAAGCCGAGGTCTCCAACCTTGGCCCCTTTAAGACTGGTGGACTTCAACTCCCAGAATTCTCCAGCCAGCACAGGAGTTGAAGTCCACCAGTCTTAAAGGGGCCACATTTGGGGGCTCCTGACTTAAAGTGACCAAGGCTGAGAAACCCTGGAGCAGAGAACATATGACGCATGGATTTCTACACCCGCTGTTGCCTTTAAAAGCTTGCAAAAATGAATTGGAAACATTGCTTGAATTAAATTGCAAAAACTGTCCGTATTCCAGAGAGCAGCAGGGGAGAGCAGCCTCCCACCCCCAAGGCCTGGGTCTGTCCGGAATACAGCCACATTTTCCTTAGCAAGGACGGCCCGAACCTTCCTCCTCCTCCTCCTCCTCCTCCTCCTCCTCCTCCTCCTCCGCCCACTGGAAGAGGAACCTCCTCAAGCGTCCTGGCACCACTTGCTCCTCCTCCCTGCCCAGCAGACCACGAATTCAGAGCGTTTCCTTTCTTCCCGCAGAGTGTCTGCAACACCCTCTGGTGCTCTGTGGGGAACACCTGTCATTCCAAGCTGGACGCAGCTGTCGATGGCACCAAGTGTGAGGAGAACAAGGTACGGAGCCCATCTCTGGGCCAGAGAACCTCAGCCCCGAAGCTGCTCCCCAAATGCCATGTTTGGCTAAAGCATGCCATGACACAGTGGTGGGATGCCAAGAGTTTTACCACCAGTTCAGTGGACGTGGCTTGGTGGGTGTGCTTTCAACTCGCCTCCTGCAAGCCTGCTCTCTCCCAGTTGCTTCAGGAGACTCCAGGTCAAAGAGGACCATGAAAGCACAGGGGATGGTTCCTCCATGGCCATTTAAGGTCCTGAGCTGGTCGTCTTTTGTCATCGTCGTATTCATGTCGGAAATACTGAGGCGCTTCCGGCTGAAAGGATAGACCCATGGGTCCCCAAACTTGGCCACTTTAAGATTTGTGGACTTCAACTCCCAGAAAGCTATGCTGGCTGGAGAATTCTGGGAGTTGAAGTCCACAAGCCTTAAAGCTGCCAAATGTGAAGACGTCCGGATTAACCGGTGACATCATTGCTGCCCAGGGGACGTCCAGGTGGGGGCTCCTTTCTCATGTCCCCAAATGAGCTCACCTGTCAAATGGTACCTGTTTATCCACTCTGCTTGCCGGGGTTGGCAGGAACTGGGGCGAAGGACGGGACCTCACTCAGCTGCACTCGGGTCTTGAATGTTGTCGGCCCAGCATTCTAACCCCATGAGCACTGAGCTCCTTTTAGCTGGTGGTCTTTGATGGAGGGACTGAGACTTCCAGCTAGCTGGAAAAGATCCCCTGCTCCTTCCGGGAGCCCCCCGCCCCTCCAGACCTCCTAGTCCCTGATGGGCCTCTGCTTGTTTCAGTGGTGCTTCAACGGAGAGTGTGTGAGCATTGGGTACCGCCCAGAGCCCGTCCATGGAGGCTGGGCAGCCTGGAGCCCCTGGACCGGCTGCTCCCGGACTTGTGGGGCTGGAATGCAGAACGCAGAGCGGCCGTGCAACAATCCTGCGTAAGTGACTGGCCAGCTGCCCATGACGCGGGGTCCACAAAGGGAGTCCAGCTGCCCTGTCCAGCTGCCTTTCCGCTTCGGCCCCTTGGCCTCTGATGGGCATCTCTGTCTTTGCTTTGAGTGAGGGGAAGGTCATGAGCCCCAAAGGTGGCCTTCCTCCGGTTGTGCATGCCCAGCAATCCTGTGGCGCTGGGTTCCAAGAGCTCACAGGAGCAGAGGCTGGTTCTTCCTGGCATCCAAAGAATATATTTCCACATGGGGTGCTTTGAGTAGCCAGTTGTCCTGGTTCCCAAGCAACATCGGGCGATTTGCATGTTTCCCCCATTCCTGCTTCCATTTCAAAAGAGGGGGCGCAGCTGTTTGGGGCGGCACTGGCAGAGGTCTTAGGGTCAAGATTTGGGAGGAGATAGTTCAGGTCAGACCAGCCCGGAATCCTGTGTCCAGTTCAGGTTGTCACAATCTAAAAAGAAGGCCGAGAAGTTTGGAAGAATGTAGATCAGGGGTCTCCAGACTTGGCCACCTTAAGACTTGTGGACTTCAACTTCCAGAATTCTCCACCCAGGGGGTCGGCCAATGACTTTGGACTTGATTAGAGCAGACTTTCCTAAGCTTGGTCACCTTCAGATTTTGTGAACAAACCTTAAAGGTCTCCAAACTTGGCCACTTTAAGACTTGCCAGAATTCTCCAGCTAGCACAGCTGGAGAATGCTGGGAGTTGAAGTCCACAAGTCTTAAGGTGGCCAAGTTTGGAGACCTCTGATGTGGAGAGAGGACCAAGAGGGTGAGGGGATTGGAAGCTCAGCTGGTGAAGAACGATGAACGGAACTTGGAAGAAGAGAATGGGAAGAAGGGCAGACAGGAAGGAGAGGGCTCTTCCAGGACAGGAGGAGATGTGCCAGGGCGGAGAGATTGGAGAACTCCAAGAAAAGATTGGTCAGCCATTAGTTTGGAGTGGTAAGAAGAGGCTCCTGTCTTGGGAAGAAGGTTGGACATAAAGTCCCTCCCAACTGTACGATTCTTGGTTGTTTTTCCAGCGGGCAGAACCCAGAATTGGTGAGGAGAAGGAGGAGTCGAGAGTTGGCCGAGCTCTGCAGAACTTGCAGGCCAAGTTCGACTCCTCCTTCTCTTGCCCTGGCCCTTTCCCACACCCATCCCCCGAGCAATTCCCTCTCTCCTGTCTTCAAGGGGAGGGGCTCCGGTCACTGGCCGGAGAGAGGAAGGCCTGGGGAGGTTGGTTCAGTTCCTGGCAGGAAGCCCATTTGGCGGGGAGACCCCCTTGGGGAGTACAGTTCCTTCCCTTCTCCAAGTGAACATTTCCTACTGAATATTGCAGGACAGGAAGTTTTTTGTAGCATTGGACACAGTCTGTCCAGCCGGCTCTTCTTCCTGGCTTTAAGGCAGCCTTGTGAGCGCAGAGAAGAGCTCCCGCCGAAAGTATTCTCCTTCTTGGGCATGTGATAGGAATCTCTTGGCCACAGAAAATGCCAAGAACCGCTGCCAGGTGCCCCCGAAAGAGTTGGGGAGGTCAACGGTTGACCTCCGGGACAATGGCTGGCCTCCTCTCCCCTCTGCCTCCCTTCTGGCCTTCAGCCTTTTCGGGGAATCGGCACCAGTTTGCTTAGTTGGGCGGACTGGTGAGGATGGTTTCTTCTTCAAGCAGATGAGTTGGTTTTCCTTTCCCATCCTCAGCCCCAAGTATGGCGGAAAATACTGCCTGGGAGAACGGAAACGCTTCAGGGTCTGCAATGCACAGCCGTGTCCGGCCGACAAGCCCTCTTTTCGGCAGATCCAGTGCAGCCGTTTTGACCACCGGCCCTACAAAGGGAAGCTTTACAAGTGGAGCCCAGTCCCCAATACCAGTAAGCTGCCCTCGAGCGTCTGTCCAGAGTGAGGTGGTGTGTGAAATACAGGCCTGTACATTGGGGTAACCGCCAGAAGGGAGCATTTACCCAGCGGTTCCCTATGGGACTTACCTGTTGCCCAGGTGGCTCTTAGGGTGCCCTTACTGCAGGTGCAATCGGTCACAAAGCTCCCCTTTTCCAGAAGATTTACTAACACTCCAGGATGTGCTCTCATCCCACAGACTCCCGAGGACTCTGTGAGCTGGATCAGGAATGCCGTCCATCCTCTCAGGGCTCCATAACTGGAGGTTCTCAAAGAAAGATTGGGAAATCCTCTGTCTGGGACGAGCCCCTTCCTTGGGCAGGGAGTTGGCTAGAAAACCCCCATGTCTCTTCCAGCCCTGTGTGTGATGACCCGGGCTGGGATACAAAATAAACACAATCACACAAAACAGGGGAAGCCCCTTTTATTCCTTCACTTTGCTTCCAAGCTCCAAATATCCTTGACTGGAGACAAAAAACTCCCCCACAAGCAGTTACAAGAAGGAGGAAATGCCCCTTAAATTATAAAGAGTAAAAAACAACACAAACCAGGCAAGATAAGGGCTGGAGGACGTCCACAGATAACAGAACACACACTGGGAAGGACACCAAACTCAGAGAGGAGGTTTATTGTTCCTCTTTCTTTCCAGCACTGGCCCAGACGCATGTCCGTCCTTTTATCACTGTCACAGCTGCAGCCCGTGAAGAGGATCAAGGCCCTCTCCTCCCAAATAGACCACGTCTCTCCCTTATCCTCTCCTCCCTGCGTGCCCTAGGATGGAGAGGGGATGGGCCTGGGTCCTCCTCTGACTGCGCAGGTGGCCTCTGCCCTTCCCCAGCCTCCTCCACAACCTCCGGAGCCACACTTCTACTCCCTGTTGGCTGTTCCTCCTCTCCCTCAGAGCCAGTCTCCACCAGGGCCAGGGCACTGTGACTCTATGATAAGAAAGAGCCCAAATCCATCACCCATCGCCCAGAGTTGGGCTGGTGCCTGGGGGCACCGGATCATCTGTATCCTTGACTGCTTCGGAGTCACTTCTGGGAGTCGTGGTGTCTCTTCCTCATCGGGGCGTCTGTACTGGAGCAAGCCATGCTGACGGGCCTGGGGCCAGAGACCCTGAGCCATCAGGCGCTCTCCTGTCTCTGCAGGCAACCCTTGCGAACTGCACTGTCGGCCCAACAACGAGTACTTTGCTGAAAAGCTTCACGACGCTGCCATTGATGGCACCCCGTGCTACGAAGGGAACGGCAGGCGGGACAGGTGCATTAACGGGATCTGTAAGGTAGGCGTGTGGGGGTATTGTCTCACCCCCCCCACACACACACATGTATGTAGTATGCTCATAAATTCTCTATATTGAGGGTGAGTGGTGAAGGCAGTGGTTCTGTCAGCGCAACAGGCGTCCTCTGGCGTAACTCAGAAGGGCTGCCTCGGTTACTCCAGTTGCCCACCTGCTGTGATACCCCGAGTCACCTGGGCTCGCTTTCCCTAAGGCATCAGCCCAGAGATGCAAAGAAGGCGGCCTGGGGTGGCTGGATGTGACCCAAGGGACAACCCAGTAGCCTGCCAGCTCTGCCCCTTCCTCGGGGGCTCTTCCCAAGCAGACAGGCTGCTGAAACGGAATCCTCTGGGACCCCCTTTGGATAGTCCTCAGGCAAGGCTGAGCACGGAGGGCTTTTGTATTTCACCTGTGCAGGTAACAAAAAGTCCCTGCTCTTCATTGGCAAGGTGAGAGGGGATGTTCACCGCTTTGGTCCTTGGAGAGGGCCTTTGGCTTTGGGGGGCGCTTCTATGAGTAGGGTCACTACTGCATGGGGAGCAGCACGGCTGCTGCTCTCGAGGGAATGAGTGCGGGGGGGGATGTTCCTTCCCGCCCCGAAAAGAGCTGCCACCAAGGGAACGCGTGTTTCTCGAGGGGCACCCTGGACGCCCGGCCAGCCGGCCAGGTCTCTCCCAGCGGGGGCTGAGGAGGCCCTCCCATCTCTTCCAGAACGTTGGTTGCGACTATGAAATTGACTCCTACGCTGTGGAGGACCGGTGTGGTGTCTGCCACGGGGATGGATCCACCTGCCGGACAGTGAAGAAGACCTTTGAGGAGAGCGAGGGGCTGGGTGAGTGCGCTTTCATTTTGGGGAGGCCGGGGCAGGCGGGAGACGGTTTGTGAATTCTTGCCATCCTTTGCTCCTCTGTAAAACTTGAATTCTTAATATTGAGTTGAATTCTTTATTGTCATTGTTCGTATATACACAGCATGCATACAACGAAATTCACATAACACCCAGAGACCAGGCTCACCATGCCTGCACACGTGACAATCCCCAAACACCTCCCCACCCGCCCCCTAAAAACACACAAGCAAAAAAAAAAAGAATTTTATCAAAAATGAAATAGTTTTTAATCACTTTTTGATTTTTCTTTTACTCTTACTTCTTTTTTCTTTTTCTCTCTTCTCTCTTTTACTTCTCAACTCTGTTTCTCTTCTTCTTTTCTACATTTGTGTATGTGTTGTTTATTTTAATTGTAAAATGAATAAAGGTTGTTTTTTTTAAAAATACACCAGCATCCACACAGCAGACCATGTAATCCTGTCCAACAGTTCACTGACGGTGGCCCTGAAGTTCGTTGTTAAGTGCAATTATAGTTCTGGGATAAAAACTCTTCAGGAAACGTGTGGTCCGTGTTGCTGTGACACAAGGGATTTAGAACCAGTGAGGATGTGGGGGAGAGGAGTTTGAAAGGCAGGGGTCCCAAGGGATTTGGGCAGGAAGTGGATCTCATGGACGTGGCGAGGCTGTTGCTTCCCACGAAATGAAGGCTTGCGTGTCTTCCTTTGGGGGATTTCCTGGCCTCTTGCAAGCTCTGGGGAAAGTAGCTCTGCACTTTTTCCAGGGGTGGTTTGGCTGCCCTGAGAGCCGTTTCCCTTTGGGCTAGACAGGCGGGAGACATTCAGGGGGGCTCCCTGCGCAGCCGTCAGAGAAAGCGAGAACTTTGCGATGTTGCCTGCTGGTGACAAGCATTCAACATCCCAACAGGTTACGTCGATGTTGGCCTGATCCCGGCCGGAGCACGTGAGATCCAGATCGAGGAGGTGGCCGAAGCAGAGAACTTCCTGGCTTTGAGAAGCGAAGACCCCAAGAAATACTTTCTGAACGGGGGCTGGACCATCCAGTGGAATGGGGACTACAAGGTGGCCGGGACCACCTTCACCTACAAGAGAATGGGGAATTGGGAAAACCTGACCTCTCCTGGGCCCACAGAAGAACCGGTTTGGATTCAGGTAGGCAGAAATGGCGTCTGGGGTGCTGGAGGGCAGCAGACTCCGTCTGTAGGTCCCCTCTTGGGCAAGGCTGTTTGTTTGCAGGCCATGCGGGTAAAGCTGAAGCGGCTCTTCATGCTGAGACGAGAAATGGTTGACGGCGGTTTCTTCTTTCTGCTTGCTCTAAATCCGGGGTGTCAAACTGAAGGCCCACAAGTTACTTAGATACGGCTTGCGAGGCCGCCCTGGAAACGGTGAAGGACCACCCTGTGGTGCCTCTGCCGGTGAAAACAGGGCTTGGGTCTTTCCCAGTCACCGATGTCAATGTGGGGACCACTCTGAGACCCTGAGGATAATAAACCTCATGAATCCAGGATGCTACCCGGGGGTTGATTTTAAAATCAACCAACACTCTCGGTTTGGAGGGAAGGAAGGCCTGGGTTGAATGAATCGGGGGACTTTTTAAACCTCCCTGGGAGGAGTCTGCTTGGACCGGGTTGCCTTCCAGCCAAGGGACCATGTTCTTCTTCTGGCCACTGTTCCTCTGCCGCATAGCCACTTGGGAGATCCAGAACAAAGGGAGTGACTGAAGAGACCATCCTGGGTGCTGGTCAGATCCCTTCCACCCATGTAGCTAGTCCTGCTGTTGCCCAAGGACTCCGAAAGGAGCCCGGAGGTGGAGCTCAAATCCCCCTGAGACTCACCAGCAAGAGCCGAACCCTGCTAGACTCCGTCCTTCCCAACTTCCCCACTTCCCGGATGGGGATTTGACCGGCTGTGAAGAACCTTGGAACAAGCTTCCCTCCCCTTTCCTCCCCCTCAGGAAGAGCCAGATCTATGTTTATCTTGTGGAAAATACCTCACTGGTCAAAGGAGCACATCCCCCGCTCCGTTGGAAATTGGAAGGGGCGTTAATTCGTGGGATTAGGCCATGCCCGGTGTTTTGGGGAGGCCTATTGTACGTTGTGTAGAGAGGCATGGAGGGAAGGAATAAGGCATCCTCACACAAACCCCCGGGAGCCGCTCTGGAAGGGAAGAGGCTCAGGATAATCCCTTCCTGGATCAGCGGGGTAAATAAGGAAGGGAGGAAAAAGACAGCCCGGCTTGCAAGATCCTGTTTCTAGAGCTTGTCTTCAGTAAAGCAGGTCTTCTTGGGAAGTCTGTTCAGGGGGCCGGACAAATGTGAAAAGGACACCCCAATATTCCTTCGGAGCTGGAAAGGCAGTGGGGGTATCCAACCGGTTCGGCCCAGTTCTGGTAGGAGCGATGAGCAGCAGAGATGGAACCGGTTTTCTTCACCGCTCTCCTCTTGGGCCCACCTGCCTGCCTGGGCTCCCAGACTCACCTTTACCCTCTGAATTTGAAGCGCGGCTGCTTTTTGAGGCCGCGTGGCAGCTGCTGAAGCGACCGGGATCGTGCAGGCTTGCAGGAGGCGAGTGAGAGGGCCTCTGCGCCTGTGTCAAGGGCGCGTTTGGCACATGCGCACGTGCAAAGTGTGTGCACACGTGCAAAACACGCCCACCAAGCCACGCCCAGCAAACTGGTGGCAAAAATATGTGAATCCCACCACTGTGGAAAGGGCTTCCCCCGAATGGGAGCCTGCCTCCTTCTAGCCCTCCTGGTCTCCCCCACCCCACCTAAAGTCAAGTCCATGTGTGGCTTCACTGTAGTTCAGGGGTCTCCAAACCTGGCAACTTAAAGACTGGTGGACTTCAACTCCCAGAATTCCTGAGCTCACGTGACTGGAAGACTCCCATGCTGGCTGGAGAATTCTGGGAGTTGAAGTCCACCAGTCTTTCAAGGTGCCACGTTTGGGGACCCCTGTCTTGGCTCAACCTGTGTTTCTGCTTGCCCTCAGCTCCTGTTTCAAGAGAGGAACCCAGGGGTCCGCTATCAGTACACCATCCAGCAGGAGACCCAGAATCAGAGTTCGGTTGCTCCCCCCGAGTTCTTCTGGCACTATGGACCCTGGACAAAATGCACAGCTACCTGTGGGACAGGTGAGGACTTGGGCAGCAAGCTTGCTTTCTCGGTGGCCTGAGCAGTAGCAGCAACTGTCTAGCTGCAAATCCAATTGGACTGGCTCTTGTATTGGGGCAGTCCAGAAAACCGTGTGTGCGTGTGTGTGTGTGTGTGTGTGTTGAAGGGGCCCAGGGGAGACAGCATCCTGCACTGCAAATGCTTTTCTTAAAAGAACCCTCAGGATCAGGATAGGATCAGGAGCTTCTGATATTCCAGGGTCTGTTTTTGAGGCACCAGACCAGTCAAACCTCCTGTGACGGTGCAGGAAGCTTTAAGACCAACAGGGTTGCCTCCAGAAACACTGCAGGGCAGGAAGGGTGAGGCCGAGGCTCCGAGGTCCTGCCCAGGTGGCTTCGGCTGCTGCCTGATGGGGTGCAGCCCCCCCGTGTCTGACGTGCGGCTCTTCTTCTCATTTCTTCTGCTGGGGAGGAAGGCTAACGATGAAGGTAGCTGCGATGAGGAGGATGGAAGGGGAAGTATTTGGCAACACGAGGGCGATGGCCCACCAGGCACCTTCAGTTCATGGTTGGGACCAGCCATTCCTCGGGGTTTTCTAGCCTCGTGGGCCTTCATTGTCTGCCAGGGGAGATCACGAGGCAAACCGAGAAAGACACTCAGAGGCCTGGGGAGAAATGCACAGTCCTCGCCCCTCCCTGGCTGTTGCCTCTGGACTTTTCGGTACTCGTAGGAAACTTCAGCCCCCTGGTAATTGAAGAGTTACTTCAGCTGGTTTGGGTCCAGAAGCGGGGGCCCGGTGTAGAGAAGAAGTGGCTTCTCCGTTCCTTGGAGCCTGCCAATGCATCGCCCTGTTTCAAGGTTTGCGTAGGAGGCTCTGACAGTCAGAGGTTGGCAAACAGCTCTGTGTTCCTGGCTCAGACACTCCCACCTGCAGGGTCATCGGACTGGCCGCTGGGGCCTTCGGAGGGCCAGAGGGCGGGTGGGAGAAGCAAGCCGGGGAGTGGCGTTAGCTGACCTCAAACGGCAGGTCAGGGGGGCTTTCCTGATTTTCATGCGCAGATGCATCCTTGGGAAAAAGCCGCACACTCACAAGTGGGCTCTGACCGGGGACTGATAGAGAAAGAGATCTTGGACCGGTGGCAGAATTCAACTGAGGGGTTGGCGGGGTGTGTGAAAAAGGGCAACAAGACGACGCGTGTCACAATGCCGTGATACAAACCGATGGTGCGACTCCACCTGGAACCCTGTGTGCCGTTTTGGTCACACAACTCAAAAAGGATAGAGTGGAACTAAGGGAGGTTCTGAGGTGACCCAGGGGTTGGAAAGGTCGAAGAAAAGCTCTTTAATCTAGAAACAAGGCAGCTGAAAGGGAAAATGATTCAAATATATGTATGTATGTGTGTGTGTGTGTGTGTGTGTGTGTGTGTGTGTTTATATATATATATGAATCTTTGGTTGTTGGGTTTTCTTCGCGTAAGATTCAAAGTATCTAGGCAACGTTTCGATGAAGACATCATCAAAACGTTGCCTAGATACTTCGAATCTTGCGCGAGAAACCCGAACAACCAAAGATTCATACACACACACACACACACACACACACACACACATATATATTTATGCATGATGTGGATAGATTAGGCAAGGAGAAGCTGTTTTCCCCTTCCCAAAATTCTGCAACCAATCCAACTGAATCCTGAAAGAATCAGGAGAAAGAGGTATAAATATATATTTTTTACACAACTTTTAAATTCAGCATCGGAATTCACTACTTGTGTTGCCGCCTACCTGGTTCACAAAAGGGTTGGATCCGATTCCTGCAAGTCCTGCGGGTGGGATGGGGTTGTCAGCGCTTTCAGGCTCGAGGGGGAGGGGCTGCCTCTGACAGTTACGTGGTGGTGGTAGATGGTGGCTTTCTTGGCAATTGGCTGACCCCGGGGAGGCCAGACCGGGGGACCAAATGGCACCGAAAGTTCCTCTACCTGCAGCCGAGGAACGCTGAGTCGCGTCTATTGGAAGGCTTCACCCCGAGTTCCGTAAGGCAGAGCTACGACCAACAGAGGCTTGCAGGGGAAAGACCTGAACCCCGGTGCTTTCTGGGACTTGGCAGCTAGTTGTGCTTGTCAGTTGTGGGTTTCCCTCTGGAGACTTGGTCCTCGAAGCCAGCAGTGGTGCTGCAAAGGCTGAGAGAAACGACGCGAAAGTGTTTGCAGCTTCTCAGGACCAGGAGTAGCTGTTTGCACCTTCTAGAAAGGAAATGGATGCACATTTTTGATCCAGGACAAAGACGGGCCGACGGGGGCTAATGAGCACTGATCTAACTGCTTCTTCGTTAGCTGAACTGAGCGGAGAGGGGATGTTTGTCAGCCAAGCAGGTTTTTTTTTACATTTCCTGCCAGCAGTAAGAGCTGCCAAAAATAGATCAGAATTTGGCTAGTTGCCTCCCTACTGGGGATTCTCCAGCCTCATGACCCCAACCCCCCCAGGAACATTTCCTGTTCATTGGGCCAACGTGCGCTCTCCATCCCTAGGGAAGTGTGTGTGTGTTTTGGCTGCCTTGCAAAGCCTTTGTGGAAGGAGAGGCATTGATCCAGAATTAGGTGGCAGCAGGTGGCAGAGCTGGCGCCCCATGGTCACTTTTCCCGGTGCTCAGTGGCAGCAAGCCGGGCGGGGCTTGGCCAGGGGTCTGGGTCGGGAAATGGGCTTGTCGGTGGCCAGCAAAGAGATGGTGGCAGCTGATTCCTTTGGCGAGATCCTAAGTACCCACTTCAGAAATCTAAGGGTCTATTCAGAGTTTTTGCAGTGTAAATTCAGCGCCAGAAAAATAAACACTGACGGCTGATGCTTCATTTAACCTCTTTATAAACATAATAAGTAG
This sequence comes from Pseudonaja textilis, assembly GCF_049901715.1. Classification (NCBI taxonomy): domain Eukaryota; kingdom Metazoa; phylum Chordata; class Lepidosauria; order Squamata; family Elapidae; genus Pseudonaja; species Pseudonaja textilis. The sequence continues at coordinate 925,770 of NC_142002.1, read as the reverse complement.
ATTTTGCAAACCGGTTGTAAATTTCTCCAACATGGAGCACCAACTGAGACAGAAACACATTGCAAGTTCAGAGCAGAGCTCCAGTTTCACTTTAGTTCGGCAGGCAAGCAGAAGAGAGACGCGGTTTCACCTTCAAAGCTCAACAGGGCTGCAGAGCTTCATATAGAGCCACGCCTAGGCTACTTCCAGTTTCAGTTTCCAAACAGTCCTCCTTGGTCGACTTAATTGCTATGCCTATTCATTGGGTGACCTTGTTACCGGGCTCTGTTCCAGTTCATGAATTATACCCTGGCAGGTTCACACTGGCTTTGGGCCCTGAGAACAGGCATTTATTCACAGGATGTTCCTTGTGTGCTATGTGGAAGACTTAAGTCCAACTTGAATGTGATGGGTTTATTTTGCAGTAAATCTATTTACAAGCTGGACAAAAAGATCCAGTCCCTCCCTCTATCTAAGCCAGGGGTGTGTGTGTGTGTGTGTGTGTGTGTGTGTGGTGTCCCCAAACTTGGCAACTTTAAGACTTGTGGACTTCAACTCCCAGAATTCTGGGAGCTGAAGTCCACAAGTCTTAAAGTTGCCAAGTCTGGAGGCCTCTGATCTAAGCGCTTTCTCCTCCTACCCTCAGGGGTCCAGAGACAGATGGTGCGTTGCCTTGAGAAAGCCGCTGGGTTTGTGGAGGAGCAGCACTGCGATGCTCTCAGCCGGCCTGACGACAAGCGAAGGAATTGCAACAAGGAGCCCTGTCCAGCCAGGTCAGCTCTTGGGCTAACCCCAAGCTATTCAAAATGTAGGATGCTCCACAACTGAAAAGAAAACTTCTACCCAAAAATCAGTATCTGGGAGAAGAACGTTGCTTGGCCAATTCTGCAGAATCCGGGGCTCAGCCATAACACGAGGCTGGGCCTCTACGGCTCCAGAGGTCATCTCCGTGAAGAAGCCAGCCCTAGAAGCAGTGGTCTCACACAGCAAAAGACCACGCCGCCACCTGGCCTCTTGGGGACACGTTCAGGCACTCAGTCTAAAGTGGAACAGCCCAGGATGTGGCAAGAGGTCCGGTAGGGGTCCAGGATGGATCTTGTGGTGACCTAACCTTTCATTCCGTGTGTTTCCACAGGTGGTGGGCTGGTGAGTGGCAGGCATGTTCGGCCACTTGTGGTGACTCTGGACTGATGAAAAGGACTGTCCTCTGTATTCAGAGTGTGGCCTTGGACGAACAGCAGGCTCTTCCACCTGACAAGTGCCAACATCTCACCAAGCCAGAGGCCACAGCTGCTTGCAACCGCGAGGTCCTCTGCTTGGCACCGTGGGCCACAGGCAACTGGTCAAAGGTGTGGGAGAGTCACATTGCAAAAGTTATAGTGGTGGTGTGGTTAAGAGGGCAGTACTGCAAGCTCCTGCTGCCGACTGCCAACTGCCTGCAATTTGGCAGTTCAAATCTCACCAGGCTCAAGGCGGACTAAGCCGTCCATCCTTCTGAGGTCAGTAAAAGGAGGAGCCCAACGGTTGGGTGCAATAGGCTGACTCTGAAAACTGCTTTAGAGATGGCTGTAAAGTTCTGTAAAGCACTAGGGCAACTTTAAGACTTGTGGACTTCAGCTTCCTGGCTGGAGAATTCTGGGGGTTGAAGTCCACAAGTCTTAAAGTGGTCAAGTTTGGGGGCCTCTGGTCTAAGGGCTGTTGGAACCTGGAGATGTCAGGAAGGAGGACAGAGGCCTGGCGGGAACTTGTGGGTTTTCTCATAGCTCTTTGGGACCAGTTTACAGAATCCGTCACTCTTTTCTGTGTTTTTTTCCTGTCCTTGAGCCTCCCGCTTCCAAGACGGGATGTGATCTCCGCTCGGGCAAAATGTTGATCATTTTGAACTGTGGGATCAGCCAAAGTTCTCAGATCTCCCTGTTTTCCCTCAGCAAAGCAGCTTCCTTCCTTCTAGAGAGCAAATCTATTCTTAATCCTCTAACCTTAGCTAGACATTTCTTTTAAGGTGTTCCTTGACCCATAATCAGATTTGATTTTCTGTAGACCAAAGTTAATTCTGAAACCCAGAGAGGTGAATGTTGAAGTTGGAGGCTAGCTTGGGTTTGTTTTTTTTTTATGACAAGGGCCTTGACAAGGGCCTTCACCTCGCAGCGTCTCACTTTTGGAATTCCTCTGGTTTGCCTTCCTAGTGCTCGGTGACCTGTGGGAAAGGAACTCAGAGGCGCTCCGTTTTCTGCCCCACTGGCCCCAGAGCCAAGTGTGATCCAGCAGGAAGACCAGCCTCCGAGGTCGACTGCTGGGCCTTGCCCTGTTGGAGCAGGATGGAGAACGGTGTTCCCGATTGGTCTGGGAGCGGCTCCTCCATCAACTTCAATGAAATTGATTTCATCCCCAATTATCATGTCCCCAAATTTGGTCCTTCGGCTCCCAAATCTGAAAACGTTATTACAGAGGAAGTTCTGCCCCCCAACAACCATAAGAAGGGAAACGTGTTTGTGGATGACTTTTATTATGACTATAATTTTATCAATTTTCATGAGGATTTGGCTTATGAACTGGTGGAGGAGGAAAAGGACAGTAAAAGGGACGACTTGGAGCCCAACTTTGGGGTCAAGATTTCTCACAAGGTGGAGGCGGGTCCCCAAGAAACCCTTCCTGGTCTTCCTCCCACCACAGACCTGAAAGTCAGATTGGCTGATCAAGGCTCCACGCCTCCTACCGTTGGGCAGGAATATGAGAAGGACCATGATAATGTTCAGGACAGCAGCACAACTGGCACCTTGCAGGATTCCTTCGTTACCAGAGTTGTCACCAGCTCTCCTGCTTCCGTTCAGCCATCACTTTCGGAAGATCATACTTCCACTTCAACAGTGAAGCCTCCTCCTTTGGGGAGCAACCACCACGTATTCGGTGGTGCTACTCAAGAACCTCCTTCTACGAATACTTCTTTGGAAGCCAGCACCTCAAGACCTGATTCCTCCATCAGCTCTCCTTACTTGGATGTACTTGCTCCAACAATGTCTTCTGCCGAGGACGGTGATCGCAGAAATGAATTTGGGACTCCAAGCAACACAGAAACTCCTGGTGGGAGGATGCAGGACCTCAAGATTCCTGAACTGAGTGATAGCGGCGATCATGGTTTGTGGGAAGTGGTGGAAGAAACCAGCAGAGAGCAGAGCAACGGAGACGGAGCCACGGTCAAGGGCGAAGGTAACATGGATGCTGCTTATACAGCGAAAGAAAATCTGGTAAATACATTTGCCAGAACGACTGCAAGAATCACCGGGACACCCCACCACCTCGCCCACCGTCTCTCCGCTTCGGCTGAAGCCTCCTGGGCTGTCTCTGTTCCAGATGCAGACGCGAGCAGCATCTCAGGACGGGACCGTCTCAAGAAGGCCCCCTGGCTCACCGTGGAGCTTTCACCAGGGGCGTCTCCCTCCACTTCTGCATACCAGTTGCCCGGATCCAGCAGAAAGACCCAGAGGCTCCACCATCCGGTCACTCTGACGCCACAGATACCAACTGAATCAAACTCTTTGGATCAGAGGATCCCCACCTCTTCTCCTTCTGCATTGCTTCCTTCACACCAGGAGCAATCCAATACGATTGAGGCAGACCTGGAGACTAAGCCGCTACCTTCCCCTGAGGACCGGGAGTTCTCCAGGGAGAGAAGCGAAAGTCCACCTCCCCGCGTGCCAACTGCCAGGAGTAAAGGAGGTGCTGGGCCTGAGGTCCAATTTCAGGAACCGGAAGAGAAGATGGCGCCTTCTGTAGCTCCTCCTGCTGCTCTCAATGCCAGCTGGGAAGCTGGAAACTGGAGTGAGGTAAGTTCTCAGTGAAGCCAAGGTTGTTATCACTGGGCAGATCTCTGGCCGGTCATTTTGCTTCTCCCTTCTGGCCTCAGCCAGGGCTCTTTTTACGAATATGGGTCATTTTGTGGACCCAAAAAGATAAAAAGGGGTTGGGCTGCAGAAATACCGCGTCCTCCCTTGACTGTGGGGCTTGGCTTTGAAGCCTGTGCAAAGAGTGTCCTGTCTCCTGGGCAGCTATGAATCGTGGAAGGCCAGGGGAAGAGGAGGTGGGATACCATGCAGGGTGCAGCTTTCCAGAGGCGGCGTGAGTTCCTCTTGGAAGAGGCTGACAGGATTCCCGTCGTTTCTAGTGCTCTACGACCTGTGGCCTTGGCGCTGTTTGGAGGGTTGTGCACTGCAGCACCGGAAATGAGAACGACTGTGACCTGACTAGAAAGCCAGCTCCTGCCCGGCGCTGTTACCTGAGGCCCTGTTCCAAGTGGCACGTGGGAAAATGGAGTAAGGTAGACGGACCTCATCCCAGTGACAGAGACTTTTGATGAATTGTGCACGCGAGGGGGGTCTCCTTTTTCCCCGTGGATTTTCCCTTTTGCCCTAGAGTCGAGACTCTGCCAAGGCGACCTATAAGTTGACTGGGTTTTAGTTTAACTCTCCCTCCCTTCGTTTCTTAAACACCAGGGGTAGATCTCACGAAGGGAAGCCACTCAAAACCAAGAGGCCTCCTGCCTCTTTGACGCCCCTTCCTGCTCCTGCGCCTTCCCAGCACACAGGCTCCTTTGGGGGAGCATTGCCAGAGAATCATGCAAACGAGGAACAGGGAGGGGGTGTTTTCACAGGTCTTTTCTTTGGTTTCAGTGGACGTAGGCAAAGGCGATAAAACAGTTTCCCAAGAGAGAAACACATTAGCTCCAATTCTGAAGGGAAATGGTAAACCTTGTTTGTATCCAGAATGAGGATCTAACTAGCCAACTAGCTAATGTCTGAGCAATTTTGACAGGAGCTGACAACCAGATACTTGATTATTTGGTGAGAATCAGCCTAAAGGATCGGGAGGGCTCTCAAGCAGGAAGCACTCTAGATGGTCTTCGGTTATTTCCAAAGGCAGGCCTAACCAACAGGAAGTAGACGTGGCAAACCAGCAACTTCCAGCCAGCCTTTTTGGGAAACTTCCATAAAGTTGGTTTGTGGGGGAGCCAGTGGCCTCCAGAGGAAGGGGATTCTTTTGAGTAGCCACCTGCAGGGCCGCTCTCCTTCCACCCTGTGTGGTAAATCCAGCACTGAGCAGAGTGTGGACTGGCCTTTATCCGTATCCCTGAGGATCAGTGGGTGTCTGGCATGAAGGCAGGCCAAAATGGCCCCTTGGTGGCCAGGTTTCTGCTTGGTGCCCTGTGGCTTATTTTCTGCTCTTTCTGGTTTGCCACCAGTGCTCCAGGACCTGTGGAGGAGGTGTGAAGGTTCGGGGCATCCACTGCATTGACACACGGGGCCAGCGGCCCCTGCGACCCTTTCATTGCCAGGCTGCTTCCCACAAGCCTCCCACACAGTTGCCGTGCCACACCAAGCCTTGTCTGAGCTGGTACACCTCCACCTGGAGAGAGGTGAGCTGAATGTCACTGGAGGTGGAGGAAGACCCTGACTGCAGCCTGAACCCTCATTCCCTGGTCCTCTTCCTCCAACACACATGGCCGATGGAAGCTGGCCACCTTGGGCAGGCTGGGAAGCTCTTTGGCAGGTGGGGAGGGGGAGTTTGGCTGCTGTCCTGCTGGGTGGCCATTCCCTCTGAAGGAAAGCCCACGGCGTTCTCCCGCTTCGTTCCCCCTGTAAACCCTGGAGCCCAGCACGTCCAAGGAGGATACTCGGGGGCTGTAGAAGAAGGGCCTCCTGCAGTACCAGAATATCTCCAGTTGAAGTTGAAGCCAGCAGTGCGTGACCTGCTGACTCCTGGGGGTTGGGGGTCCTGGCTGCGTTTGCTCCACCACTGAAGATGGCCTGGTGCTCCTGTGATGGCTTAGCAGGAAGGGAGCGCCAAGGGGCCAGGCCGTCCTAGCGGATTCTGAGTCAAATGCCTCTTTCCACCCTTCCAGTGCTCTGAGCTGTGTGGAGGAGGCGAGCAAGAGCGCCTGGTGACGTGTCCCGGAACGGGGAGGTGTGACCCAGCCCTCCGGCCAAACAGCACGAGACCGTGCAACACCCAGCCCTGCACCAAGTGGAGAGTGGGATCTTGGGGGCAGGTAAGCCCCTTCTGTGACACGGCCCCGGCCTGCCTGTGCCCCAGAGCAGGACAAGCCGGGGCTCAGAGAGCTCTGTTCCCTGCAGTGCACGGCCACGTGTGGCGAGGGCATCCAGAGGAGGCAGGTGAAGTGCCTGAACACCAACACCGGACAGGCAGAAGAAGACAGTAGCTTGTGTGAGCACGAACCCTGGCCGGAGAAGACCCAGAGGTGCAATGCCCAGGACTGTTCTGCCAGCGAAGCAAGTAAGTGGGCGTCTGGGGTGGCTGGGCACTATCCATCTCATGGCCGAATGACCGGGAGCCCCTTCTTGGGGCATTGCTGGGCGTTCGGCTGTTTGGACAATTATCCAGCTGTGCCTGTGGGGTGCCCTTCGAATAAGGAGGGTGCCAGTGTTGGCTGTGTGTGTGTGCAGTTGTTCCAAATGTAGGTGACTGCTCAGTCTTTTTATGGCATCTGGGCCACTTCTGGATTGGCATCAGTGAAACTCGCTGGCAAAGGTTTGGCAGGGCTGTCCACTTGGGCAGACTTTGAGAGAAGACCTCTTTAAGCCACATGGCAAATGACTGGGGAGTTGGGTACTACATCTCTGGCCTCTGGGCTGGTTACCTGGTTTGTCGGCAGAACACAGGTGGGTTCATCCACCCACAGCTGGGACTCTCTTGATGACGGGTGTCTAACTCGATTTCATTGAGGATCGCATATCAGGGTTGTGTTTGACCTCGGGCACGGGGGGATAGTGTGGGCGTTGCCAGGGTAGGCACGGCCAGCTTGACCTCATTCATGTCAGGGGCACCGAGTGCTCTGCCAGTGAAAAAGGCTCCCAATCTCCGTTTTTGGCTGGGACGGCCTCCTGCAACCTTCTGCCAGTGCTGGCGGAGGGTTGCAGGAGGCCGTCCCAGCGGAAAACGGAGATTGGGAGCCCATTTCTGCTGGCAGAGGCACCACAGGCCGATCCCTCGCTCTTTCCAGGGTGGCCACTTGGGCCGGATCTGGCCCCAGGCACCCCTGCTCTAGGACCTCTGATCTCTGCGAGCCCCTGGATCGGAGACAAACGTCCCAGGTTGACCCTGACTCCCATTTCTGCCGACCATCAGGCTTTCCCTGCCTCTTCTCTTCCTGGGCCTCGGAGGGTCCTGCTCTGCTTCAGAAGAGAAACCCGAGACAGGCCTCTTCCTCCGGCTGCATTCCAAGGTTTTATCTCCACCAGGAATGCCGTAAACAGTGGGCCCATCCGGGGGTTTGGCAGGCAGACCGGAGGGAGCGTGAGACCTTCTGCTTCTGGAGATGGAGGGGAAGAGAAGAGGTTGTGCATTCAGCTGTGGGCCTGGCTGGTTTTGCTTTTTGTGTCCTTGGTGGAAAAGATTGGCTGGATCAAGATCCCAACGTGTGGGGTCTTCATCTAGCCTGACCCCAGTTCATGCATTTCTACTGAATGCAGGCTTCTTAAAAAAAAAAGAACGAGAGGACACAACCGCTTCCCTCTTTTAAGCTGACAAGAGAGGCCCCTTTTGTGTTTTGGTTTGATGCGGGTAACTAGGGCTTACCCAAACAAATTACTTGAACAGCACAGAAAAAGTATAAAGACAACATCCCGATGGGGGTTTTATGAAACCCAAGGCAGCATTCGGCCTTTGACAGAGCTGGCCCACCAGAGGTTAAGGGCCCACCTAACCTTTGCTTTCGGGGTGGTATGTGTGTGTGTGTGTGTGTGTGTGTGTGTGTGTCTGTTTCTAATCTCCATGGATTAGAAAAACGAGAGACATTTTAGATGCCACTTTTCAATGAGAGACATAAACTTTCAGCCCCCTGGCTAAGGCTCAAAGCGCCGTTGGGTCTCATTTCGTGCAGCAAGGATTCCTTTTGTGGCCGGGGGTGTCGGGGGTGGGGGGGGTGAGGAGGATTGTGGGCCTCCTCAGAGGGGACTATTCACCTCCTGCTTGATTGTAGCCTTTCAAGGGGAGCGTTGTGCGGTGAGATGGTTGCCACAGGTTTGGATGTCATCTGGGAGGCCCCTGCAATGTGACGGAAGGTTCCATCCTGATGTGTCATCCGATCTTGGAGCAAAAATGCCTCCCTTTTAATTTCTTAACCTCTGGTTCTTGTCTTGCCTTTTGGAGCAGTAAAGAACAAATTCGTTTAAGCTGCGCAAACCTTCTGACAACGTGCTTCCTGTTCGTTCTAGTTTTGAGAAGCTGATCCAGGTATTCCCCATATGATTCGACTCGGTTTGGATTTCCCCTGACTCCAACCCCGTCCTACGGCGTTTGCAGAGTAGATCGCTGCTATTTGGCATTGCCACAACTTTCTCTTGCTACCTGGTTCAAGTGGTTTAGGAACTGCTTTAGTCACTTGGGACAATTGATGGTTTAAAACTGTTGGTGGAAACAGAACACAGCGGTAGATATCAATGGTGGCGATGGAAATCCTCTGTGCCCAAAGGGAGTTTATACTAAGTGGCAAACTGTCCTTAGCGGTATGGACCAAGACCCTCATTGTCCTGCCCTTGTTGGAGTCTGATTCTGAGGGGGAGATTGAGCAGCTGGCAGGGAGTGGGAGTGTGGATCCTGTGGCTGTGGAGGAAACGGGGGAAGGGCACAGTCTGGCTGGGCATTCAGAGGAAGACCCAGGCCCATCCCCTCTTCATCCTAGGGCATGCAAGGAGGAACAGAGAAGGGAGCAACATGGCTTATGGGAGAGAAAAGGGCCCTGATCCCTTTCATTCATTGCAGCTGGGAAAACAGGATATAAGTGGGACATTTGCACACGGTTCCTTGCTGGAAGTAAAGCGTGCATTATCTTGGTCAAGCCTCATCTGGGTTTTGGCGTCCTCCCAACTGTGGGTGCTGAGTTATCCTTTGAAAGTCTGCAATTTATCTTCCTGGCCTGCTGTGTTAATTACTTCAGTGTGGTTTGTGTTGGTTTTTTTATTTCTAATTATCTTTACTTTGGGTTCGGACTGCATTTCTGCCCTTCATAGACTGTTTTTGGAAGAGTTTCATCTCCAGCCAAGGATAACTGGACATTGGGGGCCAAGTTGGAGGCATTAAAGGGACTATATCTATTTTTGTGACTTTGTTGCTTTTGTGCCACGCCCCAGCTCATCACACTCACCCTGGGTGCGACTGCCATTGTGAAGAAAGATGCAGAGGTTGATCAGGGTCACACAACATGCTTAGTGGGGTTAATGATGGGGCTGTAGGTTGGGTGAACCTCTTGACCCAGTTAGGCGAGAAAAGTAGGTGCAAACCAAACCAATGTTTGCCACTCAGTGAGATTGGGTAAACTCCATCCCACCCCGCCTCTGTATCAGTCTGTCGTGAGACAGCGCCCGTGCCCCTCCCAGCCCACCTTCTGAGGAGGGGAGAACAGGACATGTGGAGAGGCTGACCGGTTGGCTGTGACCATTGGACTTTTCCCCTTCAACCGAAAAGAATGAACTTCTGAAAACTAGGTGTTTGAAAAGGAATCCTTTATTGAAAGGGGTTTTATCTCAACACTAGGCAAAGCAGAGTCTAAGATACCCCCTAGGCCTACAGTCATAGATAAAGGAAGTTAAAACCCCTCCCCTCATTCAGATGTGGATTTAGTCCAACAAAGAACCAACAAGTTAATTCCCCCTCCCCTTCTCGGGGAACTTATCTTAGCGTAGTTCTCAGGACTTTCTTCCAGGGCTGGAATTTTTATGGTCCCTTCTCATCCTGTTTCTCTTCCAGAGGTGACAAGTTTCTGGACATCTGGCTCCAGTCCTCCAGTTGTATATCATGTGCAAGTGATACAGAATCAATATAGGATTTAATATATTCAGGTTACATCAAAAAGGATTACTTGTACCAACTCCCCCTCCCCGCTTCTTCTTCTTCCATTGAAGAGTGGCAGATAAACGGATCTGACACTGGCCCTCCCTGACAAAGGCTCCTGCCTTCTCTTCTCTCCCAGGCTTCGTCTGTGAGCGTGACCGCCTCTCCTTTGGCTTCTGCCAGACCCTGCTGTGGCTGGGAAGATGCCACCTCCCCGCAGTCCGTGTCCAGTGCTGCCAGACCTGCCACCCACATGGCCTGCTCCATCGGGACCGGGGTGACGAGCGCTCCTCCCGGAAGTGAACGCCTTTGTGTGCCCAGGAACCTGGCGGGCGAGAGCTGCACCCACTTCAGCCGGCCAGCTTTTCTGCCCTCTCGGAAACCAACCCATGTTTTCTGCCTGGCGTGGCGCTCAGTCCTGTGGCTGAGCTGTGCTCCAGGCAGCCGAACAGTAGCCTTGCGGCCTCAGCCCAGGAAGGAGCCGGCGGGGGCCGATGCAACCCGGCCTCAGGAAAGCGGCTTCCGGAAGCCACCTCAGAAATCTCTCTGGTCTACAGTTGGTCCTAGTCACTCAGTGTTGGCAGGCCAGCACAAAACTCCTGAGGAGTGATTTAAAAAGAATAATAAAGCCAACTATTTTTATATTTTATGGAAATGGGCCTGTGGCATTCCACAGAACGTAATTTGATCAGTTGGTTGTGTTATAACTACAAAGATTTTTCTTGCTACAGGTGTGAGGAGCTTCAGACAGTGAAGTTAAATGTCCTGGTGCTGACTGTGCACGCTTGCACACACACACACACACACACACGTGGTGCTACTGCTCTTGAGACGGCCAGGTGCTTCTACTCCGCCCAGCTTTGGGTGGGTTAATAGCTCCTCCAGCAGGGCTGGCAGTCCTGTGCCAACCCTGCCCTGCCCTCTGGTGCCACCTGAGACTTACAAGCCAAAAGGATGCGTGTAGCTGGTGCAGGACAGAGGCCAACCTGCCTAAGATTGCCCAGGTGAGGGACTCGATGGAAACCTGTCTGACTATACAACTGTTCTGCCTCCTTTCATCGCCCAACCAGGTCTTCCAGAAGCTTCCTTCTCTTTCTTTGTGAACGAAGGACACTTGATATCAGATCTACATTTTCTCCATTTCTAACTTACGTTGTTAGTCACACTGGCAAAAATACGTCCGACTCAAGATTGTGGCTTGGCTTTCTTCCTTGCCCCTTGAAATTGGAGAAATGGTGCAGAAGTCCCCCCAAAAGTCTACCCATCTAAACTTTGTGTAATCTTCAGGTAACATCAAAGATCACCCCGTTTTAACGGAAGGATGGCATGGGCTTGGCTTATTTGTCTGCCTGGGGAGAGGGTTGTGCTTCCTTTGGGTCAATCTTGACTCCTGGTGGCTCCGTGGACAGGGCCGTGCAGTGTTGGTAGCAGGCTGTGGAAGCAATTTGCCCTTGTTTCTTCCGAGGTGTGTTTTGACCCCCTATCTAGGCTAAGAGAGGGGGACCGGCCTCTAATCACCCGGCTGCCTTTGGGGGCCCAGACAGGGCTAGAACCCATGGCCTCCAGGCCTTCACCACGAGACCGAACGGGAGCTCAGCCGTTCAGTGGACTTAGCCAAGTTTTAAGACCAATTTGTCCCCTTCAGAATACCAAATGTCATCCTCATTCCAAGATGAAGTTTCCCAATCAACCTATCAGAAAAACTGAACATTGTTTGAGAGAAAAGTGTTCTAATACCTTTCTAAAATTGTAATGGCTATAGCTCTCAAGTGTGTTAAACTGCAATGGTAAAGTTACATCTAATTCTGTTGTATTTTTTTTTTCTGTTAAAATTCTTAAAATTGTACCCATCTTGTCTTAAGTCTGTGTGTGCTTGCTTAGCGTGGCTACAACCCACTCAGAATATCAGAGCGTATGGTGCCTGTGTCCGCCCAGTGAGATCCAACTCCTCCCAGGTGGCTTTGGAAGTCAACCAGGGGCTGCTTAAAATTTGGGCCAGTTTTGTGGTTCCTCAAAGCTCCCACTCCACATCTTGGTGAATGGGATTTTAGCGGTGCAGATGCTTCATTTTCCTGGAAGACCCCACCCCACAGCCTGGCCAATCTTTCTAACGGACGCCTGACTCCTTGCAAGGGGCCAGCCACCGGAGGGCATCAGCCAAGAGGCAGGTGGGATAGGAATGGTCTCCAATACACCTTCTGTCATGCCCGTCGGAATCTGATTCGGAGGGGAAGGCTGAGCGGCTGACAGCGAGTGGGAGTGTGGCTCCAGTGGCTGTGGAAGAAACCGGGGAAGGGCAAAGTCTGGCTGGGCAGAGCAGGGAAGAGGTAGAACAAGGGAGAGGGAGCTCGGAGGAAGGCCCAGGCCCGCCCCCTCTTCATCCTAGGGCACGCAGGGAGGAATGGAGAAGAGAGCAACATGAGTTGCGTGGCTTACAGGGGAGGAGTTGAAGTCCGCCAGGCTTAAAGCGGCCAAGGTTGGAGGACCCCTGATCTGGTGCAAAGGCCTGACCTTGAAAACTCTTCACAAACTACAATTAGTACTCTAAAAAAAACCATATACTGGGTTGCTCAGGTATGCTGAATTCTGGGACGTGAAGTCCACAAGTCTTCAAGTGGCCAAGTTTGGGGACCCCTGATCTCAAGAGCCAATGAGCCCCAGAAGGGACGGAAATTGCAGGCAGGAGAACGAGTGAAATTAAAAGGGGACGCCTTTTGAGGTTTGAGGGGTTCCAATAGGGAGCCTGCTTGGAGCAGAAGTGGCTGCCCCCCCCCCCCCGGCCATTTTCAAAAGGGGGGGGCTGGAGTTGGGTGATGGCAAACTTACGACACACACCTGTCAAAGTTGGCCTGCCAGCGTTTGCCAACGCCCAAATGAAAGGATGCCCCGCTCTCGTGAGATTTTTCAGAGGCAACGCCGGAGTGGGATGGGCTCATTCGTGGCCTTCAAAAGCCACGCCAGGGCCACGCCGTATTCAGAGGCCTCTTGGAAGCCGCTTCCCGAGCGAAGGCCTCATGCGACCCAGAGCAAACCTCTGGTGGCTGCAGGGCCCAAAGGGAAGGCTGGAGAGCGCTGGGCCGTGGGGCGATGCCGCCAGGCTCAGGCCCCAGGCTGGGAGGAATGGCACCCTCGAGGCAGCCTTTGTGAGGGGCTGCAGTGGCTCTAGGGCTGAGGCCGGGGCCTGGGCCTTGGTGGGAGATGGCACCAAGCTCTCCGTGACCCAGAGCGAGCCTTTCGCCTCTATGGCTGTCCGGCTCTTGCCCAGTGCCAACAGCACTGCCACCATGTGGTTATATGAACTTTGCCCTTGGGGATTCTGGCATATTTCTCATCTGTTTGGACACACCCTTTCCCCTTTCTGGGGAAAATGCAATGATGTATTAAAAAAACAAACATTTTCTCAACAATTCTGTATTTGATTCACCCTTAACAGAGTAGCTATTTACATATACTTCATTAAGGAAGCGGAAAAATCAATTAAAATCACATTTTAAAAATTACAACACACATTAAGCGAACAAAGAAGGGTTGGACCTTGGAGCTCTTCTAATCTAACTCCCCGCTTGAGCAGGAGACCTGAATATCATTCCAGACTGGTTGTCCAATCTCTTTTTCATAAGTTGGCAATAAAAATTATTCATATTTAGAAATATCAACTTTAAGAGAATATTAATTTTTCATTCTATAGAGTTCATCTGAGGTTGATCAGGCCTGCTCACGCTCGTTTGCAATTAACTGGATGATTTCAAAACGATGCCTTCAAGGTAATTTTTAGTATTAAATTCAAGATAACGTTATATAGAAAGAAGTTGATACAAAGGAGGCAGATATTCCAAGTCAGTCGGGGTCCTGCACACACTGGTCCACAATCTCCCGCAAACTGGGATTCTCCATGGCTGCTGCGACTCTCTCTTTGTCGTTGATTTGTTTGTTGACTGCAACACAATGGAAAAACTCTCAAGAAGCTTTTGGCTGGAAACTGAGCAAAGTTATCATCAACTGCAACCTGACTCATACTAAGATAAAATGTTTATGGAGATTCTCACGCACGGTTGTCCCAAAGGTGCGTTTTCAAGAGGCAACTGGACAGACCTTTTGTGTGTGTGTGTGTGTGTGTGTGTGTGTGTGCTTAAAGACATTTCGCTTCTCATCCAAGAAACTTCTTCAGTTCCTGAAGAAGCTTCTTAGATAAGAACTGAAGAAGCTTCTTGGATGAGAAGCAAAACTACTTTAAGCAAAACCAAAGTCCAGTTACCTTTTGGGACTAAGAGGGCACGATCCAGAGGGACAGGCTGGTTTTTTTCACTGATCATGTGCCATCAAGCTGGTATTGACTATTAGCACCCACATACAGTACACAGATTTTTCTCCGTGAAGTTCTCCTCGTCCCTTTCTTAATGGGTCTAGAACGGTTCTTTTTATTTTTCTCAGGTACTTTTTATTATCTACCAACTTTCCTCTAAATGAAAAAATATGGCAAAGGTTCCCCTCACACCTAGGTGCTAGTCTAACTGTTCCTGGCTCTACAGGGCTCACCTCCATTTCTAAGGTGAATAGCCAGCGCTGTCCGAAGACGCCTCCGTGGTCATGTGGCTGGCACGACGAAGGCGTGTGGAACGCTGCTACCTTGCCACCAAAGTGGTCTACTTGCATTTTTACACGCTTTCAAACCGCTCGGGTGGCAGAAGCTAGGACAAGGAATGGGAGCTCACCCCGTTACACAGCGCTAGGGATTCAAACCGCCAAACCCTAACCTTTCTGACTGACAAGTTCAGCATCTTAGCCACTGCGTAGCGAGCATCGTAATTACTACATGCAGTGGCATAACGCAACAGTAAGGTCAAAAACATGCAACTTTTTAAATGTATGTTTTGCAACAGTATAAAAGTTGAAGCCAATGTCTTACAGTGGGGTTCACTTAAATGCATCAGCTCCTACCTGGTGGAAATCCTACCTGCCCTGCTCCCCCAGGAAACTTTCTTCTAAGGGAGGGCATGATTTTAGCAAGTTCCCTGTAATGCAGGTCTAACCTCTAGCAATGCAATTCCTCTTCTAATACGGATCTGTAGGCAATATTTGGTGCACCAGACCAGGGAGATCCGGGGTCTACCCTCCCACCCTTAACCACCCGCAAGCATGGAATACTCTCGGTGTAAACCCTCTCTGGGTCTTCGTTGTGGGAGAAGTGGAGGTGATCAGTTTTAAGGTGCTTTTTCCCATCGAAAATATTTCACTCTTTTAAGCACAACCTGAAGGTATACTTACTGTCTTCCTCGATAGAATGTGCCCCCTCTGATATGTAGATTTCCAGCTAGATGAGACAGAAAAACGTCAGCTTAGAAACACCTAGTAGTGCTTCATGAAGAATCTGTACGTTGTTCTCTCTCTCTCTCCATTCAGCTATGCCGAATAAACAACCTACCCTGAGCACGTCTGCTTTAAAAGGGATTTCTTTTTCATGTATACTATAATGGTTACGTATCGGAATGAGGACGGTAATCGTGCAAGTACTTCCTCTCCTTTTTAAAGGCCCTTTTAAACCAAATTTGAACTCAAAACTAATTAATACAAATTAAATTAATAATTAATACTAATTAATACTTTTAAATACAAACTTTTAAATACCCCTTGAATTGTTTTATGTATTGCCATAACTACTCTTCACAGGACAATGTGCTGGTCAAGAATTTGAATCCCAAGAGGCTTGCGGGTTTCTAATGCAGTGAAATTCTATGGTTTGATTGTCATTTCCAGTTTAAACCCTTTCGAGTTGTTTGTGTGAATTCACAGTTCAGCTTAGCACAACACAGCACAAGCCAAGTGAAATCTAATGCCTGTTTCTGAGCTCTCGTTTCTATCATTCACTCATGAGGATGGGCACACTGCCTGTGCCAAGTTGTGCGTGCGCGCAGGGCTGCTTGCAGGAAAGAGCAGCTGCAGCAGCACGGGCGACTCGGGAGTAAGGCTGCAAGGTAATGGCCCCTCTTCAAGCAGATAGAAGCCAGCTGTGAATCGGATGTTCTTTGCAGGAAGCAAAGACATTTTGAAACTCGAGCCTCGTGGACATTGCAGTATCTTAAGTTGGTATTTGAAGACTCTTTTGTTGTGAAATATTTCTTATCTGTGACTCTTGGCAGACTTGCACGGTTTTGGCGAGGTTTGTGCTTATCAGAGTTAATTAGTTTGCAGCAGCCTTTTAACCGGGGATTCGTAAGTCTCATTAAAAGGTTTCTGTTCCCTTTGGTTCATGTTTGTTTTATTGGACAAGGGTTTGGGTCAGAACACCATTTCTCCCTTCTCTCAGACAACCTCTCTCCTGCAGAATGAGGACGTGCAAGCTGTCACCTGCCACCCTGCTATTCTTATATAGCCCAAGCAGTGCCATCAACAGGGGTCTTCCGGGAGAACCTACCTCACAGTTCAATGAAGAGAAAAACACACACGACATACCTTGTGCTTGAAAGGTAAACATCGCTGAAGTTTGATCCTCAAACACAGCCCTAAATTTTCATGAAAAAAATACTGCAGTTAGCTTTTCAAACATAAGACTCTTCCTCTGTCTCTCAGTTATCTTTTTTATCAGAACAGCAACTGACCATGCAGGGGAAAAGGCTGGTTTAATTTTCGGTAAAAAAAAAAAAAACATTTTGGGAGGACCTGGTTTCCTTCATTTAAAAAAGATAAAAAACTGTGCAAAGTCCATTTTTTTCCCTCGGGCAGCAAATAACATGGAACAGCAACTGTTTTGCAAGCCACTGGAATGTTTTTCACTTAGGTAAGAGCCTCTCTAGAGGTCATCTATGCCAGGGGTCTCCAACCTTGGCCACTTTAAGACTTGGGGACTTCAACTCCCAGCTTTGCTGGCTGAGGAATTCTGGGAGTTGAAGTCCACAAGTTGTAAAGTGGCCAAGGTTGGAGACCTGTGACCTAGGCTACATTCAGCCAGGGGCTTGCACCTGCTTTGGTATAACCAGGGGAAGCAAACGTTTTCCTAGAAATCCCTTCAGCCGAGGGCACAAGGAGGTGCTGCAAACACAAGAGCCCTGACCTACGATGCCTGCAAGCTGGCTTGTTGATGCAAACTAGGATCTCTTGAAGCAAGCAATCTTCCCATACACCAAGGGTCTTCCAACTTGGCAGCTTTAAGACTTGTAGACTTCAACTCCCAGAATTCCTGAGCTAACATGACTGGAGGAGGAACTCTGGGAGTTGAAGTCCACAAGTCTTAAAGCTGTCAAGTTTGAAGACCCCTGATCTATCACCTACCTATCATCTCTCTCTCTCCATATCTATCTATCTATCTATCTATCTATCTATCTATCTATCTATCTATCTATCTATCTATCTATCTATCTACATACGTACATATGTATGCTTTAAGACTTGTGGACTTCAACTCCCAGAATTCCTGAGCTAACATGACTGGAGAAGGAATTCTGGGAGTTGAAGTCCACAAGTCTTAAAGCTGTCAAGTTGGAAGACCCCTGCCATAGAATAATAATAATAATAATAATAATAATAATAATAATAATAATAATAATAATAATAATAATAATAATAAAGGGGGAGAAGGAGGAGAAGCAGATGATGATGATTGGTCTGGAAAGCCAAAATACAATTTGCTTGTCCCCAAAAGATGCACACACACACACACACACACACACCCAAACCCCCCAGGTGGTTCATCCTTCGATGAGAAGCCAGGATTTAAGGCAGGGACAGAAAGGCGAGGCTCCCCCGTGGGGTCTGGCCTTGGCCCCTTGGAGGGGCCTGGGCTGCTCTGGATGCCCCCAAGCGCCCGAGGGGGAGTCCTACCGATGAGCGTGGCCAGCGAGCAGTGGGGCACGGTGGGCGTGAACCGGATGGTGATCAGGCTCTCGCCCGGCCCGATCTCGGCCACCTCCACGCCGCTCTCGCTCACCACCTCCAGCTCCTCCAGCGTGTTCGGCTTCTCGGGGTCGCGGATGGTGCGGATGAGATCTGCGCGGGGGGGCAAAGGGAGGCGCGCGGGCTGAGCGGGGGGGTCTCCTGCGCCCCCCCGCCCCGCCTCCCGTCCCCCCCCCCGCCCGCACCCACCGTAGACCTCCAGCGCCCGCTCCTGCTCCTGCGCCATGGCGGCGGCCCGCCCGCTCTCGCCCCCGCCCCCGCGCGCCGCGTCCGCATAGCCCGCGCTACCGAGCGCCCGCCACAGCAGCCCCAGCGCCAGCATCGCCCCCGCCGCCGCCGCCCCGGGGCTTCCTCGGCAAGACAGCCGCCGGCGGCAGAAGGGCCTCCATTCGCGGCGGGCGGAAGTCGGCGCGCGCGAGCGCTTCCGGCGGGGCGGGGCGGCGGCTGCGCGTTGGGGACTCCAACGGAAGGACTACAACTCCCGGCAGGCCTGGCGCGTCCCCCTCAGCTGAGCGCGGGTCTCACGGCGGGGATGGCTGAGGCGTTGCGGGTGTTGCTGCGCCGCCGCCGCCGCCTGCGGAGCGCCCGGCCGGCCCCTGCGGGCCAAGCTCAGCCGCGGGCGGGGAGCGCTGGCCGTGGCCGGGCCGGCCGAGCTGCGTCTGTCCGGGCTGACTCGGCGGCGCGGCTGCCGGGCGTCTCTCTGCCGGGCGCCTGGGAAGAGTAAGCGGGGCCTGAGGGCGGGCAAGGGTCCCGGGGGCTGGGGAAGCGGGTGGGAAGCGGAGGCCCTGACCCCGAGGCCGGCGCGGCTCTTGCAGCTTCGTGTGGGGCAGCGGAGGCGAGGCGGAGGAGGCGGCGGGTCGCCTGCAGCTGCTGGCCGTGGCCGAGAGCCGGGCGCTTTCCCTCTACGACGTCGCTCCGGAGGCCGGGAAGTGGACCGCGACCCTCCGGCGCTGCGTCCCCGAGGAGCGGCTGCGGGGCCTGCTGGACGCCCGGGATGCAGGCGAGTTTCTCCTCGCAGGGGCGGCCCCGGGGGGAGGCGGAGGGCGGAGGGAAGGGGGGCGGCCTCTGGGTTTCTTCCTTCCGGAAAGCGGCTGTTTCCAGGCCTCTCAGTCCGGCTTCCCAGCAACTGCAGGGCTGAGATTGACGGTCTCCATCCAGCGAGGGTTTTGCAGAAGTTCTGTGTCTTAGCTTGGGGTCCCTCCAACCTTGGCCGCTGGAAGCCTGGAGGACTTCAACTCCCAGAATTCCCCAGCCAGCAAAGCTGGCTGGGGGCATTCTGGGAGTTGACGCTGGGAATCCGCCAGGCTTCCAGCGGCAGGACCGTAAGCAAAGCTGGCTGGGAATTGAGTGAGACCCAGCGCAGGTTGGAGACAAAGCTGGCTGGGGCATTCTGGGAGTTGAAGTCCTCCAGGCTTCCAGCGGCCAAGGTTGGAGACCCCTGCGTTAGAGCAAAGCTGGCTGGGGAATTCTGGGAGTTGAAGTCCTCCAGGCTTCCAGCGGCCAAGGTTGGAGACCCCTGCGTTAGAGCAAAGCTGGCTGGGGCATTCTGGGAGTTGAAGTCCGCCAGGCTTCCAGCGGCTAAGGTTGGAGACCCCTGCATTAGCTAGTTTTCAGACGATGCCACTGAAGGACGGTCATTCCCAAGAATCGGAGCTCCTGTGAGATGGCCTTTAGCGCTCTCATTCTGCCCCACGGCTTTTATGGATAAACACACACGGTGGTTGCCTGGAAGATTACAAATTAGGTTCCGCCAATTTTCATCCAAAGCCTGTCCCTTCTGGCCCATCTTCTTTACCTGATCATATCCTCTAGCTCTCCCCATATGCCTACCTGTGGTTGATAATGTGCTAAAGGAGAGAGAATGCATCGAATCTGAATGCAGGTCAAATGGAAATACTGCTCCTTCTAGCAAGCTGGTGAGCTAATTCTGCTTTACTGTAGGGCGACATGAACAGGATCTTACAAGTCTGAAAATACAACCTTTTACCTTGGATTGTTCCCTAGGCAGCAATTCTTCCCAAGGTCATTCCCAACATTTGCCCTACCAGTGTTGATGGGGTGTGACTTTCTCCTCCCTATTTCCTCGATTAGGGTATTGTTTTCCGCTTGGTTATTTGCCTGGTGTTAATTCCTGCTTATCTGGAATTGTGGAGAGGATCTGTTACCCTCCTCTTAGGACTTTTCTTGTCTCTTTTGTGTGGTGCGACCCCTGATCTAGTTGAACATGCGTTTTTAATCAGAGTTTGTCTGCATGTTATTTCTCCTCTACAAAATATGAAATATTCCCTATATCCTCTTTTGCAGGCTTACCATCTATTTCCTCTTTGCAAGTGCTGTCATTTAAAAATGGCAGAGCTATTCTGTTGCTCAACAATTGTGTGGTTGCACATCTGGTTTTTCCTGGAGGAGAACTTGGGGAAGAGGTGGAAGGCTGCTTTAGACTCGATTTGCCCCCACAAGCTTTGGAAAGGACAGTGAACGTTATTTTCTGCAGAGGTATTATCTTCTTGTTAGACGAGACGGGATGGATACGTATCCTTTAATATAAAGCTGGTGTTGGGTGTGGACTGCTCCAAGGACTGTTTGGCCATGTCCCAGGTTGGGTAATACTGAAATCTAAGAGTGAAAATTGACCTACTAGAGATTTAGCACAGCTTGACACTGAAAAAGGCAAAAAGTACCCTGTTGATGCAAGGGGTCTTGCAGGGTGGGTGAGGACACATGTGGAAGGGTGGTTGGGGGCTCTATAGATCCCATGGTTTGTATTCTACGAGGTGTTCACCTTTGCTTCTGGGCAACCCAACCACACTGCTCTTGTAATTGTCCCACAGCTTCTGTTCTGGCCCTTCCTTGACCTCACAAGAGCCTTCAAGAATCCACTCTAGAAGAGCGGATTACTCTAAAACAAACAGTTTTCCCTCCTAAGACTCATCAGTGGCATATAGATAAACATGAAGAGTGAAATGTTTCAAATCCTTGCATTCATTTCCAGGTCTCTAGTGGGAAATTATGCACATTAATTATACATCTTCATTGACTTAAAAATACAGCGGTAATATGTTTCCATGAAAGCAGGGATGGAGAGTTGTTAAAAGACTTGATTTAAGAAGTGAAGAAAAGAGTATTTCTTGTGATAATTAGATTTATGGTGGAGGTTTTGATCCCAGCTGTGTCATCTTTCCCTAGACTGGAATTCAGTAAAATAACCCTGTCATTTGTCTGACAGTTGATCTTTAATTGGTGCATCACAGAACATAAAAAGATGGATTTTTTTAAAAAAATGTATTTTCCCGCCAGCAAGTTCTATTGAATTTATAGCTTACTTGATTTCCTGTGCGCATTTACTCTAAAACAAGATGACATTGCCCAGTGAGGCTTCATCCTGAAGCAGGAATGCCTACAGTCGTGCTCTTTGAAGGGTATGTTTCTTTCTGTCCTGTTATTTCAACAGCCTGTGAAATTCTTTAACTTTTGCAAAGACATATTTGGTGCTACCGATGGTGCCTATTTGGCCCACATCAGTGTCGCTCTCTATCAGTCACGAGGGCAAGCAGAGGGAGACCAGGACATGCCATTTCCTCTTGTGCGGCTTAATATATCACATGATCTCAGCGTGGCTGTGGTTGTCAGCCGCTCCAATTGTGTGGCTGCTGTTGACCTCAACTTGTACTTCAGGTAGGTGGACGAAAATGTTTGAAGGCTATTTCTCAAAGGCTGCCTGATTTCCAGTCTAAAAATCATTTATATACATGATCTATACGGCCATCCATCTCGCTTGAGTGATTCTGAGTGGTTTATAAAGATTAAGAGCATGAAAACCATACAGGATAAATCAGTAACCCCCACATCAGCGGCAGCAGGACTCCCCTAATCTCTTGACCCAAACGCCTGGGGAAACGTCCAGGTCTTCAGTGCCTTAGACTAACAGGGCTGGGGCCATCCACGTCTCCCATGGGATGCAGGCGGCACTTTGTGTGAAGGAATGCCCTCTGTGCTGTGGTCCATTGGCGGCCTGCGGAGCTGGCAGCAGAGTCGGACAGTGGGGAGGAACATGGGCCAGTCCCGGAGTCTGGGAAGGGCTCGGACGAGGGATCTGCATCCAACACAGAGATGGGGCCAGGGTCATCAGAGAGTTATGCGCTGACTCTGGAGCTTCCAGAATCTGACAGCAGTGAGGCAGAGGAACAGGGGAAGCCTGTTCCCAGTACGCCCTTGCACAGAGCTGCCAAAAGGCAAGAACGGTTAAGACAAAAGGGGTGACTCGGGGAGTAAGGCTCGGAAAATATTGGCCCCTCCCATGAGAAATAAAGGAGGAGCAAAGGGACATGAGCCTTTGCAGGAAGCAACTTTGTTCATTCTGGTCGGTTTAAACTCTGAAGCTCCTTGTTGACTTTGTGGTCCGTTGTATAGCGAATTGGCAATTTAGTCGTTGGCAGCATTTCAAGGGAGATAAAGGTGGGTGCTTATCAGCCTTATCCCGAAAGAATGTGGCAGACTTCTGTAGGACTTTGATTGTGAATACCCACAATTTGTTCTTTAAATAAGACAGGACTTCCCATACTCACATCTGATTTTCACCCTATTGATTAAAACGCCCAAGTCCGTTCCCGTCAAATGAACCCAGGGCTTCCATGCTTTGGCCATAGACAAATCTATAGCTTTGGATCGTTTTCCTGAATCAATGTAAAAGTATAACGTTATGGATTCATTTGTTTATTTGAGGTCTGTCTACATCCATCCATCTACAAAAATGATTAGGGGACTGGAGGCTAAAACATAACGATGAACGGTTACGGGAACTGGGCATGGTTAGTCTAGTGAAAAGAAGGACCAGGGGAGACAGGAGAGCAGCCTTCCAATATCTGAGGGGCTGCCCCAGAGAGGAGGAAGGGGTCAAGCTATTTTCCAAAGCACCTGAAGGCCAGACAAGGAATAATGGATAGAAACTGATCAAGGAGAGGTGCAGCCTAGAAATGAGGAATTTTCTGACTGAGCAATCACCCAATGGAACAGCTTTTCTTCAGAAGTTGTGGGAGCTTCATCCCTGGAGGCTTTCAAGAGGAGACTGGGCCGCCATCCGTCAGAAATGGTGTAGGGTCTCCTGCTTGGACTAGATGACCCACAAGGTCCCTTCCAACTCTGTTAATCTGTTTAATCCCCCACAGAGAATATCCTGACCATTTATTTTGCAAGCAAAGCTTTGAGAATCTTCCTACGCAACAGTTGGAGGGGGTGAACGAAGATGGTCTCAGTAGTTCAAGTTACAGCATGAAGTTCTTGCAACCTTCATTTCAGACTGACAGGTTAGTTGGCAAAAGGTACTTTTATGGTGACAAGATAAGAGTTGTTCCATTGAAAAGTGTAATTCTTACATCTTTATTTTATATATCACTGAAAATGTTAAGATTTCCCCCCCCCCCCTTTTTTTTCCAGATCACGGAAGACACGCGTACTACCTTTGAATGATACACACATACACAATTATTTTCCACTTTTGTGTACAAATGTTGAGTTGCCTTGGTATCAGCATGTTCTGCACTTAGAACCTCTTAACTCTAAGGGTTTGGACGCTTCTGCCGCGTCCCTGTTTCAAGAGGTTGCGTTTGTTCTTTCAAGCTCCAGGGGGAAAGATCATAAAAGCACTGAAGAGAGGCGATGGAAGACTATACACTTAGGTGACCCAGAGGAGCGTGGGAATCTGGACTGTAAACACGTGGCCGGTTTCCAGGTGCTCTTCACTGCCTCAAGTGAGAGTGGAGGACTGACTCTTGTCCTGTGGGATTTGGTGACGCAGGACATCACCCAGTCTTGTGCGGGGAAGAACTCCTTTTTTGTGGAATATACCAGGGAGGAACCACTATGGCTTGTCCTTTCAGGTGAGCCTCTTTGATTTTAACTGTAGATAAACATTTCACCTCTAGAAAATTTCAAGAGTTGAAGTCGTTTTCTTGACATTAGGAGGGAGTTGTGTTCAAATCACTAAACAGTGAGCACTATGGAAATAACCTCTCTCCTTTTGTGACAATCCTTAGAGACCGGCCTCTTCTTGTTCCTGTTTGGCTTTACCCAAGAGGAATTCCTAAACAGGCTGATCATCTACGGAAGCGCTAGCACTGTAGATTCCCTCTGCCGCCTCAATAGGTGGGGAAGGTGTTCGATTCCTGTACATGCCTTAGAGGTGAGGAAATAAGCCCGGGCCGTCCTCGCTTCCAGGGTTGGGGGAAGCCGTGTCTGTCGGTCGCTGAGGATTTCCTGGACGACTCCAACTCTTTCCCTGGTGCCTATGAAGTTGTGAGGCCCCGGCCATCCATTCTAGAGCAGAAAGATGGATTCCCCACACTTTCTGCTCCAAATGGTTCTGGCACACAGCCGGTGGAGACACAAGATCTCCTGCTGACAAGACAAGAAACTGACTTGATTAATTCCAGCACAATATTTTTTTTCATATTGTGAAGATCGTTGTGGTTTTTTTTAAGTATTACCATTTGTATTTTAGCACCGTCTGCATATTTCATCTATTATTTATTATCTTTAAAGAATCCCAAATCTTACATAAACCACTGGTCCTTTTGGTTCTATATTACAAAGAAATATTGACTATTCCTTGGCTACAGTCAATGTTAAGTTACAAATCTATGTAAAAGTAAGCAGTAATTAACATATCATCCAGCACTTATTTTGATGTACTCAAATATATACAGAACAGATATGTTACTTAGAAAAGATCATATTCATTTAAGGTGTTTAAGCAGAGAAATTCGGCTGCTTGAACTCAACTTCTCAAGAAAAAATTCCTGTGTGATTGTCTCGATATTGTGACAGCCAGACCTCTTAAGGAGACAGCTCAGGAAGTGAGAAGCACAATCCATGGCTTGATGCTCTCTGAGACACTCAGGCCAGGTGTTAATTAAGAGAGATGAGAGAATTGATGGTGGGTTTTTGTATAAATATAATATAAAAATATATATTTTTTATATTTAGGCTGGCTTAGAGAACCGACAGTTGGACACCGTGGATTTTTTCCTAAAGAATAAAGAGAACCTTTTCAGTCTGTCTGCGGCAAGCTCTGTACAAGATCAGCCTGCAAATACTATGTCAGATTTTTACTTGAAGAGTAAGTAAACTATGAATATTCACACTGACATTTTACAAATTGCAGCATAAACCCCAAAGAAGCATCACTTGACTGAATGCAAAGTAAACCGCATTGAAGGCAGAGAGAGTGGGTCAGGGCAGATACATGCGAACCAGAGGTCCAGGGGTTTTCAGAACGCTTAATGGAATGAATTGCATACATCACTTTGAAGACAAATGCAAACTTGTGCATTTCTTCATGTGATATTCCCATTTTTCTTGGTTTAACCCTTTTCTTTTACAGGTGTTGAAGAACTGAGGCCAGCACTGGATTTACTTTGTAAGGCAATTCAAGAAAATGATGTGGAAACCCAGAGCAAGCATTTCTCTGAGCAGCTGTTGAACCTCACCTTATCTTTTCTTAACAAACAACTCCGGGAGATTTTTACGCACAGAGAAGGTAGAGTTGGTATGAAGTATCTATTTTACTTGACAAACCAAAATTTATCCTCCGACAGCTTTGAGTAGCGATCCTAAAGATAGGAATGAACTAGCACAGGGGTCTTCAAACTTGACAGTTTTAAGGTTTGCGGACTTCAACTCCCAGAATCCCTCCTCCTCCAGTCATGTTAGCTCAGGGATTCTGGGAGTTGAAGTCCACAAACCTTAAACTTGCCTAGTTTGAAGACCCTTGATGTTTGTATTCTATCTGTCTGTCTGTCTGTCTGTCTGTCTGTCTATTCTACCTCTCTTTCTCTATTCCAGGGGTCTTCAAACTTGACAGCTTTAAGACTTGTGGATTTCAACTCCCAGAATTCCTCCTCCAGTCATGTTAGCTCAGGAATTCTGGGAGTTGGAGTCCACAAACCTTAAACTTGCCTAGTTTGAAGACCCTTGATGTTTGTATTCTTTCTTTCTATCTATCTATCTATCTATCTATCTATCTATCTATCTATCTATCTATCTATCTATCTATCTGTCTATTCTACCTCTCTTTCTCTATTCCAGTGGTCTTCAAACTTGACAGCTTTAAGACTTGTGGATTTCAACTCCCAGAATTCCTCCTCCAGTCATGTTAGCTCAGGAATTCTGGGCGTTGGAGTCCACAAGCCTTAAACTTGCCAAGTTGGAAGACCCTTGATGTTTGTATTCTATCTGTCTGTCTGTCTGTCTGTCTGTCTATCTATTCTACCTCTCTTTCTCTATTCCAGGGGTCTTCAAACTTGACAGCTTTAAGACTTGTGGATTTCAACTCCCAGAATTCCTCCTCCAGTCATGTTAGCTCAGGGATTCTGGGAGTTGGAGTCCACAAGCCTTAAACTTGCCAAGTTGGAAGACCCATGTACCCGAGTTTCACAAGTATCTTACGATCGTTGGGATGAAAGTTGTTGAGCCATTCAGTGGAATCCGTCCTGCAGGTTTCCTTCCCTCCTCAGCCACCACCAGTGAGGCTGCCTCAGCGTTAGCAGTAGGCCCGAAGCCAGACTGATGAGAATTCAGGTTGGCTTCTTTCAAACCCTTCTGTAGTTAGCCAGGTATCACAGCTCCTGTATCCCCTCTCCCCAAAATGGGAAGCTGCGGCAGGACAGTGGCTACCTGAACCCTCAGGGCCTCTGAGAAGGAGAGTCTGCTGCCACCACCTCTTTCCACGGAGCTGGCCTGATTCCTTCTCTGCTGGCCATGTCCAGCCAAGAAGCAGGACGAGTAACCAGGGAGTAGCATCCTGTTCCTTCTGGCCACCAGCCCAGATCCTCTCAAAGGGGGTGGTGTAGTGGTTTTGTGGTTGTTGTGGTGGATCACACTGCAACTTCTATAGTTGCCATTCTCCCCTGGCAGCCTTTTCAGTAGCTTTACTCGATTGTTTTCCTGGTGCTCTTCACAGAATTGGATGAAAATATGCTCCAGTGTGTTGACATTTTCACCAGCTACATCATTAAACTCAGGACATTTATGATCAGGTTTCCTCATAAGCCATCCGGTGTCATAAGCCGGCCCTGGGATTCCAAAGATGACCTACCCCAAATGGAGCAAAGCCACTGGGAAAAATTTGATACAGAGGTAAGCGGAATGCAGCTTAAATATCAGAATATATTTCACCCGTGATCTCAATTTATTAAACCATTTCCTTATTACATGTACGCACAGCAAATTGCAGCCATGTACAGAGCCTGCTCCACGTTCAGCACTTGAAAGTAATTGATTTCACTGGGAAGGAGCAGAGTGGGGATGTGATTGTTTTAGCAAGAGATCATTTTGTGCGTGTGAGAGAGAGAATGGTGATATAGCTATGTAAATATCCTGGTTTGTGCTAAAGTCATTTGGAAAGGTAAATCTGTGCCGGGCACTGTCTCGTAAAAGGATAAATAATTAAGCTGCAAAAGGATCCAGGAAGGCCTCTGGCTTCATAGGCTATGTGGTCGTCCTCCTTCAACAGAATTAAGCTTGGAGACATCCCCTGAAATGGAGGGGTCGGGGCAAAGGGAGTGCTGTCTACACAGACCTGAATCTCTTCATGGAATTTATGATCTGGTGACACCTTCATAGTCATCAGCTTAAATCTTTTTTTAAATGGCAGCAGCGGTTTTAGAGAGGAGAGGCTGGCTAATGGCTTCTCTTCAAATCTAACTGGTTCAACAGCTTTCATGGCAGAGGTCTCCAAACTTGGCAACTTTAAGACTTGTGGACTTCAACTCCCAGAATTCTCCAACCAGCAATGCGAAGTTGCCAAGTTTGGGGACCCCCTGCTCTCTGGAGTAGCTTGGCTGCTGAATACAGACTTGTGGTCTTTTTAGGAAGACATTTAGGTCTGTTAACCTCTGTGCTGTGGGCTTTGTTTTGACTATCAGATCAGCTAGTAACTCCCAGCCGTTTTGGAACACACACACACACACACACACACGCCACTCAGCAGAACTGCTGCTCATCCCCAGACCTAATGCAACATTGCCCTTGATCAGCTCTTTTCAGGTTGAAAGGATGGATTTGGCTTCACTTGGTTTGCACCTCTTTGCCTTGATGCAGAATTCCTCTGTTCTACCCCCGTCCCCCATTTCCCTTTCCTCTCTTCAACCTTTCAGAACAGAATGCAAAACTCAGGGTGAAATAGAGGAGGGAATCTTGAAATCACTGGCCGTTTTATTTCCTAGCAAGCTGTCACTGAAGCCCTTCTAAGCAACAGAGTGCCAGAGGCACAAGTCTTTTTCCGTCTGACTCACAACCCTGCCCAGGATCTTGGGCAGCTAACCCGGATAGGTCTGGAGATGGCCTACAAAAGCCTCCTGAAGAAAGACATAAATGAAGCTTCCAAACTTTTAAGGAACATGGTGAGTAACACTGCAACCCCACTGAGCTCATTCTAAATCTTTGCTGTATTTTCACATACATAGATTTTGTATCTTCGCATCCTGGGCATAATTATTTCTCCTTTGTTCTTCTGGGCTAGAGTTTAAATGGGAAAAAGGTGATCCATAATCCCCAGGGACATTTCTGCCTGCTTGAGCCACTGCTTACTGACCACAGAAAGCCCTTAGCCAAGGCCTCAGGGCCTTTCACGCCAATGCAGAGAATTAGGCTTTTCCTTATGCATGTTTTTTGCAAACATTCCTGCAGGAGAATTTCTTTTTTTTCTTTTGGTAGGGCCTCAATGTGAAGCAGCAACTGCACAAAATTTGTTTCTACACAACAGATTACCATGTCCGGGACTTTTTGGTAAGTTTCAATAAAAATCTTTGCCCATGAAATGATTTCAGTTAATTGTATTTTTCCCCATGTGTTTGCTGTGGCCCGCCAGCGGCCAGCGGAGTTGGCGGAAGACTCAGGCAGTGAGTAGGTTGGGGAGGAGCATGGGCCAGTCCTGGAGTCTGGGGAAGGCTCTGATGAGAGCTCTGCATCAGAGGCAGAGATGGGGCCAGGGCTGTCTGACAGTCATCAGCTGCCTTTGGAGTCAAAGATCAGTGGGGAAGAAGAATACCTGGAGCCTGTTCCCAGTGTGCGCATGCACAGAGCTGCCAGGAGAAGGGAACAGTTAAGGAACAAGGGTCGATTCGAGAGTAAGGGCACAGGTGGACGGTGAATGGCCCCTCCCAGAGGGAATAAAGAGGAGCAAAAGGGGAATGGTGTTTGCAGGAGACAATTAGTTCATTTAATTAGTGTGAAGATTTGTTCGTGACTCTCAGAGACCCCTTGCCAAGTATTTCCTTGTACAGCGTTGCGCTTAGAAGCTATCGGCCTGGCAGCTTTCCAGGCCTGATAAGGTCTGTGGTTGCAGTTCACCCTTGAAAGGCTGTTTTCCGGGACCTTGCTGGATGTGAACGATAGGAATTCACATCAGCCTACTAATAAAAAGGGGTTTTGTCGGGACAAGGAGTCTGTTTCATGATTTTGTGAAGCCCAAGTCAGAATAATATTGTGGGAAACTCCTCCGATTGTTAAGTTTTACTCAAATCTCAGAAACGGCCAGAATGTAAATGTAAATGTTAATAGCTGAAGTGGAAATTCAGTTGCACTGACATCATTTTTTGATCATAGGTAAAGGACTGGCAGCACTGCCCTTATAACGTTGTCCCTTTGTTCCTTACCCTGTTCAAAATTTAATTTAAAGGAAACTTGGAAATGCGTGTGGGTCTTTTGGATGGAAAGGAAACTAATGAAAGTTTTGTTTTGACTCTGCAGGTGCTCGTGCTACAAGGTGAAGGTGCTCTTCCTGAAACAGAGAAGGAGATGATAGACTTTGTGTATGAGGTAGAAAATATTTATTCAGGCACCTTCCAAAGAAAGGAAAAGAGTGCAGCCTGCTGCAGGTAATGCGTCTTCCGTTCAGTCACACAGGTGGGAACAACCCTGGGATTAACCAAATTCCCACATGTGAGCCAAACAAAAATGAGCTACCTTTTTCCTCCTTGTCCACCTTTTTAAGGTGTGGGGAAAGTGCAGTTGGTGAGCTAGTGCAGGATCCAGTCTGGGTCAGTTACTGGGACCAGAGGTTTAGCCTTCTGAGCTTTTGGACTCATGCTGGGGAGGGAAATTCTCTCTCAGCAAAATGTGTGCTTTGGGCTGTTCTGTGTGTAGTATTTATGTGAGTGCCTGGTTGTGTGGATGTGGGATGTTGATGGCCAATTATTAAGTCTTTGGCTGTTGTTTCCTG
Organism: Pseudonaja textilis; assembly: GCF_049901715.1. Lineage (NCBI taxonomy): Eukaryota > Metazoa > Chordata > Lepidosauria > Squamata > Elapidae > Pseudonaja > Pseudonaja textilis. The sequence continues at coordinate 895,844 of NC_142002.1, read as the reverse complement.
CTCCTGAGTACCTGATAAACTGGTGGTAAATCCGCACTCCTGTTGACTGAAAAGGGCCCCATTTCCCATTTTTCAATAATTTCTCTGGCTGTTTTTGTCCCTACTCGGTCAACAATCTTAGTAGCTGTGAAATTGAACGTATGTTCTTGTTATTGCACTGTGAGGCTGCTAAATGATTTGGGTCTCCTCATCTGACCGTTCGCTTGTGTTCTCGCAGCCTGGTGGTTAGCTTCCTCCCCGCCTGTCCTTCATAATCACAGGGGTAATCCGTGCAGGGGATCCAGTAGATTACATTAGAAGTTTTTCCCACCTCCAACGATCTTAGCAATGTGCCTCCAATGCAACTGATCTTTTATTTGGAGGTGGGGGATACTCCCACACACAACCTGGCACCCCACAAATGCTGCATGTAGAATAGCATACATTCTGATGGGATAGAAGTTCCCTGAGGATGTGGGCTCCAGCACAAATCGGAAAGCTCAGAAGACTAAACCGCCGGTCCCGGTGACCCACCCAGATTGGAACCTGCAACATTATCATGGGACCCGTATATTTCCCTTCCATTTGTTGCTGAGCTATTGGCCAGGGCAAATCTGATGGGTATTTGCTATGGAACATGGGCTCATTTTGTTGTTTGGTTTTGAAGGATCGGGCTTTGGTAAGAAGTTTTGGAAAGAACCAATTCCCTGGGCTTCAAGGAAATGCTTGATTATCCTTTCCAGATCTTGGAGAAAAGAACCAGACTCTGTCGATGTTGCTTCTTTGGATTCTTTTCTGACTTGCACCCAAGACAGAATTCATAACCGGGAACACAGGGTGATGCTAAACTGGGCTGAGTGGTGGAATCCATCTATACGGGAAAGGGTCCTTCTTCCCGTGAGAACTCAGGAAGGGGGTAAGTATCGGTTGCTGTGGGGGCGTGGATTTGCAGCTTTCACTTTTATTTTTATGCCACCTTTATTCTTGATATAAATACCCCAAGGCGATGAACATCTCCAGCACTCGTCCCCCTCCTCCTGTTTCCCCCACAAAAACGGTCCTGTGAGGTGATTCGGACTGAGGGAGGTTGACTGCCCCAGTCACCCAGCTGGCTCTCCTGCCTGAGGGTGGGCCGTGAACGGAACAGGCTCCCGCTTTCTAGCCCGGAGGCTCCGTCGCAGGCGGCTTTGTTTTTGGAAACAGTCGAGGGTGGGCGGCTCCATGACTCACAGGGAGACCTCAACCCCCTTCCTGGCGCCCCCAAGACATTCCTTCCAGAGAGCAGCGTTTGTGGCATTTTGATGGGGCTACGAGCGAAATTGAGACCACCCGGAAATCAACCTGAATTTTCCGATTTGGGGCTGGATTGAAGAGGGGGCTTAAAGCAGCCCTCAGGTTTCCCCCCCCCGAACGGGGGACCGGAGGAAGAGCTTGGTTATTCCGGAGGGGTTGATGGAAGAAGGATGAAAAACCTTTCGTAAGAGGAATGACTTGTCCAAATCGTTCCAGAGCAACACATGCACATGCACGCACAGAAACATGGTTTAGCTTCTGGAAGTTTGTTTTAAAAATACAGCTGGCATTTATTTCCCTTTGTGGGTCCAGCAACAGGTAAAGGATAGCCACGTTAAAAGCGTAAAGAAGAACAGAATGAAAACCGGCCCCCTTTTCTAGAATCCATAGACCTAAACCTCTTGGAGGAGCAGTGCAGCAGGAGGAAGGAGGTTGGGGCGAGGGGGGGGGGGTCTGGCCAGAAAGAGAGGAGTGAGCCATGGGGGGGGGGTTTCCCCAAATGCTTTGGCTCAGCTGCAGCTGGGGGGTGGATAGGCCAGGGAGGGTGGAGCCCTCCGGCTAGTTCCTTCCCCACTAATACATAGCAGCAGCTCCACCTGTGGACATCAGCTTGAGACTGATCTGCAGTGGGTCACACTGGGCAGGAGATTCTGGGATTCTGGAAGGCACCCGGCCTGAGGGAGGCCGCCCTCCATGGGTGCAGAGGAGTTCCCAGGGTCCACCCAATGTTTGCACTTAACTCTCTGTGTTCCTTTCTTTAAAAATTAAGAGTTTAGGTTCCATAATCCTGAGGCCCTCTGGATGTATTTGTCCTCTTGGCACGATTGGGTAAATATCAGTTCGTGGATTTCCGACTCTCAGCCCAAAGGCGACCCTGCAAACTGGCCCCCGCTCCCTTTAGAAGCCGTCGGACAAAAGGCATTATGCAGCCCTTCCTTGCGCAATGAAGTCCTGGACATCCTAGCTAGGTAGGCGCCCTGTCCATATAATTGTCTCCGTTTCCATCCAGTGTGTCACCTACTCTTCTAAAAAAAAAATAAGATAAGGAAGGTTGCTTCGTGGATCACGGCTGCAATTTCTGCTCTGCCTTTTTCCTTGACAGAAATGGGACTTTTGTGCCTGCAGAACTGGAAGACTTCGAAGGCCTTCTGCAACGGACGGCCTGTGCCGGGGGGGTGATGCAGCAGCCCCATCCTCTCCCAGGCTACGTCTCGGCAGGCGGCTTCGATTTCCACACCTGCTTTATCCTTTATTGCTTGGAACGGGGCCTGGACCACCTTCTCTACTCCTACGTGGATTACTATCGGTAGGTGGGCCGTCAACGATGCCAGCCAGGCCTTTGGGGAGCCGTGACAGGAGCAGCAGGTTCTGTGAAAGGGGGGGCCAGGGGGTGGGTGGGTTTTAGAGGCTGCTCAGCTGTTGGTCTTGCGGGCCAAGCACTACCTTCCCTATGTCTTTCTTTCCTGCAATGGTCTCCATTGTGCCTGGTGGGAGAAATAAAGGGCTTTGCGCTGGACAGCTGTGAGAACTCGGGAAACGAGAGTTGTGCTGGGGGGATTCTCGTGGGAACCGGCCCTTCCACCCCCCAGCCCTGGAGGCAGGACAGTTTTCTCACAATGCCACTGACTGTTAAGCCACATTGATTAGGTCGGCTAATATCTGGCCAGGAGAGACACGGCTGGCTTTGTCTTTGTCATTCTATGAAATGTCCTTCTTGATTTTCAGTTTATTTTCATCAGACTGTCCCATTTTGAACGATAAAGATCTCCGTGAAGCACATCCTTGGTTTGAATTTTTAGTGCAGTGTTGGGACATTGCCAACAATCCTGGAGGTAGGTGGCGTCTTGGCATCTCATTTGGGCAAAGGTTTGGTCAAAAGCCGCCTTCCCACCTAAGTGGTACCTATTTACCTTGAATTGGCATCCTTCAATCTCAAGAGAGACGACGGTATCGTGCTATGAAACGGGTATAAACCTCCACGTCCCGTCTTGTTTCCATGCTGTATGCAAAGTGTCCTCTCCAGAGCACGAGGCCTGAGTAATTTAATACGGAGGATATTACGCCGCTGCCCAAGTCCACGTCGCTGGAATAGTCTTAATGGAACGGCAGAGCCGATACTATTCGTCTACTTGCATGGAAACCAGCGCTGGCTCAGTGGCAGCAGCTCCTAGAGACGGCAACCATTAGCCGAGTGAACTCCGCAAGGACTCCTTTGCCTTTCCTTGGTCAGGAAGCCCAGCAGGTGTGGGCACAGGAGTGGACACATCTAATTTGGGCAGGCCCAGGACTTCCCCGGGGCAGTTGCCGTCCTTCGCCTGACTCTGTAAACGCCTTTTGCTCCTTAGGGGCCAGAATGACCTCCAGGCCAGTTGCCTCCCATTGCGGGGAAGGAGAGGCCTGTCTGCGCTCTCACGGTCTCCGGTGACCCCTTGCACCGTAGTTGGCCACCAAAGGGCCTACCTTTGAAATGGGTTTGGAGCCGAGGCGGTCCGGAATGGTGCAGTCTCGGGATTCAGTGAATCAAAGCTACTTTTGTGATCTAATGGGTTTTCAACTCTTCTTGGTTTCTGGATCAAACTGATTTTGATGTGTAAAGCTATAAGTAAGCCCCGTGTGTGGTCATCCTTCAGGCCAAGGGCTGTTTGCACCCTTGACTTGCTGGCTAGCGGGCTGCCCTTCCCCCCAAAAAGTAGGCAGCATCAGGACAAAATATCCTGACTTACACACTAGAGGGCCAAGAGATCATTAGATCCTGTGAGTGAGTGGACTGACCTCTCTTTTTCTAAAACGACAATCTGGAAAAAACAACAAACGTATATTTTTCTTTGTGTTTAATAATTTCCCTCTTCTGTCAGATTTAAAATTACAGGGGCGGGGGGAGAACTTTCGGAACAGCCCTGGAGAGGCAACAGAGAGGTTCAGGGTTTTTTTGGGGGGGTGGGGTCTGCTTGTGGTTCTTTCCTGCCCTCGGGGACCCTCAAAGGCCAGCTGGACCAACATGCCCTCCGGTTCCAGAGGCCTCCGTTCCTTGCTGAGGGGAGGGTAGTTGGAGTTGGTAGACCCTCATTTGCACACTGATCTTCTTGGCAGACATTTGAGAGGGAAGAAAATTGCTTGGGTCATGAATCTAAATCTATTTTGAATGTTCTTTGGACAATGTTCCCTTTGTTTCCCCTTCCTGCCCCCAGATGCAGAGAAGATTTTCCAGGCTAGCCTAGCCAATGCCCAGATCTTGATTCCCAGCAACCAGGCCAGTGTGAGCACCATGCTGCTGGAGGGACGAACCCTTCTTGCCCTGGCTACGACCATGTTCGCCAGGGGAGGGATTGACCAGGTATGAGCAGCCCCTCCACAAAGGGTTAAAGGCTTGAAGGAGGCTCACGGCCCCCAACCTCTCCTCTCCCAACCACAAGCCAGCTACGTTGGCCTGGCCCCTCTTTGGAGGAACAAGAGGTTGGCCATTGCACTGCCTCCAAACGCTTGGAATAGGAAGGCTCAGGAAATCGGTGGTGCAAGCAGACTCCGGTGCTTTTTCTGTTGCAGATTGTCCAGAAGGGAGACGGGAGAGAGAAGGTGGATGCGCAGCTCTTCAGGATGGCACTTGCTCCTTACCCCAAGCTTAGAGCTGCCCTCTTCTCTCAGGTCACTCCGCATGGAGTCTCACCTTCCGACCTTTCTCTCTATCACCTTGTTCAGGTAGGGTTCAACGCCACCCGGAAAGTGTGGGCACGGTGGTGGATCTGATTTGGGCAGGCCCAGGACTTCAGCCTCGGAAGCAGTGTCCCCAGGGGTGGTCCTTCCCCAACCCTGCAGCTCTGTCTTCAGGCAGCCCCAGGCGAAAGCAAGGCAACCTCAGGTGGCGCCCCCTTCCGATCCTACTCTGGCGTCTCACGGACGGAGCCCCCTTAAGGGCGGCTTCCATTTGGAGCAGACTTTATGCTCCCCCACAGTTCTTTGAGGTCCTCCGCTCCACGTGGGACACGCACTGTTTAGAATAGCAAAGTTCAGGCAAGCCTGGAAACTGCTCTGGATCCTTTCAGAGACCGTCCATCCTTGCTCCGGTACATAATTGCTTGACTTCCCCCCAAGACCCCTAAAATATAGCAGTCAGTTTGATTAGGTTTCATATGCGAAAATCTTGTTTCAGTTTACTATATAACAGGGTGTCACATTTCGATTTCATTGAGGGCCGTATCACGGCTGTGTTTGACCTCCAGGGACCGGGGTGGGCGTGGGCAGGGCCAGCTCAGCGTCACTCATGTCGGGGGTGCCTGTGGTGGCGAAAGTGGAGCTCCGTTTTTGCTGGTAGAAGCCCCACAGGTCGGTCCTCCGCTGTTTCCGGGGCGGCTCCATGGGCCAGATCGAAGTACTCCACGGGCTGGATCCAGCCCCCAGGCCTTGAGTTTGACTGCCCTGCGGCTCCGTTTTCCCTGGCCGGGGGTTGCAGGAGGCTGTCACAGCTGAAAACGGAGCTTGGGAGGCTGTTTCTGCGGGCAGAGGCACTGCGGGCTGGTCCTTTGCTGTTTCCAGGGTGGCTCCGCAGGCCGGATCTAGGCCCCCCAGGCCTTGAGTTTGACCCCACCCCCTTTGTGCTCCACGGTCTGAAATGAATGTTTCCTTTTTTAGTGCTTGGCTCCATTTGATTCCACCAAGTTGTTTGGCTGGCAGTCAGCAAATACGCTGGCCATTCCTGGTAAGTAGACCTCCACGTGCCGTCAGGATCTAATCCGGTAGCAGTTGAGCCCTGCTTTAGCGCCAGGAATTCCTCTTCTGGGGTTAAGGGCCGGGTGCTGCCTTGTTTTGTTCCAACTGCTTGCAGTTCTGCTCTTTTTCTGTCCTCTTCAGATATTTGCAATGACCTGCCTCACTTCTCGTGCTCGGCTCTCGTAAACAAGCACGCCATAGTTGAGCACCTTGACTTCTCCTACTACTTATCTCACAAGCGCCCTTCGTTCGCCTTCGGAGCGTTTTTAGCTCAGCAGCTATCGAAGAGTCCTCTCCCCAAGGAGCTGTAAGTAGTTAAAAGAAGCACCTGGGATTCTGTGACAGCCATCACGGTTAGACTGAGTTTTTATCCGTTTGATTTATGCGCTGTGCGTCTTCCTGGAGATGAGTGTAGCACACCCCTTCCCGCCTGCCCTTCTCCCCAACAGTCCCTTGGTGGGCCAGGATAGAGAGAGAAGGCTGTGCCTGAGAGAAGACTTGAACCTGAATCTCCCAGGTCCTGCTCTGCGCTCTCACCTCAAGTGCCTTTATTCTGTTAACCTGAAGCAACACCCACCAGTTGAAGCACCTGTGACCCCGAACAATAGAAGTGAATGTAAGAAGGACGGTAGACCCAGGTGCTGCCATGAATACCCTCTGGGCAAGCATGGTTTCTCAGAGGCTCTTGTCTAATCAGGCCACAGTGAGGGTGTCCCTCATCTCAGAAGACCCCTCCGTGCCGCCTCCTCCTCCTCGTCCTCCACCCGAAAGGCACGAGAAAGAGACCCAGAGAGCTCCAGGCCACGAGTTCAGGGCAGACTGGCTTGCCTGCTGGGACTCTTGTAAATGGCCGGCCTCTCATCCCCAATGAAGTTTGTGGAGTCCCCACTGAGAGCGGAATTGTGCCTTTCCCAGGGTCCAGCAAGCGGCTAGCCAGGCCTACGCGGTGGCTCTCTCGGTTTTCTACGCCCCTTCTCTCGCTGCAACCTCCGTCTGCTTCTTGGAAATGCTGGGCGTGCAGAGTCTGAAACTCCGAGTGGACGTTAAAGCTGCCAACGTGATTCTGAGCTTCATGTCCGGGAAAGAGGAGCCCCAGCACCTCTCCATCCGACAGTCCCTGGGTAACGTTTGCAAGTGCTCCTCTCGCTTGGGGTCCTAGAAAGGCTGTGGGCAAGAAATCCATCTCCATGGTGTGTGTGTGTGTGTGTGTGTGTGTGAGAGTAGTAAATGGAAAACATTTCGAGCAGAATCTGCTTTAGGGGCCCTTTCTATTTGAATTGCTCATCTCTCTGATAAGGAGATGCCTGCCTAACTGATGGGGGAAAAAAAATCTGCTGAATGCAGGTAGATTCTGTGGCGGGCAGGTGAGCGGCCCCTGGGGGTCGGGAGGAAGAGCAGCAATCAAAGCAACTCGCTTGAGTAAAAGTCCCAGAGGAAGAGGAGGGGTGGGAGAGAGCGGGAAGCCCCCTCAGACTCGGAAGAGTCCGTTGCCCTGCCTCTGCCCGTAACCCCTTTCTGAACTTATAAACGCTTCTGTACGTATCATGTGTCTCATTAGTGTTGTATGCCAGTGATTGCATGAGCCCCGTAGACGTGACACACTAAAGCAGGGGTCCCCCCAACCTTGGCCACTTCAAGACTTGTGGACTTCCAACTCAGCTTTGCTGGCTGGAGAATTCTGGGAGCTGGAAGTCCACAAGTCTTGAAGTGGCCAAGGTTGGGGGGAACCCCGCCCTAAAGAAACCACATGCCTATAGTGCTGAGCGATGGTTTCTTGGGGCGACCTGCCGCGTGGGACTGATGGTGCCTCAGCCAAAGTGCCTGGCCTCTTGTGTTCCCAGTTGAAAAGCTAGGAGAACTGGCGGACGGAGAGAAAGCTGCAGCCGAGGATCTTCTGGTCTGCTTAGAGGAAGCCGTCTGGGATAAGGTTGACCACCAGGAGATAAAAAAGTGAGTTTCGTGGTTCGGGATGGCCTGGGTTGGTCTCAAGGCAACCGAGAGAGCAAGAAAAACAACGTGTCCCGTTTACCCCTGGAAAGCAGAACTTGCCATTTCATACAAGACGCTTAGAAATTCATTACAGAGTCTGAGACCTCGCATTACTTTTTGCGAAGGTGGAGAATTGGAATAATGGACGTTCCTTAGGCTGGACTGGGCTCCCCTGGTCTGGAGACCAGAGTCAGTTGAGTGAGTGTCCATTGAAGGCTTCACCTTCGAGCTGGAAGGAAGAGTTTGAGTGCTGCACTACAGGAGGAGGCCCTTCCAGGCCTGGGACTGGTTTGCACAGGGGCAGATAGGACAGCCCTCCAGAGGGGGGACGCCGTGGCCCAGAGGACCAGGGGTTGCCCTCCCCCCTCTCTGGAAGAGCTTTAGAGCTCCCGCTGCCATCAGGAAGCAGTGCAGTTGCGATATTTGGCCCAACTATCGCTTCCCTTGGAAGTCCCAGTCCCAATTTGGGTCATTAAGTAAAGAGTATGGACCTGTATTTTCTTCACTTGCTGTTGGGTTAGTTGTTGGTTGTTGACCTGCCCCAAAAGCAATAAGACTTATTCTCAGGGAAATACGGTATAAGTATTGGCTGCTATTCTGCCAGGTAACAGTTTGAGATGTTAGAGTCAAATCAACCAAAAGAAGAAATCACGTTTGGCCTGAATGTGCTGCCTCCTTCCTCCTCATTCATGGTCTAGGACACGGGTGGCCAGCCTTTTGGACCTCAGGGACCCCCAAACTCATCATTTTAAATCCCGCAGACCAGAGACCCTGGGAAAATCCCCCAAAAAGTCTGCAGGAAAATTTCTCACCCCATTTTCCTACCGATCGATCATTCTTTATTTGGGATCACAGGATACCGTCTCCAACTCTGTTCTCAGGGGGAGAGAGAGAGAGAGGAGAGACTTTTGGCTTCATGCAAGGAAAGCAGCAGAAGCCGCAGAAATCTTTCTTTCTCTCCCCCAAACTCCGCCAGAAATGAGTCTTTTGTTGCGGCGCAGCCTCTTGGAGCCGGAGGCCTTGCAGGGTCCCAAAGACTCATTTCTGGCGGAGTTTGGGGGAGAGAAAGAAAGACTTTGGCTGCTTTCCCTGCATGCAGCCAAAAGCAGAAGAAGAAAGAAGCAGAAAGAAGCAGCCCGGTGGCCAGGCCAGGCGTGTGGGGGGAGTGGGGCAAGTTCCCCCCCTCCGCCCTTTCCCCCCTCCCCTCACTACCTTGTGTTGTTCACAATGCAAGGTACGCAAGCCTTGTGTTCCCACAGGCCATGCTATGTGGGTGGTGCAGCCTTGTGTTCCTGCGCAGCCTGGATTAATTGCTTTGGGAGGTGACATGTCTCTGCGGACCACCAAAATTTTCTCGTGGACCACCAGTGGTCCCCGGCCCACTGGTTGGCATCCACTGGTCTAGGATAAGTAATAACTCCAAAGATCAGCTGTGGGGCTTTCCCCTATGGCTCACTTCCTGGGTCTCCTTATTTACTTGTGTGTGTGTGAGAGAGAGAGAGAGCAAGAGAGGGAGGGAGGGAGCGCAGCGTCGCTCGCTGCTGTGGCGGGGGAGGGCGAGGAGAGGCCCGTAAAGGCTCCCTCCTTTCAGGACGTCAAGCGAGGCGAGGAGCCACTGGTCCCTGGTCATCCAGTTTTGCCAGCTCCACCGCATCAAGCTGAGCACATCCTACCTGAGGGCCTGTGCGCGGTCGAACGAATGGCTGCAGTTTGTGACGGAAGCGCAAATGCACGGCTACCAGCCAGCGGAGGTGAGCAGCGGCTGCGGGCTGAGCTGAGCCGCGGGACTTTGAGGTTTGGCTGGGGGGGGGAGCAGCATTAAGGCCGGGGAGTCGCGAAGTCGCAATGCTTTGCAAAGAGGTGAGGTCAGTGGGTGGGGTTCAAAAGCTTTTACTACCGGTTCTGTGGGCGTGGCCATGTGACTGGGTGGGCGTGGCTTCCTGGGAGGCCAAAAATGGAGCGGGAGGGGGGACTGAGCTCCTCCCTCCATTTTGGGGGCTCAGCCAGGGAATCCCAGCACAGCTGATCTTATCTACAGCTGGTTATTGGGATGGGGGAAAAATGCCCCCCCATTCGTCACCTGGGAGGAGTTGCAGCCCCCCCCTCCTCGGCATGGCGGGCTCCGGCTCAAAGCTTTACGGAGCTGCTTCCTTCCCTGTCCCAGGTGATCCCGCTCCTCCGGGATTTCCCCCTGCCCCTGCGGGACCACTTGGAGCTGGCCCTGGGGCACTTGCAGCCTCCGAGGCAGCGGGCCTTGCAGGGGCCGGACCAGAACCCGCAGAGCCTCTTCCGCGTCCTGCTCCAGAGCCAGGAGCAGCCGTGCCCTTGGCGGCACCTCCTGGCTGCCTCGGTGAAGCACCACACGCCCGTTCTGAGCGTCCTCGCCGCTTGCTTCCAGGTAGGAGCTCTCCGGGATGGTAGTCCAGGGGAGGCAGAGGGGGCTGGAAGGATGACTCTAGAATACTCCGGGCCCAGGCTGGCTGTCCTAGTTTGGACCAGGGGGGGTCCCCAAATTTGGCCACTTTAAGACTGGTGGACTTCAACTCCCAGAATTCTCCAGCCAGCTATGCTGGCTGGATAATTCTGGGAGTTGAAGTCCACCAGTCTTAAAGCTGCCAAGTTTGGGGACCCCCGGTTTGACTTTGGGGTGTGGATTATTAAATCCAGTCTCTGCTCTTTTAAAATACTGATTTGCTCCTCTTCCTTCCTTCGGGCAGGATGCCAGCCTCCTCCCTTGTCTCTGCGTGTGGATCATAACTTCCCTGGACAGTTCGGCCGCCCGTGAGGTGATGGGGCACCTCGAAGGCATGGCTGAAACCCACGAGTGGGACCTTCCAGCCTTGGCCCTTCTCTGGCAGTGGCTGTTGCAGAAGCAGAAGGCCAGCACTCTCCTTCATGGCTTCCAGCTCTTCCTGGAGGTAAGCTGGCCGGCGTCGCTCTCCCTGAAGCACGCGTCTCTCGGGGGGAGGGCAGAGATCGTCCCGTCTCAGGGAGTGCTGGGGAGGGGAGGGATGAGGGAAGAGCCAGACTCCTGGACTTGGGGGAGGCCCTGAGTTTGGATTCGGGCTCCGTGGAAGGATCTGGATGGCAGCCTTCTTCCTACTAGGCGGCTGCTCCTTCTCCTCGTCTTGTTTTCCTTCCAAAGATGTGCGACCCGCCCTGGGTAGAATTTGGGCGCACAATTCTTTTATTTCTCTTCTGACATTCAGGATTCTCCTTTGCTGATCCTGCTGGAAGTGTATGAATTGTGCATGGACTACAAAAATTACAGCCAAGCCAAGATCAAACTGCTCACATTCCAAGAGAGTCTTTCAAAAGTAAGCGGAGGTTTAGTTTGCTCCCTGTGGCTTTTTAACAAACGGAAAAGGCGGGTTTCCCTTTTTGCGCCCTGAATGCCGCCAGCCCTTGGAGGTCGCCTGGCTCCCAGGTGATCAGAATCCCCAGCGGTCCGGCCAGGGTTGCTCCTTTCTCGGCTCCTGGATTGGTGCCTTTTCAGCCCCTGTTGATGAGATCCAAGATGCAGAGCGCTTCTCACGCCGGTTGACTTGATGGTGGGGATGCCCAGTGGTGACCCCACTGGCGGCCACCTTCCATGTTTGGTCAGCATTCCGGCCTTCACAAGCAGGGCCATCAGGGAGCTTGCATCTACTCCATTGCCTCCCCTTTCTTGTGGCCAAAGGAGAAACTTGGCTATTCAGGGCAAGGAATCATGAGTGTCCCACATGGGGGCACAGGAGCGTGGCCCGCTGGTGCTTGTCAGTAGGCCAGGGAGAGAGTGTTGTGGTTTGCCGGCAGCCTGTGCAGATGGCAGCAGAATCGGACAGTGGGAAAGGGGACCAGTCAAGGAGTCCGGAGAGGACTCGGACGAGGGTCCTGCGTCCGATGCAGGGATGGGGGCAGGACCATCTGGGAGTGGGGTGCTGACTCTGGGGCCTGGCAGCAGTGAGGCAGAAGAACAAAGGGAGCCTGTTCCCAGAGTGCGTCTGCGCAGAGCTGCTAGAAGGCGAGCCTTGCCCTCTTCTTCCTGCAGCTTGAAGCTCCGTGTGCGAGGTGGCCGCCCGTCCTCCCGGGGCCCTGGCTGGAGACGCAGGCTTCCTTCCTTCTCAACCTGATGCTGCACCAGTGCAGAACAGAGTACGAATTCGGAAAACTTCTCGAGCTGCTTGCAGATGCAGGAGCTGCTCTTCTCCATGGCAAGGACCCCTCCGTTCTCTTCTCTGCTGCGGCTGACCCGGCGGGGGGGGGGGGGGCTCAGGACAGCCTTACCTAGGTCAGGTGGCAGTAAATTTCCTGCTGAAGTCACAGCAGGTGACCGTTTGGGAGGACAAGGATGCTGGAATCAGTGGGCTCTGCTGGCTGAGCTGCTCTGGTTTGGATGCTAGGTTTTTTTCCCAACTGGGATGCCTCAGCTATGCAGCTCTATGTGGGTGTGTCGGGGGGGAGGAACTCAGGAAAAGCCCCTTTGCTCCGTTCCCAGAGTCTTGTCTTGTTTAGCGACAGGCCGTCCCTTTCCTGTCGCTATGGCCCCTTCTCCTTTTTGGGTGCAGGACCAGATCTGAAGAAGCTCAGTGCCCTCCGCACCATCCTGAAAGATTCGCCCGTCTCCATCAGCCGGACTCTGCTGAGCGACTACAGCCTGGAGCGGTTTCAGGCGGAGTGCCAGAGGATCCTGGACCGGCTGCAGGAGAGCAGCTCCTTTGCTGTGGCTCGCCGGGTCGCAGAGCTGGCCGCGCTGCCTGTAGACAATGTGGTCATCCAGGAGGTACCCTGGAGTGGAGCCTTTCTTTTACTTTTATTTTTATCCCCGCCGATTGGGTTTCCTCTGCCGGAAAACTAGCGTCCTCCCTGTCAGCTGTTGGAAGCTGCTTCCCCCGCCCCCCCCCCACGTCTGGTGCAGCTGTGTGTCCGGATCTGGCCCTGTTTTGGGGCCCTCAGTCAGCCTGAGGCAGCCTGGCTGTCCGGATTCCGGCACTTACCACCACCACCACCCCCATTTAAATCCTGAGTCTCGAGCCAAACTTCCAAAGCTCCAAAAGGATTTATTGGGAGTTAACATATCCGGCATTGCCTGGGTGTAGCCGACTCTGAGACACATCGTTCACTGTCACCCTTGACCCTGGTTTGCCCCCCCTACCCCCGGGGTGTATTGTAGTTCATATTCTCCAACGGGACACCTCCATAGCCAAGAGTCATCAATCATACTCTCCAGTTAGAATTGTGCGCATCAGAAACTCCGGTCACCTAGTTCCTATCTTTGAAAACATTTGTGGAATGCACTTTCGGTTTGCAAGCTGCCGCACTGCTCCCCCCTCTCCCTTTCTGCTGGCAGCTCTGAAAAGACCATAGAAATACCATGTTCTGAGTTGACAGTGGCCCTCCCTCACGAGCCACACTTGGCTCTCCAGAGTTCACGGAACCCCTGCCAGGAAGGGGGGCAGAATAGTCAGGGCGGGAGAAGCCCTTGGGGGGGCGGGGGGGGAGGCAGGAGGGAGGGCCGGCCGTCCCTGGGATCGTGGAGTTTTGTGTGCCAGGCAAGCCTTTCTGTGCAGTGGGGTTCCTTGGCTTCTGATGGCTGTTTGTGTCCTTTCCAGGCGCTCCAGAACCTCCTCCTCCTGAAACAGGCTGGCCACTGGACTCAAAAAGAGACCCGAGTTGAGTTCTGGAAAAAGTGTCACGAGAACTACGTGCAGAATGCCGTCTCGAATCGAGCTGCCTCCGGCTTCTTCTCCGCTCAGGCAGAATTGGTCCGGGAGGATGAGGGGGCACCCAGCAGCATCTTGGAGAGGCAGCTCCTGCTTACTTTGGCTGGACACTGGCTGGTCAGGAGCGACCCGGCGGTCCCTGTTGATGATCTGGAAAAGATCGAGAGGGAGGTTTGGCGTTGCCGCATCGCGCGACAGACTTTCGGCCGAGGCCCAGGGCAGGTCGAGCGCAGAGGGTCTCACCAGGTTTCCAGCAGTCGTGAGCTGACCTTTGAGTCCCTGGCCAAGGCCTTCTGCTTCTCTAAGGCGGCTGCTTTAAGCCTCCCCAAGTACCTGGAGCTGAGAGGTTTCCCTTCCCAGGACGCAGCCCCGGGGACGCTTTCCGAGGCGGAAGTGGCCTCCCTGAGTTTGCTGATTGGACGCCTTCTGGACGAAGGGAGCCTGCACGAAGCGGCCCGGGTTTGCCGCTACTTCGGCTTCTACAGCCGAGATGTCGCGCTGATCTTGCACTGCAGAATGCTGGCCCTGGGGGAGGATGCCCAGGGCTGCTTTCACCCAGAGATCCAGGCCCTCCTGGCAGCTGAGAACAGCCAGAGGCACAGAGAGGCGGGCCCCGAAAAGAAGCGGCTGAAGAGTTGTAAGTGGCATCCCCGGGGAAACATCCGAGTGGGGCCAGTTCCTCTCTCACAGGCCATTTGCGCTCTTCCCTCATGGCAGCAGCACAGAGGCCTCCAAACTGGGCACTTCTGGGAGTTGAAGTCCACACGACTTAAAGTTGCCCAGTTTGGGAACCCCTGCAATAACACTCAGACTTATATACCGCTTCCCAGCGCTTTCCAGCCCTCTCTAAGCGGTTTACAGAGTCAGCCCCTTGGCCCCCAACAATCGGGGTCCTCATGCCTTCTAACTGCTGCGCCACCCATGGCTCCCGATAGCCCACTTGCTTCTGTTTGCCAGCCTGCTTCTGGAGTGGGGCCGGGTGAGCCGGGTGGAAGTGGGGTTTTATGCCGGGCCCTTCTACTGGGGATGTAGGCCTCCCACTTCAGTCCTGCCCTTCTGACAGTTTCTGTTCCTACCTGCTAGCTGGCCTGCTTGCAACTTCCGGGCAGCAGGAAGATGGCGGGATCTGGGCTGGAGTCCAGCCTTTACTGTCGCCCCGCTTAGCGGTAGAAATTCCCAACGGCTGTTGTAAGCCGAGGAGCGCTTGTGCCATTCCTCCCCACCCCCCCAGAAGTAAGTGGAGAAGGACGGGGCCATTCAGCAGCCGCTCCTTGGCAGGTCCAGAGGTCCTGTGGGTCCAGAGTTTGTGAACAGAGCCGGATTCAGTCCTGATGGGTTGTGGGGCTGTGTCGTGCTCTCCTCCCCTCCCCGCCCCCAACCACCCCGGTCTGTTGCTCTGGCTGTTTGCTCACCTCCGAGATGTTGGTTTTGTTCTCAGCCACAAGCCTCGATTCCTGGTCCTCCGTGGGGAGCTCCTCCCCAGATGACGGCGTTGCCGGCAGCCTTCAGGCTTTAGTTGCAGAGTGTGTGCATGGTCGGAATTACTGTCGACAGACCCTCTGCCTTTACGAACTCTCCAAAGTACGTGGCTGGGACCTGGAGTTCCGGGGGCGAAGGGCCGGCAGCCCCTGTGCGTCAAGCGGGAAGGGCAGTGGGCCTGACTCTTCTCCCCTCCCCCCCCCCTTCCCGGCTGTCGGCAGGAGCTGGGCTGCTCCTTCAGTGAGATCGCCGTCCATGATTCGGAGAAGCTGCTCCGGACGATCCTGTCCTCACAGCAGCCAGAGGGGTACAAGAGGGCCCAGGCCTTCATCACCAACCAGGGCCTGGAGCCGGAGGCCGTGGCTGAGCTGGTGGCCGAGGAAATCACACGCCAGCTGCTGGCTCCTTCGGAAGGAAGACCCAGTAAGTCCCCCCTCGGTCTCTGCTTGGGAACCCAAAGCCGGACAGATGGGTTCGGCTCTGGGGGGGGGCGGCAGTTGCTGCTCCCTGGACTTTGGCCCTGTCCTTTCACGCTTCTCTTTGGGTGGGTTTGGATGGGGGGGGGTCTCTTTCTTGAACTAGAAGCCCCCTCCCACCTCTCCTGTTCTGTGTTGTTGTGTGACTGCTGTGGTGCGTTTGCTCTGCCTTTGCTTTTTGAGCCGAGCATCTGTCAGGGCTGTAGCTCCTCCGATCCCTGTTGAATCAAACGGCGTCATGCTCTTGAGGGAATAGGATTCCTCGGATGGGACCAGAGGAGCGACCGCGGCCTGTCTTCTTTTGTGCCCAGAGCAGAGCCCAGCCCTGAATCCTGCAGAGGAGAGCCAGAGGTTCCTGCAACTGGCCAAGCTATGCCAGGACCACACGCTTGTTGGCATGAGGCTGCTGGACAAGGTTTCCTCCGTGCCACACGGGGAGCTTGCCTGTAGTAAGTCCGCGGTGGGTAGAAAACGGGCCCTTGTGAGGGGTGTGAGGACTTCTGAACCTCAGGCTGACACCCAAAAGGTCTCCTGAGGATCTATTGGCCCGGGGAATCTGGACCTCCGTGACCTCATCTGTATGTTGTGTCGCTTGTTCACTCTTCTTGCACAGTCCACATTGATGCAGCCTGGTGACACATATTGGAACTCGGCCATCGTGTCCCTGAGGGTCAAAGCCCAGAAGCCGCTGCTTACGTGCTTCTTTCCGCTCTACATCTTATGTCTTGGGGTGGGGGGAGGGTGGGGGGGAGAGGCTAATGTTTGTTTCCAAGAGAGACAAAGTGGCAGAGCTAGGAAAAATTTGTGAGCTTTGTCCTCACGAAACCTGGACGAATGGTGGATCAGCGGCCGTGTTGTCTGTTCCCCCCCCGGAACAGCCCTGGCTTTCTCGTGGATCAGGTGGGGAGTCCGGTGCTCCAATGGGCTGAAATGCAACTCCCGGCGTCCCGTGTAAAGTCCGTGTCAGCCGACAGGCCGGGAGTTGTAGTTCGGTCGCATGGGTGAGGGTGCAGCCCAAGCGTTTGTTGACGGGAGCCCCTCTCCCTCCTCAGCGGTGGAGCTCCTGGTTCTGGCCCACAACTGCTTCAGCTTGACGTGCCACATGGAGGGCATCACTCGCGTCCTCCAAGCTGCCCGGCGGCTGACGGATGAACACTTGGCGCCCAAGGAGGAGTACGGCCTTGTGGTAGGTGAACTCTGCCCAGAGCCTGGATGGGCTGCGGTCGCTGGGTCCCTTTGGGGTCCTGGAGCCGGCCCTGGTGGAGCGGGGAGCTGCCCCTCCCAGGTGCAAAGCAGTTGCTAAGTTAGGGACACCGTTGTTAAGTGACTCCAGCTCCCCCGTTGACTTTGCTTGTCAGAAGGCCAGAAAAGAGTGACCCCCGTCATAAATATGAAACAGTGGATTTTGGTCACGTGACCAGGGGGGATGCTGGCAAAGGTGGTTAAGTGTGAAAAATGGCCGTAAGTCACTTTCCTCAGTGCCGTTGTAACTTTGGATGGCCGCTAAACAAAACGGTGGTAAGTCGAGGGCTACCAGTATTGACTGGGACTCCAAGACCCCCTTTCTGAAGCCCGCTGGATATCAGGAAGCGGCAGAGACCCCGCTATGCCCCTCACGGAAGGCGTGGAGCCTCGTGGATGCTCCTCTTCCCCCAGGGAGGGAGGTCGGCACTTGTCAGCCTCCAAGGATCCTTCCTAGAAACGGGGGGGTGAGGGAAGAATAATTGGGCTTATGCGGGGAGAGACCGCTGGAGGTTTAAGTTAGTGAAATGCAAAACGGGGGATGTTTTCTTGACTAAGCTGACTTGCTTACTGGGTGGATGTGGCCCCTTATCTATCCAGGCCAAGGTCAGCCGTCCTGGCCCGCCAGGTGTCTGCAGCGCCACCTGAAGAGGCCCCACACAACAACATACACACCTCAGATTGGATGGCCAGCTTGTGAACTGCTGGGGCTGGGAACGTGGGCATAACTTTCTGCGTGTGTTTTTGTGCCTGTCGCTTCAAATCTTGTATTTCGTCTGATGCCGCCACTCCAATTTCCGGGAAACGTCCTTTATTCCGCCACCAGCGGAGTCCAAGGTTTTCTTCCTTGGATTTTGACCGGAGCCCCCCTGAGAGCACAGCTGTGGACGGGGCCCTTCCGCCTCCCTCCGCCGGACGCTCTCCTCTCCCCCACAGGTTCGCCTCCTCACCGGGATTGGCAGGTACAACGAGATGACCTACATCTTTGACCTGCTGCACGAAAAGCACTACTTTGAGGTGCTGATGAGGAAGAAGCTTGACCCGGTAGGCACTGTGGACGGGAACGACTCCCCCTGCGTCCTCCCGTCCCTTTTATCTCGAAGGGGGGTCCAAGGGGGGCCGGTTCTGAGTTCCTTCCCCTCCTTCCAAAGGAGGAACTAGCGGCCAAGTAGTTCTGGCCTTTCTGTCTGGCTGGACTCGAGAGCAGATCGTAAAGTTTGAAGGACTGAAGAACCAGGCAGTCATCGCCCGAAAGCAACTTGGGCCTGTTAAGGGCTTCCTCCTCTCTTAGGATCTCTCTCTCTCTCTCTCTAGCCGGAGGGCCCTGGGCTCCTTGGGGCGTGGGGGGGCTCCTCCTTCAGACGTCCTCAGGAACCACCATCCCACCCCTGCTGCCCTCCTCTCTTCCTGCCACGGCACAGGGGATTGTGGGGACGGGTGAGAACGATTCATGGGATTGGATGCTTTTGTCTTGTATGATTCTGGGCAGCAGCCATAATGCCACCCCCCCCCCCTCCAACCACAACAGTTGTTACTGTCCAGCTTTGGCCGTGTTTTGGGAAAGCTGGAAGAAAGGAAGTTTCTCCTGTCAGTAGGATTATCTACACAGAGGGTGATTCATTTAAAGTTTATTTTAGAAAGGAGAGCAGAAACTATTTTGGGACTTTGGGGAGCAGCATGCCAAACGTCAAATCGCAAAGGACAGAGGAGCCTAAAATATAATCAGAGGTTTTAACATGAAACTCTGAGGAAAAGATGCGGTGGCATTGATTTGCTAACAACCAAGGAAAGAATCGCCTGGAGTTTCCAATTATTTCAAAGTGGGTTCCCTTGAAGAAAGTCAAGGCCCGTTTTTGTCCAGAGTTTGGCAGCGTAAATTCAGCACCAGAAAAGTAAACACAGGTGGCTGAGGCTTCATTTAACTTCTTTATAAACAGCTAAAGTAAATTTTACAATACCAGTTGTAGATTTCTCCAGCATGGAGCAAACTCAAACAGAAGCAGACATATGTTACAGGTTCAGAGCAGAACAGCAGCAACTCAGGAGCTCAGAAACGGACCTCAGTCTCACTTTAGTTCAGCAGGCAAGCAAGACACACAGCAGAGGAGAGAAGCCGTTTCACTTTCAATGGACAGACTCGGAGCTCAACAGAGCTGCAGAGCTTAATATAGAGCCACGCCTAGGCTACTTCTCGTTTCAGTTTCCAAACAGTCCTCATTGGCTGACTTAGTTGCTATGCCTATTCATTGGCTGACCTTGTTACCGGGATCTATTCCAGTTCATGACTATACTCTTGACAGTTTTTTATCACTCCAAAGTGCAGAACATGGCATATTGGACTTGGAAGTGAAAGGCAGGCAGATTCTGAACCAATTTTTCAGGGAAAACCTTCCTGCTTGGAGCAGTTCAGCAGGGGAGGCCTTGATCCAGAGGGAGCTGCTGCTCGGTGGACGCGTCCAAGAGAGCAGCCGCCCACTGGGGATGCGCTCAGTCAGCAGCTGGGTCCGGATTGCCTCAAGCCCCCCCCCCCCCTTTCCCCACTCCCCTGGGATTCTGCCATTGTGAAGGGCATCTCCTGGCCGGTGGGGGTGGGGCGGCCTGGACCGCTTGGACCGGCAAGGGGGTGGCTGCTTGGGCCCGCGTGGCCGAGGTTGAGCCCCTTCCTCTCTCCCTCTGGCAGAACGGGACCCTCAAGACCGCCCTGCTAGACTACATCAAGCGCTGCCGCCCAGGAGACAGCGAGAAGCACAACATGATCGCCCTCTGCTTCAGCATGTGCCGCGAGATCGGGGAGAACCACGAGGCTGCCGCCAGGGTCCAGCTGAAGCTCATTGAATCCCAGCCGTGGGGTAAGGGCCCCCCTGCCCAGGAAACTCGGGGATCCCTCGGGCTGGTCTGGCTTCTCCTGGGGGAGCAAAGAGCTGCTCCTCTTCCTTGGGCCTTCGGGCTTTGAGGAAAGGGGGAAAAAATAGGCCCAGGTGGAACCCAGCCAGACGGGCAGCACAGACCCCAGCCGGGACACCCAGGGCCGGTCGCTCCTCAGGAATCGGCTCTCTCAAGGGTTCTGCTGCACTAAACTCCCAGGCAGAAGAAGGTCCGGGGAGGGGGGAGCTGGCAGGTGCCCCTCCAGCCAGGAGCCTCCTGGGGAGCCCGCTGGGCTGGGCTCCAGCGTCCTCTACAAGCAGACCTGCAAAGCCTTTTGGCAGCCCCTGGGAAGGGCGAAGGGCCCCCGGCAGTAACTGCAACACAACTGGACTTCTAAGCCCGGGCAAAATATTGTAGCTTGGACTCGGTGGTATAGTAAGGCCCTGCCTGGCCAGTCCTCTCAAGAAAGCAGACCTCTCGAAACAGAAGCCACTTCCAAAGGGAACTTTTATTCTTGGAAGATTATAAAAGCGAGAGAATCTAGGCGGGGGTTAGCTTTCCCCCACCAGAAGCGTTGGGTTACACCAGTGGGGACAGAGCCCCTCCCAAAGTCCAGTCCCTCCATCCAGCCAGTCCTGAGGTGTGAAGGTGTCGTGGGAAACGCCGGCCGAGAAGGGGATAACCGGGGGTCTCCAAGGCAAGGCGAGGCACCCTCCTCCCCCTCCCAGGGGCCCGAAAGTTACAGCAAAGCAAAGGAAGAAAGAGAAACGGAAACCCCTCACGGAGGCCCCCCCAGCCTCCCCTCCCCCAGAATGACAGCGTCCCTAGAGGGATCTGTGGGACCCGACAGATAGCAGAAAAGGGCCGTTTCTGCTTGATGCCAGTCCTGCAGTTCCCGGGGTGACCTGGACCTCGAGGGTGGCTGGTGGAGCAGTCCCAGGTCCCCGGGATGTGTCCGAGGAAGCCCCTTCGGGCCTGAGCTGTTCCACCCAAGGGCTCTGTTGTTGTGTCCTCGGTGAAGCTTCCCCTGCATGTGGCCATCGCACCTCGTACCTGCTCCCGTGAGAGAGGCTGGTCACCTGTGTCCAAAGGAGCTTGAGGGAGGCCGCTGTTGTTGTTATTTGGGCCTGGGGAAATACCTGGGGTTCAGCTCTGGGTCACCTGCTGCCCCCTCCGTCCCCTCTGCCTGGGGGGGGTTGCCAGGGTGGCCCCCGGCGATCACCACCCGCTGCTCCCTCCCTTCCTTCCAGAGGGGAGCCTCCAGGACTTGCCCAGCTTGAAGAAGCTCCTGATGAAGGCCCTCACCCTCTTCCTAGACGCTGCCGAGAGCTACTCCAAGGTGAGGTGGAGAATAAGGAGGTGCATGGGGGTCCCTGGCATCTTGGGGTGGACTCTGCGGATGAGGGAGGAGGGGTGGAGCGCAGAGGGGCCAGCCTGAACCCCTGCAGGGGTTTCCAGCTACCACATTTTGCTTATCAGCCACCGCCAAAAAAGGACATGAAATTGAGGCCAGTCACCTGCTTTATGACCATCATGACCTACAACCATAATTGCAGGGCTGAATTTTAAAAGACTTTAAAAGTTTCCCCTGTCCAGTCATAACTTTAGGGGTTCATGTCCATTTCCCAGCTTGAGGGAGCCAGAGTTGGCCCAAGATGCTTCCGTGTCATCTGGCCAGAATAACTAAACACCAAGGTGCACGGACTGTTGTTACCTTCCCACCAAAGTGGTACCTATTTATCTGCTCACATTTGCATGCTTTCAAACTGCTATGTCGGCAGGAGCTCACCCCATTGCAAACCTGGGCCGCCATCTTTCGCTGAGGCTGCCAAGCTCAGCGCCTTCATGGCTGAACCGTCGCACCCTCTGGGCCTAAGTTACTCTACTGTCATTTGTCATGTAATATTTGATCAGTCTTAGAGGCCAATTTAATCTTTCCAGTAACGATTAAGCCCGGTATGCTAGTTTTTCAGTGCGTCTTTTTCACTGCCCTTCAGATATTCTTCCAAAGCCCCTTTTTCTTCTTTTCTTCTTCCGTTGCATATATAGAAGGTTCTTTCTCTTATCCTGAAGAGCAGGACATAGGCGCAGCAGGTTTAAATTATGGACAATCGTATTCTGCCTGTGTATTATAAAACCCTCACGTAGTGGGAACAGTGCAACTACTCGGGGAGGCCTACGGTGGGTGCCCTTTACTGGAAGTGTTGTTAAATAGAGGAAGGCAGGAGGAAGGTGGACAAAGGCACCTGCGGAAGGTGAGCTCCTCCTTGGAGCAGGGAAGAGGAGCCTAAAAAGGGCCCCCCAGCTGTTCTACCGTAGACGTTGGATCCGCTTCAATGCTCCCCTTTTTTTCCCTCACAGTATAACGTCTCAGCCAGCCGGTCGCCAGGAGGGTTTCCTGGGATTTGCCAGGAGTCCCGCTCGAATGGTTTTGGACCTGCAGGGTGGACGTTGATGCCTCCCTTCTGGGTTTGGGGTGGGACCGGCGGTCGCTCCTTGCTCCTCCTCCACCTGAACCCCCCCCCTGCTCCTGCCTTCAGGACTTCTGCGTGTGCCAGTCCTTGCGCTGCAAGAGGTTGACCAGGCTCATCACCCTGCAGCTCCACTTCCTGACCACTCCGCACAAAACCAAGCTGATTAACCTGAGTCGGAAGAGCTTGCCGGCCTGCATCCTGGCACTGCCCAGGTTCTACCAGGTGAGAAGGGCCCTCAGCCCTTGGGGAGGAGAAGGTGGGCGTTTATCTGTTAAGATAGGGGAAGGAAAATGCCAGGGGGTGGGGTCCTCTTTCCTATCATGGCTCTCGGAGGGGCAGTTTGGAAATGCTGATTGATTAATAAATTCAGTTACAGAAATAAATAAATACAAAACAAGCCTCTTACCCCCTCAAAATTGCATCAGGGCTGAACTTACACCCAGTTCTTGAAGTTCTGGCTGCTGCAGCATTCTCACGTTCACCTGGTCACGAATTGGGCATCCTGGGACCAGAAGGTCGGCCCTTGTCAGCTTCCCCCAAGCGAAGTCAGCGGGGAAGCCGGCAGGGGAGGCCTCCAGGCGCTCTGATCCAGCCCGGCCGGCCTCCCCGAGCTCCCACTTCCACTCTTCCTCCCTCGATTCCTCCGCAGCTTGCACTGCTTGTTTGCTTCTTCGCTTCCCTACGTTGCCGTTTCCAGTTCCAGGATAAGGTCTGGTGCTTTTAACAGCCCCAGTGGACGTTGGGCAGCCCCGCTAACTGCTCCTCCCTGGCGGCGGGAAAGCGGCCTGGGGGGGCCTGAAAGGCTGTGGCTGGGAATGAAAACGCCTCCCCCTCTTCCTCCTCCAGGCAGCCGTGGTGGCCGAGGCCTATGACTTCACGCCAGACTGGTCAGAGGTGCTCTATCAGCAGGTGGTCCTGAAGGGCGACTTCAACTACCTGGAGGAGTACAAGCAGCACGGGCTGCTGAGGACTAGCACCTTCGAAGAGATTGCCCACAAGTGAGTCGTGGCCTGTTCCGTGCAGCTGGGAAGGCGGCGGTTTGTGGCTGCCGCGTTTAAGAGGAAGCGACGGGGGCGAAGCTTTGGGGGGGCTGGGGAGAGGGGGGGGAGGGCTCCGTTCACCGGCCGGCCGTCTCTTTCAGGTTCAAGCAGAACGCAGCCAGCGAGTCTGTGGTCAGAAACCTGAAGAAGCTCCTGACTTACTGCGAGGACATTTATGTCTACTACAAGCTCGCCTACGACAACCAGTTCTACGATGTGGTGAACGTGCTCTTGAACGACGCCCAAACAGGCTGCTGTCTCAACGATTTGCTGGCCAATTAGCTCATCCCGGCTGGGCAAAGCAGAACTGCCAACAAACTAGACAAGCCAGGGGGGGTGGGGTGGGGAAACCACCCCGTATTTTCAGTCATGAAGATGAAAAAAGAAAAAATGCTGGTTTTCGAATGCCGCGATCTGCACAAAATACAGGATTATTAACCTGGGACTTGGTGTCAAATATAGTCAGACAGGAAGGCCTCTGCCATTGGATTAAAAGAACTTCACGTTGAAGACCAACTTCCTTGGCCGAAGCTTGAGAGAGAGTTTTGAATTAGCTCGTGGCCAGAGAGCAAAATATATCTGAATTCGACCTGGGAGTATTTCAGAATTATTTTTTCTTCCATACCAGAAGTCGCTTTTCAGATCTATTTTTGGACCTGTTAGAGCGGCCTTCTGAATCTGGCCCTATTTTGGATTTCAGTGACTGCAGCGCCTGGGAATTGGAAGTATTACGGCTCCGCGTGTCACTTTCAAGGGACTTGACAAGGCGGGCAGCTCCACCTTGTGCTGATAGCTGTGTGCGAGGCGTCTATGAATGGCGCAAAGAACCAGAAAATGCTGGTGGTCTGTTAGTTTGGGAGTGCGAGGAAAGCTTTAGATCAGAGGTCTCCAACCGTGGGCAACTTTAAGACTTGTGGACTTCAACTCCACAAGTCTTAAAGTTGCCCACGGTTGGAGACCTCTGCTTTAGATACTTTACAGATACTGGGCGAGGAGGCTAAGTGTGGGTCTAATATCCAAGGCTGACTGGGAAGCCATGGCAGTAAAGGAGGATGCCTCTTCCTCCAGAACCATGGGGATTGGAGTTTGGATGCCATGTCATGGTTGTGGCTACCAGCTGATTATTGTTCTGTCCTTAAAGATAATACAATTTAGCCACTTGCATGTTTAGGAAGAGGAGCCGTTATTGGATTTGCTCATGTCTTGAGAAATTATCTTTCTCCCCCATTTTTTTTTGGAGGGGGGGGAGCCAGTCACTGGCTATTAACGGAGGGCAGCCTCAGACTGAAGAGAGGAAGGTGCGGCCAGAACTGGACAATTCACACGGCCACTTGAAGGGGTTGGGAGAAGAGACGCCGGCCTTCCCTGGGCAATGTGGTCCCGTGTCAGCCACTGTTGTTGCCCGTGGGAAAAGCACAAGCTGACCAAAAATCTCAGTCCTCACAATAGTGATTTTATTAAATTAGTTGCTTTTATAAAACATTTGCAGATGTCATAATTCTGAACATAACAATTTGCCCAACTATTGTAACTGTTGCAGTTTGCTAAGCAGGATTCCTATACATGAAGAAAAAAAAACCATAGTCTTGTGAGAGCCACCAAACCAGTGACAAGAAACTGTCCCAAAGAATCAGCAAAGTGTCAGCTGAACTGCTCAGAGAAGCTCCTCCCGTCCCCCTCCCGGGGCAAGGAAAACAGCCCCCGTTGCCCCTTTCAAGCTTGGAAGTCAGGGAAGTGTATAGCTACGTCCCTCAAGCCACTGAAAAACCAAATTCTAATAGAAAAGCCATTTTAATACTACTGCAAACCCATGCATTTGCTGCAAACTGCCTTTTGTTTTCTGGGTAGTTTCTTGTAAAAAAAGGTAGAGTTAAGATTGTTATTACTAACTCTGCTGGTAATAATACTTCAGCCAGATCAAAATTCACGTCCAATTTAGTGCCGCTTCGCTGCCATGAAGAGCCTCTGCCTCTTTGAGATTCCATTATTTCCTATCATTGAATAAAAAAATTGAGCTTCATAATTTTATTCCCTCGGCATCAAGACAGGCATTCCAGTGTGTCAAGTTGTGACAGGATAACCAACAGCACAAAGATACCGCACTTTCTGATTGTTGCATTTGGCAGAATTGAAAGGAAAGGAGTTGTGCTAGTTAGGGGAGTTTGGGCAAACCAACCGACGGAAAGAGCGGGTCACATGAAGTCTTCGAAGTCTTGTACGTAGCCCCCATCGTAGCCGCCATAGTCTTCCAGGTCATCTTTCATCGTTGCTTTTAGGCCTCCACCAGGCACCACTCCTTTTTTCTTCTTTTTGGCTTTATTTTGCTGGGAAGAAAAAGGAACAGCTCAGATCTAAGAACACACAAGTGGACCTGGCCCTATCCTGGGCTAGAAAGGGGGAAAGCAAGCCTCGATTCCCTTACAAGCCACCGTGCTAGTTTCCCCCCACCAAGAAACCAGCCAGGGTTGATGAAAAGCTGAAATCCAGAATGTGTGGAAGGGACCAAATCAAGAAAAAAAAACCTTTGCGTTTATTCTGACATGCGGTGTTGTGTAACCACTGGGAGTATTTACTTTCATCAGGACCCTGATCAACGTTTACAGGCTGCTGTGTCAAAAGCAACTAAACCGGCTTGCCAGAATAAGACAAGAGGTGCTTCTTCCATTGTAGAAAGTCTAGAACAGGGGTCGCCAAACTTGGGGGCCAACTTTAAGACTTGTGGACTTCAATTCCTAGAATTCTGGGAGTTGGTCCACAAATCTTGACGTTGCCAAGTTTGGAGACCTCTGGTCTAGAAGGAGCAGGCGTTTTCATGGAGCCAGTAGAAGGAAGCTACGTGAGGTGCTACCGACCCCTCCCCCAGGCCGAGCAGAATGTCACAGTGGCTGCCAAAGCTTGGAAGAGCCCCCCCCGCCCCCCACCCCCCAAAAAACCCACCTTCTCCTGTTTCTGCTTCTCGCTGCATAGCACCGTCAAGGAATTGGTGATCTTTTTCAAGTCATCGACTTCCACTAGAGGAGGAACAAGGAGAGGATTATTTACAGCTTGCTTTTTCTGCTCCCCAAAAGAAGGGGGACAAAGGAATCTCAGGTCACAAGAAAATCTCTGGAATATCTGGGAAAATATGTTTAGGGAAAATGCCGGTAAGCTGGAAGTTTATAGGCAGGCAAAAGATACCACACAGTTATAGGGAAGGCCGTATGCCCAACCAGGTGTCCGGCTCTTCTATGAGCAGCCTGCCTTCCTTCACGGAAAACTAAGATTAGCTATGTTGTTTGTAGAAAAAAATTAAAATCCGCAGTTGAGCTGTGGATGTTCATTTTTTTTCTGAATGTTTTATTTGGCAGGCCAAACTGTCCACTGACTTGTTCAAAATGTCATAGCAGCCTGTAACTGTCTGAAATGAGCCTCTATTCAAAAGCTCCTCTTCCCACTTATTTTTTTATTTTATTTTGATTTGTCAATTGCTTACAAGATAATAGGTATAAGTAAAAACATAGTTATGAATACATATAAGAAAAATAATAAAAGAAGCAATAGGACAGGGACGGTTGGTGCGCTTATGCACGCCCCCTACAGACCTCTTAGGTCAATAGCAGACAGTCTAAGGTTAAAGTTTTTGGGGTTTGGGGACGAAACCACAGAGTCAGGTAAATCAAGTAGATTTACAATCAGACAATCTTCCTCCGATGACCTGGACTGCAACTCCAAGGGCTCCTGAGGCCAGACAGCTCCCCCCCCCCACCTCCCCACCCAGAAATCCCCAGTGACGACACCACAGCTCTTGCCCAGTGCCCAGCCCGGCTCCTTCAGGCCTCCAGATGGAGCTGCCCCTTGGGCTCTGCTCCTTTCCCAAAACCAGAACAGGAAGACAAAATGCCTTCCTGGCCAGATTCCTTCTCAATCTAACTGCAAACTGTTAGGTGCCAAAATTAACATGCATTTAACTGAGTAGACAGAAGGCAAGTATGCCTTCTTTCCCCACTGCTTTTCCTAACATTTAAAATTATCCAAAACTTGATGGAAATATTTGAGAAGTAAAGCTGCCTACAACACACATTTAACATCTGCTATCAACCTGAGATGATTACTGTACCCTATAAAGCACCAAGGAGAAATGAACGATTTGTGTGGATGTCCATATGGGATACCAATAGTTAACTGGTTCAATTCTGCGGTGATAAAGTCAACACAACAGGCTAAGACGTTAAAAAATGGAGGCCCTGGTTTCCCAATGAAAAACAGCATTTAAGACCTTTCTAGCTTATCAGATGTAGGTTAAATCTTAAGCTTTATAACACATCATTAGAAAAAGCGTATATTAAATTGGATATGGCTTCCTTCTCTTCAGTGAATTTTATATTACATTTTTAGCACAAGTTATTAGAAATTGTTTTAACTTTATGAAGTTAAAATACATCTTTATAGAATACAGTAACTGGTTAAAGCTTTGAAATTGTAAGCAAGCCAAATGGACAGAAATATTAAATATGATGAACCATTTAGGAAAGCGAACAGAGATTTTTCTCTTCAAATGATTCTGAATCTAGAAGGTAAGGTATATTTAGATATTTTTGAAATATGCTGAACGTGTTGGGAATCACCCAGGTGCCTTTCTTGTAAAATAAATAGAGGATCTGGTTATGGAAATAATGTTCTACTATCTTAAGACGTTACAAACCCTTTTCTAGATTGAGTTAATAAATAACAAATTCAATCCCATTAACCTGATCTTTTTCGCTGGAGAATTGTTCTGTTCTTTGTTTCCAAGCTAAGCAGGGTGCAAACAATAGTATTTCACTAAATGTACTTACATGAAATGCATATATCTCGAACTAATGTTTCCAAAAACCCAGCATAATATAGAGATTTCTCGTACTGTGTTATTCTTTCTTTTAACAATTTCCCAAATTCCGTAAAATCATCTTTTGAGGATGGATTCATAGTATCTATTCCACATATGTTATTTACACCTGTAAGAAAGGAGCCGTGCTTGGAGAGGGCTGCTCAAGCGCATGGCCTCACCCTCAGAGGATCTGGGGACCCCCCGGCAGCCCCCCAAAGGACCAAGCCCCCCCCCAACCCCCCATCCCATCCCTCACCGAAGGTTTCTTTTGCCAGCTCCAGGTCCGCCTCTTCTTGCAGTTTCTGCAACCGGAGCTTGTCTGCCAGCTGCTCTTCCGGCGTCAGGTCTTTCGAGTCTTCCGACTCCTCTAACTTCACAAGGGAGACAAGGCAGCGCTGCAGGCACCGGAGGCCGCCCAGGCGCCGGGGCGAGGCCGCCCTTCCCCGCCCGCCCATCACCCCCTTACCCTTTTCTTGGCCTCCTCCTGCTTCTTCCGCAGCAGCTTCTCCCGCTCCTTTATCTTCTCGGCGACTTTCTTCTTGTCGGAAACTTTGGATTCTGCGGAGAGGCACCGGGTTAGCGGCGGCGGCGGCGGCGGCTTCCCGCGGGGCTCCCGGGGACCCGCCGCCCGGCCGCTCACCTGGCTTGGCCTCGGCCTCCTTCTCGTCCTCCTCCTGCTGCTCCTCCTCCTCGTCGTCCCAGTTGTCCTGGCCGGGGCAGAGCAGAAGCGCCGGTCAGGCGCCGGGAGGCCTCCGCCCGCCCGCCCGCCTCCCCCAACGCACCGGGGGACGGTCCCGGGCCCCCCCGCCGCCGCCGCCGCCGCGCCCACCCGCCCCCCTCCCGGCCACCTTGACGTCGTCGTCCTCGTCCTCGCCGGCCCAGCGGTCCCTGGTCACCACGGCAGGGGTGGGCCCGAGGCGCCCGGCCAGCGGGTCCGGCGCCTCGAAGGTGTCCGCGTCTGCGGGGACAGAGAAAGGGTGAGCGGAGGGCCCGGGCCGGCCTGGCCGGGGCCGGGGAGAGAGCGGGAGCGGCCGGCGGCGGCGCTGGACCTACCCCAGGAGTCCGCCTCGGCCGCCATCTTGCCCGCCGCCCTCTCGCTCGCGGCTAGCCCAGACCAGCAGGCAGGAGGGGCCGCGCACGGCACGACGGGACTTCCGCCCCGCCCCCCCAAACGCGCTTCCCGCTTCCGCCGGCGACCCCGGAAGAGGCGGGGCGGGAGCCGCAGAAACCCGCCCCCGTGGTCCGTAGCTGGAGCTCCTGGAGGGAGGCGTGGTCGGGAGGGCCCACCCGCCGCGTCGCTCCGCCCACCAGGCGGACCGGGGTGATGGGCGGGGCCGGAGCCCGCGCGCCCTTCCACGCGCGCAGGGAGGGCGGCGGGCTTCGTCGTGAGGCGGGTGTTTCGCGCTGTCCTCTTCTTGGAAGAGATTCCCAAGTGTTTTGTTTGACAACCGGGCTCCCAAGGCCATTCAGTGGCTTTCTTTCAATGTGTCTCCTCCCCCCAATTATATTCAAAGAGAACACAATAATTTTACCTCAGCGCAAGTATAAATAGGCTCGTGTTTATACCAGAGGCCTCCAAACGTGGCCATTTTAAGACGTGTGGACTTCAACTCCCAGAATTCTCCAGCCAGCTATGCTGGGAGTTGAAGTCCACAGTCTTAGTGTTAAAAGTTTGGGGACCCCTGGTTTATACTGAGCGCTTAAGGACAATTCCTTGCGCGTCCAATCCCACTTGGCCAATATTCTCATACAAGACCGAGCCGTCATTTGTCAAACCATTTGATATCTCTACTGAATATTAAAAACCAGACTTGCACCAAATTACAAAATGATAGTTTAATAAGTATTTACAGAGAAGCCTGCAGCGGTTGATTTGGTTGTCCTAAGTAGGATTAAGTTACCCATATTACCAATCATTTTAGACTTTAAAACCTCACATTCCTTTTTTTTTTTTTTCCTCCTCCTCTTCAGGGACCAATGTTGTTATTTGCAGTATTCCACCTTAACAAAAAAAGCGGGTTTATTAATTTTGTTCATGAAAACGCACATTTGCTTTAAAAAGTTACTCTAAAAAGATGCTGTACAATTCCCTTGAAATAGTAGCAGAGGAATGTCCGTTGTGTTGTTTGAGGCAAGGACTGCTGTTCAATTTACTTGGTAGTGGATTTGCAGAAAATAATCTCTGAATGCAGCATAAGCAAACCATCATAGTAGTAAGAAAACCACGCACTCGCTCTCTTATCCCCCCGCAGAGTCCCGCACGGCCGGCCGGCCGGCATCCACGGTTCCTCCAAAGAGCCGCCTTCTCTTCACAGTTGTCTTTTGGAGCTGGGGAAGACGATCAATGGGGACCCGGAGCCCTCGGGCCCCTCCTGGGCCCAAGCGACCTTCTGCAGACCACTGGCAGCCATGTGAGCTTATATCATCATTGGAAGCCACAGAGGAGCAGCTGGGAGGAATTATTACTAGAGTTGCCCCTTCTCTTCAGTCTAAAAGACTCTGAGTCAAGGACACTCCCACGTGGCTCACAGTGATGATAAGAATCCACTTTTGCAGATTGGAGAGCATTTAAACATTGTCAAAATCAAAAGGATCAATAAAGCTGTTACTAGCAAAATAGGAAAAAGTGGTTACAGGGATAACCTCTGTGAAAACACACATACACACGCTTACTTACATTATACATAATGTGTGTGTGTGTGTGTATGTATATATTTATATTTATATATATATATATATATATTATAGTAACATTATGTACATTTTATTTCAATAAAGACATATAAGACAAAACAGCGTAAAGATGCCCAGATACCCTAAAGATAAATACAATTCAAAGATTCTCATTAAAATGAATCTGTAGCATTTTCCCCGCAAGCAAAATACCTTTCTTTAAATACAAAAAAAAGTCAGCATTCTGGATAGCAAATGCCTTTTTTCTCTTTTCACAGAAAATTCACCATAATTCTGTGTTAAATGAATGATTTCCCATAAAGCAGGCTTGCTCTACATGCTAACTTTTTAACAGTTCAGTGACACATGTGCTAGCTACATATATAACAGATAATATAGTAAGAAAACACTCAACCTGATGAAAAGTTAAAATCTTCATTAATACATTGGAAAAAGTTGATATAATTCATGCCTTTTAAAATCAAAAAATACAAAAATTAAATGTTTTCCTAAAAAGATTTTCCTTATTTTAAGGACTCATTCAAAAATGAAGCTGTGTGTAATTTGTACAATAAAATTGTACAAGTAAACAGGTAATATACATAAAAAATTAATTGACATACTTCTCAATTATCAGTTGTCCACCTTTAATTTCCAATACTGTTCTTTCTTTAACAAGCATACAAAATATCAAACTTCTCTTTAGAAAAAGTGCCATTCTGCAACATCCTTTACATAAAAACAGCCCAAGCCTGTGGCGTGTCTATGCAGTTTAGAGGCAAAGCTTACTAACTTCTACAAATTTTTCCCTTCCATAAAAAGCCTCCAAAAAAGGAGAGTATGCTCCATTAAAAAAATATCAGCCTCTTGTGTAACCTGCATTAGAGAACCAAGGCTTGAAAACTATTTCCATATAATATAGAAAACCACTATGATAGCATATCAGCTGCGTGCGCAGCGACGGAGTGTCCAGGACCACAACAGCAGGCAGGGTGACAGTGGTGCACAGACTGAGCCACACGGAGGTTTCAAAGGGGCTGGTGGTGCAACCTGCAGGGTAGAGGGCCAACCAAGGCAAGGCTTGGCTACTCTTCCTACTCCCCTTGGTGGAGATCCTGGTCCGGCAGGAGCTGGGCTGCCATTACACCAAGCAAATTCTCAAGGACTCCTACGGACAGGAGACTGAGGCACCGATCTCTTGCTCTCACTCTCTGAGCTGTGCACACCACCACCACCACAAAAAAAATCATCTGTCCACAGTACATGCCATCACGATGGTTTAAATATTCTGCATATTAGTAATTCTTATATTTCTTATCTAGCCAGTCTCTTGATTTTTTTTTAAAAAAGATTTCCACTACAGTAGAATGAATGAATGAATGAATGAATGAATGAATGAATAATATGAAGAATAATATTATATATATATATATATATATATATATATATATATATATATATTTTCATTCGTTCGTACACAGAAAAAAAACTAGATGATTTTTAAAAACAAATATACAGTATGCAGGCAGACAAAACAGGAAAATGGCCATTCAATCGAATAATAAAAATTAATCAAACTTGGCTAAACCCAGAAAAATATGAAGTCACCTCAACTAAAAGGAATGCATAATGAAATTCTAAACTTGAATACAGATCAAAAATGTAAAAAGGTTACAAACCTTTAACAGGAAAAAAATTACTGGCCATTCCTGTTGAAATGAGAATTTTAAAAGTAACACAAAGTGGCTACAAACCCACTTAAGAGAGCACCAAACAGAGAGAAAACAAGAGTCCATTTTCAATCTCTGTGATTTCATAAATCCTGTATTTTTATAGGATAAACTGCTGGTGGCAGAAACAGAATTCTTTAAAAACGGCAGGTGTTCTTCTGTACATTAAAAACCATTGGAGTTGCACTAGATCTAAAGACTGTTCTGTTCTAGCCTACCTACGGATACTGCACGTCTTTCCATTTGGCGATATAGAAAGTTCTTCTGTAACCCTTTTATTACTGTTGGGCACCAGAGATAAGAAAAGCGAGAAAGGGTACAAAAATGCAAAAATTTCAACAGTAATGGCAATGTTTTTGTTCTAGTCCAAAAAGAAAAAGGATCCTGCATTTTCTTTCCCTTCAGCTCTTTGACCAAAGACTGAGTTTAATCGGGGGGCAGTAAGTCATGCAAGCGAAATCTGTCTCGGATGTGAGGTCGAACATCTTCATTCTAGAGATGGGGAGAGAGCAAAACAAAACGTCATCATCTTTCACGTATCGGAGTAAAGTTAATTTGTGATAATAACCTTGGGAATTAGGAGCACCGTCAGAAGCCTCCGCTTTTTGTTGCAAAGAAAGAAGAAAGGGGGCCGAGAGAGGATCACGGCCTGTGGAAAGGCTGACATCCTGCCTGAACGCCTCTCTCCGCGGCTTCTGAACCCCGGTGGCCTTTATTTTCCCCTGGTCACCCCATTCAAAGGAAACAAGACACAGGGGGCTCAAAAATCCTCTTACATTTTCTTCCAAATCAGGATTCCTGTCATGTCCCTCCCGTAACAATTTCAGATCTGCACCCAACATTTTATGCTAGTTTAGGGTTACTGAAATGTTTGCCAGTCCTTACTGAACTTCTACTTAGTGAAGTTAGTTCTACTGGCAATTAGCAACGTGAACCAGTTTTAATGGTTCCCAAATTCAAACTTGGGCTTGTCAAGAAATGTGGCTTTATCGGTCTCTGTAATCTCACCCCAGGGTAATGGCTAACAAGCACTTGATAGATATCCTCCATGCCCCCAAATGTTTTTCTGTGGAGACACTTCTCTGAGGTTGAATTATGAAACCTTCAGCTCTAGTCGACATGCTTATAATTCCGATTAAAATGTGCATTCTAAAAAAAACAGAATTCACTCATACGTTGAGCATGGACAGGAGATAAGCCCTTACAGATAATCCTCAACTTCCAACCACAGTTGAGACCAACATTTCTGTTGCTAAGCAAGTCAGCTGTTAAGTGAGTTTTGCCCTATTTTACGGACTTTCTTGCCACAGCTGTTAAGTTAATCCCTGCAATTGTTAAGTTAGTAACACGGTTGTTAAACGGATCTGGCTTCCCCACTGACTTTCCTCTGACTTTGTCAGAAGGTTCACTGCAATTGTCATAAATATGAGTCAGCTGCCAAGCACCTCAGTTTTGATCATGCGGCCCTGGGGAGGCTGCAAGGGTCACAAGTGTGAAAAACAGTCATAAGCCACATTTTTTTCAGTGCCGTTATAACTTCAGTCACTAAATGAACTGTTGTTAAGTTGAGGGCTACCCGTAGTCTAAAAGCTCTACAAAGCATCACCTTGCTTGACCTTGGACAGAGGATTCCCCTTTAAGAGGCTAGAAAAGTTTTATTCAAACACGTTTTTGGACAGATCAGGGAAACTGTGCTGCTATAAAAGGCGGCGAGAGAGAGCACTCCCTAAAGGAAGGTAATGCAAAGACATCTGAAGGCGTTTCCCAAGTCAGAAACCGCTATCCTGAATCATGCTACTTTAATCTATGGAGGTTTAAGAAGAAAATATGTATGTAAAGACTACTTACCAGTTCTACAAGTTTTTCCAGAAAAGGAATCAACTTTAGAAGTTCATTGTCATTCTTATCCATGAACCAGCTTTCTATAGGAATTCCATTTGAAAGCTAAATCAGTAAAAAAAATTAAAAAAGAGGTAAGATCTCTTTTTCAGCAGTTCCCTTATTAATTCAAGTTTTTAAAGACCCTTCCCAAATGTAAATGGGGGGTGGGGGCAGGGGAGGAGAACAACTGAAAACATCTCTCCACCTGTTCATTTTGCTCAGGACAGGTGGCAGTGCTCATTTACACAACTAGGCTCACTTTATGACAAATGATCATAAAAGAATATTCAGGGTAAGAAGGTGCACCAAAAGATGTGGCTGACGAGCCTGACTAAAATAATCAATCCAAAAGATGATTATCCCTTTTTTTCTCATTCACGTGGAGACAAATGAAACGACCACAAACCCGAAAACAGTATTGAGACTACGAGCAACTCGGCAGGACAGTGAAGGAGTTAGGTGCACAGGTGGTGTTTATATCTGTACTTCCAACAAAAGGTCAACGTCCAACAAGGGAGCAGAAATAAACCACTAGCTTAAGGGATTGTGCCATCGAGGGAACCTCAAGTTTCTAGACCAGAGTCTGTACTACCAACTTCAAGGGCTTCTGTCGGGAGATGGGTTTGCATCTCACAGGAACCAGGGAAAATGTATTCGGAAAACCACCGGCTCAGCTTATCCAAAGGGCTCTAAACTAACCCTGCAGGGGGAGGGTGACCAATCTTTAGGACCAACAGAGAGAACAAGTAGCCAGTGGAACATCTTGCCACCATAAACCATGGGTGCCCCATCACTGGAGGCTTTTAAGAAGAGACTGGACAGGCCCTTGTTTGGAATGGTATAGGGTCTCCTGCTTGACCAGGGGGTTGGACTAGAAGACCTCCAAGGCAATTAACACCTGGGCAATTCCAGTCATTAGATACAAAGCTGGAATTGTGGACAGAAGCACAATTAAAAACCCTGGATAAGAAGACCAGAAAAATGAGGACAATGAATCATGCCCTTCATCCATGCAACAATGCTTGCAGACTCTATTAGAAAGAGTTAAAAACTTTTACAAAACAAGTAACATTAAAAAATAAGATTGCAAACAAAACAATCCTGAATGTGGCGGGAACAAAATCTGTGGGTCCTTTAGAAATATCCATAATTGTGCATGACTGATATTACATGCGCTCAGGACTTCTTCAAAGTTATGTTAATTGCTGGAGATTCCGGTTCAGCAAACAGCCCAAAAAGCAGTGCACCGTGGCAAGCTTTTACTTAAGCACACAGAGCCAACATTGGCTCTCCGTTTTAGAAAACCTCTGCAAAACTTTAGCTGAATTGTGGTGACCTCAACCAAAGCTTTTCTGTACCTCTCAATCAATTGCACAGACTGACTTGAGATCTTTTGGCCTGTTCCTCTGCAGGCCAAAATCTCCTTCTGGTCAGGTGAGCAGGAAAGCCCCTTTTTTTCTGAAATCTGCAGGGATTTTTAATAGGGGCATTATCCCACTTCCAAAATCTGTGTCACGAAGAGTCTGGTCCCTTGGATTTCCCTCTGCAGTTTGGGGTTTCTCGTCCTTCTCCCCTAAGGGCAACGCTGGCTGGCTGGCTCAGGTGTTCAGGACAAACCTGGCACCGTGCGGTGTTTGTGTGCCGTTTGCTCTTTCGGAATCTCTCTTCTTGGGTCATGGAGGATGCTTCGGTTGCACTGTAGTTCATGGCTGCATCTATTGGAGGGGGGGGGGGTGGACACGCACCTTTCTCTTGCGCTGTCTTGCCATTGCTTTCTGGGCATATGAGAGCCCAGAGGGTGGGCCGGCCCTGAAGCAAAGACCAGCTGAAGCTGGGGACTCCAGTGGGGAGTCCAAAATCACCATGGAAGCATCGCTAGATGCCTTCCATTCTGCTGCCAAGAAAACAATTTAAAAATGCCTTCAAAGTCAACAGACGCAGAGAATGATTTGAAGGAGACTTTATTTAGTATTGTAGCAAAATCTGAAACACGACCCACAGGAAATAAACTCACCTGGTAGGCAAAGGCTTGTGGTGAATTGTCGATGATGATTGTTTTTGAGAGATCTCTACCAAGGATATTTAAATCTTTTATGTAGTTCCCTTGCACACAAACACAATGTTCACGGAAAAGTCGATGCCTATTTTTAAGAACACATTTAGGTTGCATTCAGACAGGTGTAGACAAAGAAAATACTGTCGTCAAAACCCCATCACCTATTCTGTGCGTTAAGAACAATCTTCTGGACAGCAGAGCTTTGTTATCAAAAAGGAGATTTAAAAAGCCAAGGTCAATTCTTTCTCAATGAAAGGATTCAGCTGCCTAGCCACAGCAATGCAATAGGGTCTTACCTTAGGGGCGCTGACCCCATTAGCTGTTTTTTCCCCTCTTCCAAATACGCTCATTATTTAACTGAACTAACCTGAAAGTTTGTGGGGGACATCAAGCAAAGTGCATATCACTCAGAATTAACTGCAGTCCACTTGCAGGAGGGGTCTGCCCCTAACTACCCTAATGAGGGCCGGGTGGTCTTTGGACAAGCAGGAGCAAGGATCTAGTCCAGTGGCAAACACTTTAAAGCAACCAAGCCTTTTCTCAGGCCTGCATCCCTTGAAATGTTGAGTCTGCTGGGAGGAAGGATATTTAGCCAGCCTCCCTGAAGCGATTTCTAGTATGTGGAGGAAAAGTAAAAATCCAGAAAAGGCGTATTACAGGCTAGAGTTACACTGCAGGGTTTAGGCGGATACTGGTGAAAAATAATAACTTCAGGCTGAAAAATTGTAAGCACACGAAAACTCTTAACAGCTTTTTATCCCGACGACATGTTAGGTATCACTGTAATGCTAAAATAGCATTAAATATACCTATTTTGTTATTCTGGTTAAAATGTAAATAACACATAACTTTCTATTCAAGCTTACCTGACCAGCTGCTTTTTAGGGTCTAATATATTCAGCAATTTGTCTGCATAGACCTTTTTAGAAGCAGTGAAAAGAATGATCTAAAAGAAAGAAAGGAAGAAGCAATTGCAATCCATCCTATCAAAAAAGGTAAAGAACTTGAATATCACACAAAATTTTTAAGCGTCTTCCATTACCTCATAAATTTGGGACATACATTCCAAGAATTCTCTGAAAAATGGTCTTAACCGCACATAAACCTAAAGAGAAAACAAAACAGTAATTTTAACTATGGAACACAAAGAAGGTTTATTTCAAATGGCAGAGACTTCAGAAATTACAGAGTAAGGCACACTGTTTAATATATTAACATTATTATTTTAATTTTTAAAGAATCTATGAAAAAGTAATACTAACTAGCATATTTGTAGAAAGACATGGCTATAATAGCCTTTAGAGGCAGCCTTTTTGCTTAGAACAGAGACACAACAGAGATAATCTTTCATAAATGCAAACTTTTGAGATTCTTTTTCAGTCAGAACTTTCATCAGATTGATTAGTTCACCCACAAGGACATATCTGAAAAATCAGTATTATCAGAAACAGTATGTTTATATCCAAGCAATGCAGAATTCCCAGGAAAAGCTTCTCTTATGACACTAAACAGAATTTTGCTTTTCAAGTACAATGCTCAAAAGTCAATTGAATTAATTTATGTGGTTGACACTTTTTCTTGTCTACGTTTTTCCACCAGAAAGTCACCAGCAAACACAAGGTTGAAAAGAAATATTATTCTTAAGCATCTGATGTTGAGATCATGATCATTATATAAAAGGTCCTAGGATTGTATTTGAGCGCGCGCACACACACACACACACTAAATACAAATAAAAAGTGAGTCTCCTTTGGCTGTGAAAACTTCAAGACTCTTTCCCCTTGACAAACCCCTACAGAAGGCCATGGTTTAAGAAAACACAGAAGGCCAGTTCTGCTTTGGTGAGATGGTGAGCAGTTTCCCTGGCTAAGGAAAACAGTCCTTGCCTGTCCCCAGCAACAGAGAACAGCATCTCATCACAAAGACCTCTGCCAAGTATGCTAGTAAATTAACCCAACTGGCCCAAAGAATAAGAGAGACCTTACAGGCAGTCCTCGACTTACAGCAGTTTGTTTAGTGACCGTTCAGTTACAGTGGCACTGAAAAATATAGGACTTATGACTTTCAGTTATGATCTTTGCAACATCGCCATGATCACGTGATCAAAAAAGTCAGGTGCTTGGCAACTGGTTCATACTTACAACTGTGGCAGTCTCCCTTTTGTGTGACCTTCTGACAAGCAAAGTTAAAGGGGAGCTGGATTCATTTAACAACCAAGTTACCACCTTATTGATTGCAGTGATTCATTTAACAACTGTGGCAAGAAAGATCGTAAAACGGGGCACATCTCACTTAACAACATAAATTTTGGGCTCGATTGTGGTCATAAGGGCTACCTGTACTTAATTATCAAGTGTGAAGAGCAAATTCGCTTGCCCATGACCATTAATTCAGGATGGATGCGTCCATGGCTGACTAACCGCACCCAACATGTAGCCCTCCATGGAACTGCACCTACAAGGAGGGAAGTAGGCAGTGGGGCACCCCAGGGCTCTGTTTTAGGCCCAGGACTCTTCAACATCCTCAACGGTGACTTGGATGAGGGGATAGATGGGGAACTCATCAAATTTGCAGATGGCACCAAGCTGGCAGGAATAGCCAGCACCCCAGAAGATACAAGATACAGAAGGATCTTGACAAACCTGAACGCTGGGTGCTATCTAACAAAATGAAATTCAGGGGTGAAAAAAGGAAGGTTCTACATTTAGGCAAGAAAAACCAAACACAGAGGTATAGTATAGGTGGTACCTCGCTCAATAGTAGTTAACTGTGAGAGGGATCTTGGGGTCCTAGTGGACAGTCTCTTAAATATGTGCCCGCAGTGTGCTGCAGCTGCCAGGAAAGCCAACGTCAGTGCTGAACTGGACCTGCTAGAGGCCATTTTCCTGGTTCATTGTTGCCACACCGTGTGGGAGGAGGAAGGAGGTTGGAAGGCCCTACTAGAGACAACACTGAACTTTCTCGTGAGAACCAAGGCCATCGCCCAGGTGACAGAGGGAAAGGAAGAAGAGCGCCTTGAGGAGTCTGCCAATTAATCTAATGGGCCAACACTGGAGGGAAGCGGGTGATTCCTGATTTTAATTATGCTGAAGCTGCAGGGAAGATTCAGAGTTGGTTTTCCACCAAGCGTGCTGATATATGATTTACCCAATAAAGAAGCTCTCTGAGGAAGTGTCTGGCCTCAAGAGCTCCGATTCGCTTGGGTTCGTTAGTCGGAACCTTGACAGCCCACACAGTTCTAGGCTGCATAAACGGAGAGACAGAATCAAGATTACAGGAAGTGTTAATACCGCTTTATAATGTCTTGGGAACGCTGCATCCAATTTTGGTCACCACGATGCAAAAAAGACGCTGAGACCCTAGAAAGAGTGCAGAGAAGAGCAAAAAAAGATGACTAGGGGGCTGGAGGCCAAAACATATGAAGATTGGTTGCTGGAATTGGGTAGGTCTAGTTTAATGAAAAGAAGGACTAGGGGAGACATGATAGCAGGGTTCCGATATCTGAGGGGCTGCCCCAACGAAGAGGGGGGGTCAAAGCACCTGAGGGCAGGACAAGAAGGAATGTATGGAAACTGATCAAGGAGAGAAACAACCTAGAACTAAGATCAATTAATCAGTGGAACAACTTGCTCCAAAACTGGAAGAGATTGGACAACCATTTGATTGCAATGGTATCAAGTTTCCTATCTGAGCAGGGGGTTGGACTAGAAGACCTCCAAGGTCCCTTCCAACTCCCTATTCCTATTCCATTCCAATCTATTCTTTAATTCTTGATGGTAGACAACATCTACATACTGTGCAAAATTAACAAGCCTGAAAGGGGACAAAAATACCCAAACTCCTCCCCGCCAACAATCAAAACTCAGATGAGACTACTAGATTAACAGCAGGATTAACATCAAGCCAACAATCAAGAATCAAACAATAACCCAGTCAGGGACCTGCCAAACAAAGAGCCTCCGAGACCACCCGCACTAATAGCGACAGGGCAAGCCACCAGAATATCAATCGAGAGCAAGCCCCATGCCTTACCCACACTGATGATGTTCCCTAGTTTGGGTCATGAAACGTCTGCAAGAAAACAACCAAGCTCAGAGAGCACCAAAGACCCCTCATTTCAACCCCGAGCTACAAATATTCTCCTGGTTGATATCAGTGCTTCATACTAAGCAATAGCTACATACATCTCAGTTACCAACCTTGGCCTTCATAATGATTTTGAAAGGCGTATTAGAGAGCAAAAACAGAAAACTTGGGATCAAGAATTTTCAGTCATCCCTCCGTTGTTAAGACACACACATTCAATACTGCTTGGAGAGCACGAAGAACAACTGAAGACCTTCCACTGTACCCTACACTTACCGGAGGTCATTTCTCAATTGTGCCTTCCTGCCAGGTTACACAGGTTGCAGTGGTGCAATACTTTAGCGCTCTGATTGACCGCTGCTACTATTATTTATATTAAAGGCTTCAAGATGCAGCTAACGTAGTAGCTCAATTACTCAAGACTCCTGCTAAAATAAGTGCCTTTGCAACAGGGTGTTTGTGGATTTATTTGAAAACTCTGACACGACTTCTTCCTGCATTCGACCATTTTTCAGATCGTTGAAGCTGATGTTTCAAGAGTTAACAAAGCTAACAAGACATTAAGATAAAATAAGTTAAAAGAACATGACTGAAAGATCTGAAACTGAGCCAGGCCTTTGTCAAAGCTGATGCAACCCACTTCCCTGAGCACAGGGACTTAAAAACACCGGCTTCCGGGAAACGCTACCCTACACGGCCGCTTGTCTTGAGCTCCACAGTGACATATTGGGACTGATTCCGAGACGTTCACCACTGCAGCTTACTCTGGAGAAGTGATTTAAGAAGCCCCAGATGGTTGAGGGTTTGGAGAGCGCATTCCCCGAAAAATGTCCCTGAATATCCAAGTTAGGTTGTAAGGCGCAAGGCCTGCACTTATTAAGAAAATCAAAGATAGGTTTCCAGCAAGATTTAGGGTCTGACAAATGCAAATTTTACATTTTTAAAAAATTATTTCAAAATAAGTAATTTCTTGTAAATAACCCCAGAAAGACATGGTTGTTCTGAATAATATATACCATAGGTAAGAGATCAAAAAACATTCTAGCTGCAACAGTAAAAAAGGCATAATCCACATATCAATAATCACTCTTACTATCCAGAATGGGTAACTCCATTCTCTAAGTGCACGTAAATGAAAAGAATTCGGACTACTGCCATCATCAGAGAGAAGATAAGAAACCCATGTTTGTATGTATTTTGGAAGATCGCATGTTTCAGGATGTTGAAGGATTGTAAATAAAACAAAAGACAAAAGACAAGTTTTAAAATTAGGGTAAAATACCTGGACAAGTGTCCGTTTAAGATGTCTGATGTCATTCTCCAAAGTTACTACAGAGGGGTCCAATATCGTGCGAACTACATGGAGGGAAGCTGTTGCTACTCCCAGGTACATCACACAATAGGGACCTGAGAACAACAGCTGGGGTCAGTGCAGCATCTTTGGCAGTTGCTGGAATACACCTCTCCTCCTCCTCCTCCTCCTCCTCCTTCCCCTGTCCTTCACTGGCAGAATTGTTGAATGCACCATCGATGAGAGCAAAGAATACGTTGCGAAGCACAACGACCAACAGCTAGCAATCGGACAGTCTTCATTAACAAAGCCACTCTGGCCACGTAACGGCACCTAACTAGGAATGGAGGAAGGGATCTAAAAGCAACTCCTTCCCAAGGCTGACTTCCCCTTAAGAGCCTCAGTCTGAAGCAGGCTCTTGTTTGATCAAATAGCCATATAGATTTAGAAGGCCTTTTTCCTCACCTCTGCTGCTTAAGAGAAATACTTCTGGCTTCTTAATGGATGACAGTTTTACAATGGAATTATATGGAAATAAAGTAGTAATCCATATGCCACCAATTCCTCGAAGATCTGATGGTTTGCTTAACGTTTCATAGAATGTAACCAATGCGGCTAAATTACCAACCTTTTAGGGGAGCAGAAAGATATCAGATACATAATGTTTTTCCTTTAATTTCCTAGGAGCCACTTCACCTTAACATGATTTGGATTACCTGGTAAATAACATCCTGGAAAAGGACTGGAAACGTGAGTGCAGCATCTTCCAGTTCATTTAGGCTACAGTGGACTAATGTTTCATCCTACAAATAATTTTAAAAAATGAGTCAATTTAGCAGAGGGACAGAAAAGTGTGTGTTCTCTGAAATAGCCCTATAATTTATAGTTTGTTTGCCAAAGAGAGAATATTTTTCCCTCAAAAGTGAAGCAAGCAACCAAATCTGTTTTTCTCACCAAGTCCAGAACTAACGAGAACTCTGGTGTACTTCTGGTTTTCAGCGGAAGAGCAGGTTTCCGATTAAGTTGTTCTTCTGTTAGCGGTGGAACATGTTTGATGAAGTAGTACCTAAAGAGGAGTCACATCATGGTTTGATCGTTTATCAAACAGTGAATACTTTACTCTTAAACTATCATAAAGACCTATATAACAATAAATCTGCCCACAGATGTACTAAATGAACCACGTAATTATACAGTTAGTTGGGGAAGGAATTGTTTACAGAACTGGAGCTTCTATATAGAAGTTAACTATTCCATCTTCTAGACCAACACTCCTTTTTCTACGGTTCTTCCCTTGTAAATACTTGACATTTCCCCCCCAAGATTTAAGCTATTTCTCCCTAAATAGCCCTAAATAAGTATGTTATTTCTCCCTTCTTTGGTTTTACAGAGGGCCAATCTTAGCTACTGCTCTGCCAGCAGGCACCAGCTGAATTCATTATCATAAATATTTTCATTTATTTACCACGCACACACACACATGTCTGAGAACGAACACTTACGGATCAAAGACTTCCCAGTCTTCTTCATAGGTGGCTTCTGCATGAGCTGATGAATAACCGCTGTCTGGAGATACTGGTGCTAACAAAACAGAAAAGTCCCTCATTAGTTTACATCAAGAAAAGGGAAATTTTCTCTTAACAGTGAAGTTGATCATTTAATTACTAAGTATTTCTATTTGGTACGGAATGTTTTGTCTTCCACTTTTCTTAAGAACTATTATCAATATTTTTAGGGCTTATAATTTGACTCTTAAAATAGATATATCTATTTTACGTATTAAGCTCAAAAAGGAATATTTGCAGGTGAGGGCCAGGTATAATTTCACAGGTTACCAACATGATAAAAATTATGTGCAGAGTCAAATATGAATCTTTTTAAACCAAACCTTTGGCAGTTTAAGTGCCTACTAAGTGTGATGGTTACAATCTGTTTTCTTTCACACTGCAATATTATGATGTCCTATTGTATTGTGGAATTCTGTTTTGATAGTCATCTGATTGGCCTGGTATAAATGTTCCATTAAGTAAATAAATACAGACCTTAAACAAAAAACAATATTATCAAGTTAAATGCTTATTAGCCAGAGTGATACTGCCCTTGGCTTGGAGGTAGTATTTGTGTACATGTGTAGGTGAAGCATAACGCACAAGGCAATTGAAGTGGCTAGGTGGGCGTGGCCATGTGAGTGGGTGGGCGTGGCTTCCTTTTTCTTTTTTGGCCTCCTGGGCCTCAGGGAAGCCTCCTGGGAATCCCCTAAGACAGTGAGGGGGATCCCAGCACAGCTGATCGTCAGAACAGCTGATCGTTGGGAGGAAGAAAGGAAAAAAGAAATACTGTAAGGAGTGGCAGGGCGGAGCGAATGCAGTCAGCGATGTCGCGCATGCGTGATAAGGACTGACTGGGAGGAGAGGGGCTGGTGGAGAGGGGAGGGCCAGCCAGGGGAAGGATTTGCCTGTTCTCTGAACTGCGCAGAATCGTAACAACCGGTGCTACCAAACCAGTCTGAACCAGTAGAATCCCACCCCTGATGCTACAACGGTTCTAAGTGTGAAAAATGGTCATAAGTCACTGTTTTTCAGTGCCATTGTAACTTCACTACATGGTTCA
Organism: Pseudonaja textilis; assembly: GCF_049901715.1. NCBI lineage: Eukaryota > Metazoa > Chordata > Lepidosauria > Squamata > Elapidae > Pseudonaja > Pseudonaja textilis. The sequence continues at coordinate 851,428 of NC_142002.1, read as the reverse complement.
GCATGGTCACTAAATGAACTGTTGTAAGTCAAGGACTTCCTGTAGATATAAATGACTAGAGTTTCCAATTAACCATTTATTTCTCATTTCTTAATCCCATTTAGAGACGGCTGAATCCCTAAGGATCCCTAAGATCAAAACAGGGAAGGGATTGAATCAGGAGAAAAGACAAGGGGGTCCAAATGTTCTCTCTGCTCCCCACAGCTCGGGGTCTGCCATGTCTCCTCTCTGGCTGCCCCACCTGCAGGCGGGGAGAGGAGGACCAGGCGGGAGCTGCCCACGGGGCTCTCTCCTTACCAGTCAGTGGAGGCAGATCACAGTCAGCCACATCCTCCACTTCCTCCAAGACGGTGCTGATCGTTGTTCGGACCTGGGCTGCCTGGCTGGCGTAGGGAGCCCCTCCATTGGCCGAGACGGCAGTGCTGGTAATGATCTCATCCACCTGCTCCATTTCGAGCTGCTTCACGATTTCTTCCGCCTCCACAGCCTGGCCAGGAGAGTCCGAGCCTGCCGTTCCTGCAATAAGAATTTGGGGGAAGACGGTTGAGAAGGTGGTCGTGGGGCAGCTCCTGAGGTTTCTGGATGAAACGGGTTATCTCGACCCTGACCAGTCAGGATTCAGGCCTGGGTTGGGGACAGAAACGGCATTGGTCGCACTTTTGGATGACCTCTGGAGGGAGCAGGATGGGGGTAGTGCATCCATCCTTGCTCTACTTGACCTTTTGGCGGCTTTCGATTCTATCAACCCTGGGATTCTCCTGGGACGGCTTCAGGGGGTGGGAGTGGGAGGCCTTGTGCTGTCTTGGTTCCCTTCCTTCCTCTGTGGCCGCTCTCAGTCAGTGCCGATAGGAGGGGAGAGATCCGGCCCTCGCCCACTGCTTTACGGGGTTCCGCGGGGCTCGGGGCTCTCTGCGCTCCTGCTCAACATTTACATGAAGCCGCTAGGTGAGATCATCCGTCACCCTGGACTGAGGTATCACCAATATGTTGATGATACTCAGATGTATTTCTCGGCCTGTGGCGAGTTAAGCGTTGCCGCGTCCTCCCTCTCGCAGCGCCTGGAGGCTGTGAGGGGCTGGATGGGGAGCAACGGGTTGAAACGAAAGCTTTGCAAGACCGAGTGGCTCTGGGTCTGGGGTTCGTTGGTTCAGGGAGAATTACCACCTTAGTCTTGGATGGGGTCCCACCACCCCAAACAGACCCTGTGCGTAATCCGGGGGTTCTCCTGGACTCACGACTCCTGCTCAAAGAGCAGGTGGCGGACGTGACCAGGAGGGCGGGTTGTGCACCAGTTGCGCCCTTTCCTGGATCAGCGGCCCCTATTCACAGTCACTCACGCCCCACACTTCCCGCCTTGATTATTGCAACGCGCTCTACATGGGGCTGCCCTTGAAGAGCGTCCGGAAGCTCCAGTTGGTGCAAAATGCAGCGGCCCACATGGTTTTGTGCAGACCCCAGTGTGCACATGTATCACCTCTCCTGCAGGAGCTGCAGTTGCTGCTAATTTGCTTCCGGGTGCAATTCAAGGTGCTGGTTGTCACCTTTAAAGCCCTTCATGGTATGGGACCAGGTGATCTGAGGGAACATCTCTTGCCAGTGACATCTACCCAACCCATGAGAGCGAGGAGGCAGAGAACGCTGCAGGTCCCACCCCTGAGGGAGATACCCCTGGTGGGAGCCAGAAGAAGGGCCTTCTCCGTGGTGGCTCCCTCTCTCTGGAACATCATTCCTCCAGGGATGAGAATGGCCTCCTCATTAATACTCTTCCGAAAGGCACTGAAGAAGGCCTGGTTCTGCCAGCAGGCCTGGGGAACCCAGAGAAGGGTGGAACCCATCAGGTGGCTCGTGTGACCCACTGTCGTCGGGGCAGGGGTGGGAATTGGGGGTGATTTTTTTCCTCCCAGATTTTGTTCTATTGTACTTTATTAATTTACTTGATTCTTTTTGATAGTTTTTGTTTTTTATTTTAAATATGGTTTTACAATACAAATCAGATCAATAAATAAATTAAATAAATAAACAATATTCCGGCTTAATACTAGCACTCTCAATGAAGAGCAGCATTTGCAAGTACTTTTCTGTCTCTACATTTACAGTCTAAAAAGGAGTCTAACAGAATATATTCCTATCTGCCATTTTTTCCAAGTAGGAAACAACTATTTCATAATAAAAAAAAAGTTCCTTTGTATGTTTTTCAGATCAGGGCTGCCCCAGGCTGCGACCCCCTAATGGGCTCTGGCCTGTTTGGAACTGGGCTGGAGAAGCAGTGGGAGAGTGTGCGCGCGCAGCTCCACTTGTGAGCAGCAGAGCACATGCCCGCTGCATGCACAAATGAAGTTGCACACGTGCCCTGCTGCTCACAGAGAACTATCCCCCCTGCCCACTCCCCACCCCCCGGCCGGGCTGCCAAGATGGGAAGGTTGGGGACTGCTGGTTTAGGTGCATGTAAGAGCTAAATGCAGTTTTGTGCAGTACTTGCCATTTTTATTTGCTGGTGAGAAAAAATTGAAGACAGGAGAAAATATGGTCCCCAATAATGTAGTCCTTGGGGGGCTGCAGCTGGTGGGGTTGTCGTCCAATTTTCCATTTTGCCGGACATGCTGGTTTGCCATTTCATAATTCCCAGTTTCTGGAACAGACAAACAAAAAAAGCGCACAGAGTTTCTAGTGTGATTTTTTTTCCAATATAGGTTGGAGTGACGATGTTTCAATTAAACATCAGATTCCTAGATGGGCAGAAATGTACTGCAGGAATTAAACCTTAGAAAGCCATGGCCGAGCTGGCATGTCCATAAGGCTGATACTCTTATGGCTCACGGTTTCCAAGGCAATGAAGATTCACAATTGGCCGGCTTTGCCATACAGAAATCTTTAAGAAACACACAGAATGTTATATTCTAAGAAAGTGAGCTAAAAGCTGCAGTAGAGGTCTTTTATTGTAAATTGTTAATTCAGATCATATGATCAGTCTCTCTGTAAGGGAGATGGCCAGTTACTACATGTGATCAATAAAATAAATTTATTTGTGAATATTTCTTAAGTTATCCTGAGGTAAAATGAGCAGCCAATAAATTTTATATAAATAGACAAACACACAGATAAATATTTGTACATCAACCTGACATTGGTTTCGTTTTCTTTTTCATCATCATATTGTTATAAATATACTACTTATTACATTGGTTTGTGATAACAGGTAACTCTTAATAGGTAACTATGAGTTTGCAGGTAGTAGAACTGCATACATAGTTAGCAAAGGAAAAAACAGGGCAGGGCTCCCCAAGCCCTGGTCTGTGGACTGGCAGCATGTCAGAAACTGAGCCCGCAAACAAGCAAAGCCCCATCCGTGGGATGCTGTTCTGACCCAAGCCTCCTTCAAATCAAACAAACGCAAAACAGAGATAAAAACAAAACCTTTTTAAGGCGTCCCTGTGAATTCAGTTCATTCACAGTAAAACACTATTAAAAATAATTGTCCCAGATAAGAGCAAGCCCTGTCAAGGTTGTGCAAGGCTGCCAAGAACACAAGATAAATTATAAAGGAAATATTCAAAGCCAAAAGTCTCCGAAAAAACTCCAGGATAGACCGAACTTCCACAATAACTTGAAGTTCAAGAACTTCTTTGCTTCCTGCAAAGAATCCCACCTCTGAGGGCTGGCTTTTATCCCTTAAGGGAGGGGCCATCACCTTGCAGCCTTACTCCCGAGTTGCCCGTGCTGTTGCAGCTGCTCTTTCCTTCAAGCAGCCCTGCGCGCACTCTCCGAAGGCAGCACTCCTCTCTCCGATGGTCCTGGCCCCATCCCTGCATCCCAGGCAGGCCCCTCATCCGAGTCCTCGCTCTCCGAGACCTCAGCCATCCACACCTGCTGCCAGTGAACCCACAACAGATGCAGGCAACACACAAAACCCCCCTCCCCTCCTCTCTCTGCACAGAACCTTTCCCTGGTGCCCAAAAGGTTAGGGGCCACTGCGTTACAGGGAAGCCCATTTTCATAAGAGAGAAAGTTATCCTATTAATGGTATAAAGAAAATGATGTGTCCCTACATGAGGATTCCGTTCTCTTTCTCTGTGCTCTGGAGACCACTTTCTTAAGCGTTGATTTCCAATCCCCAAACCGGGCATCATGGTTTAGCTCAGAGGTTTAAGAAAATTACTTTGCACAATAAGGAAAAAATGTTTAAAGTAAAACAAAAAACAAAAGTAAGCTTCATCACACTATCAGCAGTTTTACAATCATTGTCTTCTTCTCTGAAACCAAGGTCAAAAGAATCAGTGGCGGAAGGATTTGGCCCTCCTCTGAGCTAAAGACTGGAATATTTACAAACCTCCATTCGCTTGGCTTTTCCGCCTGACCCGAGAAAGCTGTTTATTAGGCTTTTCTCCTGTTCGAGGAGTGGATGTAATTAAGTTGTCATCGATGTCATGTTCAATTCTACTTCTCTTTGCAGAGTGTTCTCGTTCGTCCTTAATAAAACAAAGACACCAGATTACACCTTACCTTTACTAGCAAACTTTCTCTGTTCATTTGTACTGCTTCCATGAAAGTCAAATTTCCAACATTCCTATTTCACCCTTTTCACTCCAGAGGCCTTTGGCAGAAAATATGTCATAAAAGCAAAAGCCCCCCCCACCCCCCAATCAAACCTAATTCAAATTTAAATTCCTAAATATTTAGCTCATACTATTTGTTCCAGTTTTTTTCACTGCTTTAACATGCTAGAAAGAGCCCATAAAAAGCCCATAGAAATAAACAAAGAAACGTATGTTCTATATAGAAAAATCACTCTGCCCAATTTTTAAATGTCAGCCACACTAATTACTTTTTCTGTTCCACTCATAGATAAGTTCATCCTTAATTTTATTCTGGATACTGAATTGCTCTTCCAGTATCAAAGACAGTGTAAAAGTTGTAATCGTATGTCAGAACAACACAGCACAGCAGAAAATACAATGAAAAAGAACAAATTCCTCAGTTTAAACGAGGAAGCAAAAGCAGCAGCCTGACTAACAACAGGGAAGCACATTTGGCAAGAAGATCTTGAAAGAGAACAGAATAAAAGCTCTTGGTGGTCTCCTAGCCCAACCTTCTGGCCAAGGTAGGAGTCCTTATTTCATCCCAGATAAAGGGCCGTCCAGGCTTTTCTTAAAATCCTCCGGCAATCGAGCACGACAGCCAATAAACAAAACTCTTCAAAGCTGACCTACTAGGAGGCATCAGCCTGACATTAACTTCTGTTGGAACTTTTTTAGCCATACTTGAAATACTTTGGAAAATGTTGGCTGTCTTCAGACAGCTCTTTCACATGTTTCCCGGACAGATTTACAACTGATTTTATTCCAAATGTTTTCATGATTGCTATTTAAACGTTTGCATTTGTAAACCATTTTCCAGTATATTATGCATGTCAAAATGTAATAGTGGTTCCTGAATATTTACCTTTGGGGTACTTCCTTTAATGAACTTCTTAATTGAAGATAGTAAGCCAGTTTCATTTTTCTGAAGTTTTCCTCCACCAACGGTTATGTGCTCCTCCACGTCGGAGTATTTCCTCTTGACTCTCAATGCTCGCTGGGAGTGATTTTGGTTTGCCTGCTGAGAAGCTTTCCGTGTTCTCAGCCTCATTTTTGATGGTATCACATGTAAATCTATGTAAGACAAGAACAGAAAATAAATTAAGTTTCAAAAGTTTAAAAATAATTTTAATCGCCTAAAATAAAAACAGTACTTAATTAAAAGTAGAATTAAAAGTTTATTCTGCAATCAATATAAACAAAGATCTCCTTTATAACTGGATTCTAGGTATTCAAAAATTAAGCCTGGTATCTAGGAATTTGAGAAACAAAGGCACTGTTTACAAAACTTTCCTTTACATTATTACACAATCAGCCCCAAGAAAATTGGAGAACTCAATGAATCAGCCAGACTGTTTGTAATTCAGGTGTCATGCATACAATGCAAACAGTAGCACATGGAATCTTTTCTCCCAAACCTGTCCTTCTGCATTCCATTCATACGTGCTTTCCTGAATAAAAAGCCTTCTAGGATAAGCAGGGAAAAGGTGCTAAAGGAAAAACACCTCACTTTTGACACAGCTGTAGTGGAAGCAAATGTGTCCCACCTACTTCTGTCAGGTATGGTCAGTCAGCCTGTAGGAAACGGCCTTGTGTCACTGATTGGCAAAAGCTCCCCAGGACTTCAAGGAAAATTACTTGGGAGTGTACAGTTACAGGATAACCACTGGAAGGGATCCTGGAGGTCTTCTAGTCCAATCCTCTGGTCAAGCAGATACGAGTGGGGCACTAGCATCTCCACCCGGGCAGTCAAAGGGGCAGTCAGCTTTGGAAGCCATATTCCACGCTGCCACGTAGCCTGGGAAAGTGGGAGGGATTTAATTGAGCAGTTCTAAGTAGGCAAAATAAAATGATTTTCTTACTTCAAGGTTTTAAGTGTGGCGCAGGATGGAAAAAGGATCTTACACTGGGACAGATCGTGATTGGCCCATGTCATGTGATGATGGGGATGGATTGTAGTTTGGGACACTGTGGGAAGCCCGGGAAACTTTTAGTTTCGAGATTCCACAGATGTGATGCCAGGTGCTATTCTACTACTAATAAAGGTCCTTTTGAGATTATGCTTGTCTCGGAGTGACTGACTGACTGGAAGGGAGGTTTGCTGGAATGCTGGCAGGGGCGATGGTTCCACTTACCATCGGATGGTCCTCCACTCCGCTGTCACTTTGGTAGAAGACCAGGTTGGGGCTGCTGGCGATGGGAATCCCCCCTCCCTCACTAGAGGGAGCCGAGACCTCCATGACCAGCTGTGCCACCCACGTCTTCTCTGGCCACCTCTACTTTTAAGTCACCACTGTCCACCCCTGCTTTTACTTTTTTTAACTGAATAATTTTAATGTGTTTCTCCTAAAATTTGATTCCATTATTTTAACAAGAGTTCTTTAGCTTATCGTTCCCCCCCACAATGATTAGCTATCCAGCTTGATTCTGACCCATCTGAAGATCCTGATTTCTAAAACTCCCGGCCAGCTTCCCACAAGCAGTCAACAGGAAAGCAGGCAGGAAACCAGAAGTCACTCCCAGGGCCTTTTTGGCCGCACGGGGCCATTCGGTTTCTCCGTTTAGGTTAGGAAATTTTGACATTATTAAAGTTTGTTTGCCACTGCCATGTATTTTTCTATTTATGACGTGTACTTTTCATAGATGATCTATGGCTCCCTCCAGCATTGGGGTAAAAAATATGGTCAACTTACAATTTAATGTTCATTCTAATCACCTCAGACTGCACTACCTTTTTCTCAAAGGATAAGCCAACATAGATATTATAATAAAATATATATACTGCCTTGGGGTTTTTATGGCAAAGCCAAGCTTATTTCTGTTTAAGGACAGAATGTCCATTGGGGGAAGAATGTCAGGTGAGGCGGCATAAACTTTCACATACAGAAAGTTATGCCCACGTTCCCACCCCCAATAGTTCAAACTGGCCATCCAATCTGAGATGTGTATATTGTTGTGTGGGGCACCTTCAAGTGGTGTTTTGAGACATCTGGCTCGCCTTGGCCTGAATAGATAAGAGGCTACAGCTGTGCAGTAAGCAAGTAAGCATATAGTCAAGAAAGTTTTCCCAAGTTTTACAGCTCACCCTCTCAAGTCTGCAGCACTCTTCCCCGCCCCCACAAAGCCCAAATAATCTTCCCTCCCCCGTTTCTGTGACAGTCGGAAAGACAAGGAGGATTCTTGAAGGCTGACACAGATACCTGTTGTTCAAATTCAGAAGAGATAGCACAATATTTGAGGTGGGGAGAAAAAAAGAGAAAAACAAGAAACAGGCAATCCAGCAGTTAAACTGCTGAAGTTTTAGGAAAACCCTATCACATCTTTAAAACTCACAGATTGAATATGATTATCTTCACTGAACTAAAACTCTCTAATCTATTGCCAAAGTTTAGGTTACACTTCAGATATTACATATACACACAAACATAGGCACATAGAGAAACAGTATCGGGGGCTACAAACTATGAAATACAGAACTAATCAGATTGGTATAAAATGTATAAAGTATACATGTCAGGAACAGTATCCAGTTATGAAAACAGTAGTTACAAATTGATAAAGATATTAAATATTCTGGTTTAGTCTTTCACAGTCCATCTGTTAGGCAGTGTTGGGCTTCAGAGTTTAAATGACTGTGATGTTAACACCAGGTTAACACCAGGAAATCTGTTGTCAAGAGCACAAGACCCTGAAGTTTATAATACTGCCCAATATCAAACAGTATTTAATATTTAATACATAACAAGCCCCTCCATTCTTAAATGGAACCCCAGGGCCTCATTAAAGTTAGGTATCAAACTGAAATTGAAATATGACTAGTAAGGAAGATTATGAAACCCGTAGGAAATAATTAGATAAGGTCCTGCTGTACAGAGGGCAGCATGGTGGTCAGCGGTTAAGTTGCTGGGCTTGTCGGCTGGAAAGCCCAAGTTGCGGGTAGATAAATAGGTACCACTTTGGTGGGAAGGTAACAGTGCTCTGTGGCATCATGCTGGCTCCATGACTGCAGAAATGCCTTCGGACAGTGCTGAATCAATGACCTTGAAACTGAGATATGAGTACCGTTCCCTAGAATCAGCTATGACTAGCAGAGTAAAATCCACACAGACTTTTTTATTTGAAGATAAGTTATCCTCAAGTTGAAAAGGTTTTGTTTATCAATTATGGAGCAAAGTTATAATGTAAGTTAGAAACACTAAGGATCTTGATGTATAAGGGTCCAGAATAATGTTTAGTGAATTCTGTATTAGGAGGTTCTTTTCAAAATATATTCAGAATTAAATCTATCCAGAAATATATATGTGCATGCTTCAATCTTATTCTAAAAAAATTATGGCTGGGAAATTAATAAGACAATTAATACTAACAAAGGAAAATGATGGAAATGGAACATGAAATTCAATTTTAGAATGCAATAGCTTTCATTTGGATGTTCATAGCAGGAACTTGTACCAATCATTTGGTCAAATATACCTGGGATTTAGATAAGAGTTTGCTTCTTTTTGTTAAAACGGGGCTCCCTCTTCCTGCCCAAACATTAGCGTTTATCTTGGTTTAGCATGGTTTGGAAATTCAACCATTGTAGTTGTCTAACTATGATTAATGGCTCAGTGCAGGGGCTCCCAAACGTTTCACCATCACATCTTCCTTTAGTGTAATCTTAGTATATACACCTCCACTAAAAGTGTAATCAGCAAAATAAACACAATGAAAAAACATAAAATAAAACTTTGGGAAAGGTGGATTTACTGTAACAAACTAAACTTTTAAAAGGTTTTTACTTTTTTAAAAAAGTAGACGGTTTTTCATGTCTCCCCTGGTGTCTGTCTTCACCTTTGAGAAAGATTGGTTTTGCACGATGAGTGAATCTCAGTTCACAATTGCGCCTAAAATCCACCCTTGTGGGGCTGGATGCCCAAGGATTCATAAACTACACGGCAGGGGTGACATTTTTTAAAGAACAGGGGTGGGGCTTTCTCAGACAAAACTCTCTCTGGGAGTTTTGCCTAACACTGCCTGCACAAGCAAGCTGTACGCCGTTGCCATACTACCCGGCCCTCTGTGGCCTATAAATTAAGACGCATTATGTGTGTACCATTTGTTCAGCATTCTGGAAAGCTGCAGTGCTACAAAATTTGAGAAGCCTTGCATGAGCATAATGTGTGCAAAACACCAGTTCAAGTCAAAAAGGAAAGGTGTGCTCATACATTGATTTCATCCATTTCAGTCCAGTGTACTGGCAGTAAAGTCGACCATCGGAAAGGGAAACACACATATGATGTGTAATCATACTAAATCCTAGCACACTTGTCCTCTTTCAGATGAAATCTTTTCAGATGCACAAAAGAGCCAAGACCTAATTTAATCCACATCTCTGTTTCCCACAGAAGTCAACCAAATGCATATATTTATGCAGGGTATAAATTTGACCAATAAGAAAAAAAAGCAGTTTATAGGACAATAATCTCTCTTCCTCAGTTCCCATATAATCCTGGAGACAGGCAGTCCTTACTTGATCCTTTTGGTTCTAAGTTGTGATGGTCACTAAGTGGGAATTGAAGCCCACCCATCTTAAAAGTTGCCAGAATTCCACAGCTAAATTTCTATCCTGCCTTTCACTTAGGAACTCAAAATGGAGTGTAACCTTCCCTCCTCTTCGTTTTTCCCAGAACTGCCACCACCTTGTGAGGTAGATTGTATTTGGGAGAGGCTGCCCCCAGGTCACCAAGAGAGCTTTCGGGTCTAAGGATGGGCTAGGACCATAATGGCGAATCTATGGCACGCGTGAGCAGTCAAGGTGGACGCAGCGTGAATCCAAAGGAGCAGAGAAATTACACTGGCAGGGAGAGAGAAGTACGTGCAATCGTATAAAAAGCGAGTGTACGCCAGTAAAAAAATATTTTTTTTTTTTACTTTTTCAACAATATTTCCACATACAAATATTTAACCTTATTTCAACAATACTAACAGATAAATGGATATGGTTTAACAAATGTCTGCACCATTCACATTTTGTAGCCCTTTGTGGTCTTTGTAAGATCCTATAGTAAGATATAAAGGCACAATATGCATGTGGAAAAAGTAAGTACACTTTAACTACCACCTCAAATGCCTAAAATCAGAATCATGATGATTCGAATGATCAGAAGATTGTTAGAAAGGACCTAGGACAAACATGTATTACTGGAATCTCAGATATTTAGTTTGATTTGCTTTAGTGTAGAGGATCATCATGCTTAGTTCAAAAGAGCTCTCTTAAGCCTTTAGAAAGGTTAATAGATGCCCACTCAGGGATTACGAAAGATTAGCAAAAGTAGACATCAATTATTCCATTGTCCAGAAGATCATCTACAAGTGAAGAAGATCTGAAGCTGTCAGCTTGCCCAGGACAGGTTTTCCCAACCCATTTGGCCTGAGAGTAGAGACCGAGACGCTGAAAGGTGTCTCTAAGAATCCTGGAATTCCATCCAGTGGCCTACAGGGAACTCTTGCCTCTACGGGTGTTAAAGGCATGAGTCTACCGCTAGAAAGAAACGGCACCAATTGGACCTTCCTGGGAAGGCTGCCAGAAAGAACCTCAGCGCAAGACTCAACTCCTAAGAAAAGACAAACCTGGCCCTGGAGAGACAAGGCAAATATAGAGTTATTTGATCACTGTTGACATTCTGGGAAAACCAAAAACAGCATTTCCCTAGAAGAACCCAGTACCAACTACAAGGCAAGGCAAGGCAAGGCAAGGCAAGGCTTTGTATGGGGCAACTCACTATCATACAATTCACTATGAATCCATCACTGTACCAGCGGGTGCTTGAGGAGAAGGTAAGACCATCTGGCTGGAGAAACATCAGATCAAATCAAAACATTTATTACAGTCAAAGACCAGCACAAAAGGGGGCGGGGTAAAAAGCATAAAAGATACGAGAGAATAAAAATGAAACATAAAAAGCTAAAAAGTATAAAAATAAAAATCTAAAAAGAATTTAAAAAGAGGGATAGGAGTAGTAAGGGAGTGTAGGGAAGCAAAGCAAATCTACCATAATACAAAACACTCCACAACATTCTAGATACTCATTAAAGCTCATTTGTAACACAGGTCACCTTCTGACATAAACCGCTGTTGCACAGAGCCTTGTAGCGTTACGTTATATAGGAGGTTGGCATCGGAGAGCGGCAGGAAGATATAAAACCGGTTGGGCTCGCTGGCAAATGAAGGTTGGGGACTTGGCTAGGTCCACTTGGCACCCTGCCTGCTACATGCTGTTTAATGAGTGTTTTGGCCTGGTCTTGTCCCATGCTGAGCAGCCTAGGAATGAGATTTTAGTCTGCCACTGTCTTTTTTCATGTGGATTGAAAGTCATCCCTCAGTTACTGGGACAGGGGCGAGGGGGTGGGGGGGTGAGGTTTGGTCTGAGCCAGAAATTAAGTATGATTACCTACACACTAGTCTCTAGTTTCATGAGATCCTACAAACATTGCACACTTGAAAAAAAATCTGCACCGAAAGGGAAAATATTCCTCCTAGTGCATGACAGAAACCAGTAGATAGTTATAAGAATTGATTACTATATACTATGATATGAATAGCTGATTTGCACAATATGAATCTTAATTTAAATGTAGTAGGGAAAGATTGTTAATATTGTGCACAAGCGATATGTACCAACCTCACTGTATAATGGAAAGATGATTCTATTGGATGTTTTATGTTTGTGTTGGTCTATGTTGTCAAAATAAAACTTTCTTTAAAAAAAAAAAAGAATTGACTACTTAAGGACGTTTCTTTTCCTATATATAATTTGCATTAAATACATTTGGTAACACAACACAAAGGAAAGTAGCAAGTAAAGTGTAAAAAGGGGGTAGAGTAGAGTGGGCTTTTTCCCCTTCTTAATAGCAGTTATGTTTATATTTTACCTTCTCTAAGATTACCTGGGCAGCAAAAGGGCTCAGAGGTTAATAGGCTAGGCTTGTCCGCTGGAAAGTCAACAGCCCAGGTTCAAGAGCCAACCTCCATGTGACAACCCCTGTCCTCACTCCAGCTCATGCCAACCTAGCAGTATGGAAGCATGCAAACTCGAGTAGATAAATAGGTAGTACTTCGGTGGGAAGGCAACCACGTTCTGTGATGGAAACGTCTTCAGGTAGCACAGACTCAGTGGAATGGCCTTGAAATGAGTGTCGAATGCCCTGGACTCCTACCTAATTTTCTTCTGTTCACTGTTTACTCTTTCTAATCATCCAACTCCACAAATCACAGGTTTATTTTTTTCCTTTTTTTCGCCCAGCAACAAGTATTTAAGGCTGTTTCTGCTAAAGGGGCAACCACGTATTAGAGTCAAGAGTCTGCTTACTTTTTCTACAGAAGAAAATTCTTTTTGTTGAACAATTGCAAAGTCAGTGTTTCATTTTTTTTCTTCAATTACAGATAGTCCTCAACTTACAACAAGCATAGACCCCGATATTTCTGTTGCTAAGCAAGACATTGCAGTTGTTAATTAACGCGGTTGTTAAGTGAATCTGGCTTCCCCATTGAGTTTGCTTGTCAGAAGGTCACAAAAGGAGATCATGTGACCCTGGGACACGGCAACCGTCATAAACATGAGTCAGTTGCTAAGCGCCCAAATTTTAATCAGATGACCACAAGGGTGCTGCAACAGTCATAAGTGTTGGAAAATGGATGTAAGTCACTTTTTTCAGTGCTGTTGTAAATTGGAATCATCACTAAATAAATGGTTGTAAGTGGAAGACTGCCTGTATATTATCTTTGCCTTTTATATACTCTTTGAAGATAAAATATTGATATTTTAAAAAATATTTCTCTTAAAAAGCAGAAAGCAACTTTACATGGAGTGTGTTTATTTTTTGACATGATTGAAACTAAGTACATTAACAGGTACAACATTACTAAAAAAAGCTGAACTAGAATAAGATTTCAAAAAAAAAAAACAGTTCCAGTAACTTCTAAATAATAATAAAACCATTCACCAACCAAAATAAAGTGTCCCAGAGTTTCAAAAAAGTTAAGAATATTTAGTTTTCTAGCAAAGAACAAAACATCTAAAGCAAGGGTCTTCAAACTTGGCATGTTTAAGACTTGTGGGACTTCAACTCCCAGAATTCCTGAGCTAACATGACTGGAGGAGGAATTCTGGGAATTGAAATCCACAGGTCTTAAAGCTGTCAAGTTTGAAGACCCCAGATCTAAAGAATCAAAAAAATTACCCTGGTTAATTGAACTGATTGGCATGCAGTCCAGCAGCCAAGCCTCTAAGAGTATACGGTACCTGAAGGTAAAGAAAGCTAGGCTACAAATGTTTGTAAGAAAGCAAATAAAACATGCCCTTGTCCTTTACATGTGCTCAGCAAGGAAACACACAATACTCTCAAAGCATAAATCCACATCACCAATAGATTTTCTCGAGCATTTGCTCACCTCTTTTACCCAAACTATGACAGAGGCACATGCAAAAGGTCTAAGAGTTAATTGCTGAGTAAAATAATTGCATAGGAGTTAATGAGAAAGAGTTGGCATTTTGATTTTGGAGAGCCACTGCCAGCCAGAACAGTAAAACTGGTGTAAATGATCTAGTACAAGGGTCTCCAGACTTGGCAACCTTGAAGACTTGTGGACTTCAACTCCCCGAATTCCTGAGGTAACATGACTGGATGAGGAATTCTGGGAGTTGAAGTCCACAAGTCTTAAAGCTGTCAGGTTTGAAGACCCCTGATCTATCACCTACCTATCATCTATCTCTCTCCGTATCTATCTATCTATCCATCCATCCATCCATCCATCCATCCATCCATCCATGCATCTATCATCTTATCACAAGGGTCTTCAAACTTGGCAAGTTTAAGACTTAAAGACTTCAACTCCCAGAATCCCTGAGCTAACATGACTGGAGGAGGAATTCTGGGAGTCGAAGTCCACAGGTCTTAAAGCTGTCAAGTTTGAAGACCCCTGATCTTGTATAACACAGATTTCCAAGTTTATTCTTTTCTGGGTCTAATATCCTTCTTAGGGGAGAAAAGCCTAGCTTTTTTTTTCTTGTCCACTGGAGCTTCTCCCCATCTGGGTGCTTCAAAAGATGTGGCACTATATGTCCTACAGCCCTCAGATGCCTTGGCCACTATGACATGCAGCATTTCTGCACTGCAATCCGCAGGCTCCATCAGTCCTTTTTGGTGAGTGGCCTTCCTTCCTTATGAGCCTCCCTCACTTCTTGTTCAGAGGGGCCTATCTTCCTTCAATGCCCTCCAGTGAGATACTGGGGCATGGCTAACCTGGATTAGGCCCAAGGGATCACTGACAGAACTCAAGTAAGTTTAGGAGAGAAAGCAGCAGCAGCAGCTTATGAATTTTTTTCTATTCAGTTTGACAGCAGGCAGAAACTACAACAGCTTTAGTCAGCCTCTGTCTCTTCCAATGCCCAGAGCAAACTGAGAGACTCCCAGTTATCTGGCATACACAGAGGATATGGTGGTGAGGAAGGATTACTCATGGCCACAAATTATGGCCAGCTACCGTGCCAAGTGAAAATTCATAAACCCCTGATGACTACATTTATAAAAACCATTCCTTGAAGCGTTAAGTAATAGCTCGGGAGAAGGCGTAATGCGTGCATGTCACTAAAGCAACATTTAAATTATGCTTACGGTGAACAGGAAAGGCAAAACACACAGTGCTTATTCTTCTCCCACCCAAAAGCAACATTCATCACAGTGAGTGGTGACTCCATTTCTTCAAATATAAAAATAAATAAAAATCACTATTGCACTTCAGCGGCTAATACGAACTTATAGTAACTTACTTGTAGGGCCTTTTTAATCTCCGAATCCCTTTATTAACATTAAGTAATTAACCCTTGCAGCACCAGCAGTTTGTGATGAATTATTCCCATTTTACTAGGGGAGAAATGAAAGAGAGAGATTAAATTATTGGTCCAGTAAAAGCAAGTAACAATTCGTAGGAGCAAATAGGTTTGAAACCACCTTAGGAGCCTCTTTCAGCTGTCCTGCACTTGCACCCCAAGGGAAGCGCTGCTTCCTCAGCCCTGGAGGCCTTTTACAAGGTAAATTCCCCTTCATTCTCCAGGGAGGCTTTTACTCCCCCCCTCACATCCCTCCCGACCGGTCTTCCTGGAGCCTCAACCGTGGCAGGAGCGCGACTTTCCTTCCCTTTTTACACGTTTCTTCCCCGTTTCTGTCGTGCCCAAATTTGACGAGAGCCCCTTTTTGCGGGTCGGTGTAGCTAATAAAACGCCCGGGCGTTAAGTAGCCGGGACCGATCGGGGACCCACAAGCGAGGCAGCGCTTTGAAACTACGGACTTGGCTCGTCGTCGTCCCCGTCCGGCACCCGACGGCGAGCAGGTGGAGCGGCCCGAGAGGGGCTCCCCCTCCGGGGGTCTCGGGCTCCTCGACTACCGGGATGGCGCGATCCCCGCCCGGCGAGGAGAAGACCCCCCCCCGCCCCCCCCGACTCCCGGGCTCATTGTGGCAACCGCCTCCCCGGCGCTGCGCCGCGGGGAACAAAGGCGGCTCCCCGGTCCCCAGCGCCTCCCCTCCGCCGCCCCGGGGGCCAAGGGCGCTTCTCCGGGGCTCCAGCCGGGACCGTCCGCCGGAGACTCCCCGCGCGCGGATGACCTTGGAGCGCCGCTCCCCGCTCGCCTGCCCGGCCCCGTTGCTAAGTGCCCGCCGGACACCCCCGGCCCCCACCCCCGAGCGCGGCGGAGGCGGCCCGCGCTCACCCGCCCCGGCCCAGAGGCGCCCGCCGAGCAGAGCAACAGGGGCGCCCGCGGCGGAAGCTCGGCCTAGGCGGGCGGGGGCGGTCCAAGGCCTGCGCGGGAGCCCCGGGCGAAGGGCGCGATCCCCAGGCCCGCCCCCGCCGCCGCTGCCGCCGCCGCCGCCTCCTCCCGCGCCGCCCGCGGCGGTTACCTGTGAAGCGCCGAAGGGAAGGTGGGGCAGGCGGGCGCCTCCCCGCCGCCGGAGACCGGACCCGCGGCGGCAGGGCAGCCCAGGCCCGGCAGGCCTCCCACGCCGCGCGGCTCGCACAAAGCGCCGCCGCCGCCGCCGCTCCCGCTGCCGCCGCCGCCGGGTCTCGGTCGCGCTCAGCAGCCCCAGCCGAGGCCGGTCGCCATTTCCCGCCGACCGACCTGCTGCACCGCGCGGAAGGACCCGGATGCTGGCGGGGGAGGGAAGGCGCGAGCCCGGCGGCCTGGCCGACGCCGTCACTGCGCAGGCGCGCGCGCGGGGCGGGGGCGGGGCGTCCTGGCGAAAGAGGCGCTTCTCCTCCTGAGGCGGCCGGTCGCGTCGAGCCCCTCCGGGCCGGGCAAGGCGGCTCCTGGCCGGGGACTTGGTCCCGGAGAAGCCCCCACCCCCCACCCCGCCGCCGCCGGGGTCGCGCCTTGGCCCCCAGGGCCGCCCGCCGAAGCGCTCCGACGGCGTCGCGGGGACGCTGCCCGGGGAGGCGGGGGGCGGGCGAGGCGAGCGCAGGGCCGGAGAAAGGCGAAGGCTCCCGGGGAGGTTTCAGCGGGGAAGGCGGGGCGAGCTAAGTTAGGCCGCGCGTCTTCGGCTGGGAGCTGCTCCAGGGGACGCCCCTCGGCTGGCCCCGGGTGACTTCCGCTCGGGGTCCCCCCGGGTCGGACGCTCCTTTCCTGGGCAGAAACAGGAGCAGGGGGTCCCCAGGGCGCCGCTAAAGGCCCCGGCGGGGGCTGCGCGTGCACGACGTGCGGCCCGCAGCCTCCCAGGCCCGGAGCGCCCGCAGCCTGGCACAAGGGCAGCAACGTTCGTGGGTGGAGGAGGTGGGGCTCCACCTCGGGGCCAGCATTCAACGCTTCCACTGAGCAGGAGGACAAATGAGACGGATCAGGTTTGGGGAAGGGTGAGGATTGCAATTCATCTGGAGAGGCTTGGAAACTGGGCAGAGAGGACCAAAACCTCCTTTCACGGAGAGGAACCTGTAGGGTATTTAAAGAAAAGGTATACGTATACGCATACGCAACTCTGCAAGAAGCGAAACCGTGTTGAAGGTGTGGGAAATCTTCATTTCTCTTCGCTGTCCGTTGCCAAGAGGAGAGAGGAACACAAAGGCAGACACAGGCGCTGTATTAAGCTTTTATTAAACCCTATTAAATGTTCAGTTTCAACAGCAGATTAACAAAATTACACCGAGCTTTGGAAATAGTTTTGTCAGTTCATCAGTTCTAACATAAAGACAGACAGGGGGAGGGAAGGGGAGGGGAAGGTTACGAGGAACAGGACAGGGCTGCAGATTCAGCCTTATATTTGTGTGTAAACACAGCAGGGTTTTTTTTACAGCATAGAAAGAAAAGTTGCAGGCAGAACAATTCCCCTTGAGGGACCTGCGTTCATCTTATGGCTCAAAAGAATCCCAGGTAGAGACTTTTATCAGAAATGAATAATTTTCTAATGAAATTCAGTGTAATGCAGTGATCACAAATGGACTTTATTCATCAAAAATGAACTTTAACCTGAGCGCAGGAATACAGGTGGTCCTCGCTTAACAACCACCCATTCAGTAACTCAGCTTACAACAGCACAGAGCCAAGGGGTGCTTACAACCGGTTCTTGTACTTACAGTGGTCAAAGCACACCCGATCTGGGTGTTTGGCAATTGACTCAATTACAACCTTGCAACATCCCATGGTTCTACAGTCACTATTTGTGGTCTTCACTGCTGGCTTCCAACAATCAGTCACTTGGGAAGGCAGGAGGACGTTACCAGGGGCAACCATGTGAATTGCAATTAACACCACCACAGAACTCATTTAATGATGGCAACCCGAAATGTTGAAGCTGCCATTCTAAGTAGCCTTGGTTCATGTCGCATTGCACTTTGTGACTGTATTGCTTAGCGACGGCATTGGGAATTTCCACTCCCAACCACTGTCATTAGGAACGATCTGTAGTGAAAGACGATCAACCCTGTCGTAAAGGGCTTAAAAAGACTTTATTCCCAGTAGCCCTTGGCTGACAAAACCATCTGGGTTAATAGCCTGTCACTATCAGGACGTAAACGTTGCCCTGAACATCCCAAAGTGCTCCATCCACCTGGCCCTGCCCTCCCCAGGAAATGGGAAGGTGCCCTTGGCTGTACATGCCTGACCCCTTTTCTATTCATGCAGAATCCCTCCAGCAGCACTTCTGTTAAAAAAGCACGGAGCATCACTCGGGAACTGGACGCAATGGGTTTAGAGAGGAATGAATTTAAAAGATCCAAACATTGCAATTTTAAGCAAGTTCAAATAAATTATCATTGCATACAATCAAAGCCCACTGCTGTAAAGAAAAACATGGGTTAGCAGACTAGCTTTTGAATGCTCGAAATACTATTTATCGATTCAGAGCCTAATAAAAATATATGTATAAAATGAGAATACTTTGCAAAACATTTGCTATGGGTAACGTTAGTCATTCTCTTAGGGCGAACTTCCTGTATGGTTTCACTGCCACCACAGACCTTGCAGAATTGTGTTAAACAAAGTTCCTTCATAAACACGTATCATGTCTTCAGTCTTATTTTTTCCAAAATAAATTATTACCATAAAATACAAGTCACAAGATGAGGGAAAACAATTTGCTTGCATGAATTAAATACATTGCTGTTTCAAAGTTCCATCTATATATATTTTTTTCTGCAATGAAGTCATGACTATGTATGAGATACAAACTGTACACGTTCACTTTATTTCAGAAACGTACAATTATTTTGCAATGTTAATTATTAACACAAAGATTACATATAAAGAACAGTCTTGCAGCCCAGTCCAGTAACTCTACCCACTGCTCATCTTCTGATTGGCAAAGGGCTGGAACCCACCATACGCACATCGCCGCATTTTACCTTTTCCTCCCAAGGTTCCAGGTCAAACAGCGCACGGTCTCTGGTCTCCGGGGTCTTCTGCACCGAGCGCTGAGGACTTGCGCAATCTCCCCGAAGAAAGCCACCGGGGCTTTAGAGGACCTCATTAAAGCGTGGCTTCCCATAGTCCACCAGGTCCATTTGGAGTTCCCTCTCCTCGTCATCTGCAATGCAAGGAGGAAGACCAAGGTTCAGTTTCTCTCCCACACACGGGGGAGGAGAGACACGGAGGGACGCCTAGCTGCAAAGGCTGCCTTTTCCTTCCCACCCCTGGCTGGGACTGGGGTGCTGCAGTCCTACAACATCAGTGCAAGGGAGGAGTCCAGATCTCTCAGGGCCTCCCCCCGCCTCCCTTTGGGGATTAAATAACGCACCCGCTTTGCCCATTAGAATGGTCTGTAACAGAAAACTGGACCAGTTGGTTTGGGGGGGTCTTTTCTTTCCAATCTAATAAAACAGAATAAATTATGCAAAGGATGCTGGGACTTCTCAGTTTTATCTGACTCAAAACTGAAGAGAACTGGATGCAACGTGGTGTGTTGCAGGAAGAAGCTGGTCAAAGAAAGGCAGTCTGAAGTTGGACCAGAAAAGAAGGCAGGCCAAGTTCCCCCAGTGACCCCTACGGGAGGGGCCATGGTTTGGCAGCTTCTCCAGCCGGAGCCCCATAGTCACATGTCCCAGAGCAAATGATTTTGAGGTGTCCCCTGCCTGGTCTTAAGGCAGAGGTCTCCCAGTATGACAACAATATGACAAGCTATGCTGGCTGGAGAATTCTGGGAGTTGAAGTCCACAAGTCTTAAAGTTGCCAAATTGGGAGACCTCTGTCTTAAGGGGATAATAATGCTTTATAAAGCTGACTCCCCCCACCACAACACACACACACCCTTTCCTTATATGCTTCTTCCCAAATAGGCCCAATTTTCAGACCCAGGTGCTCTGGCTGCAGTGAGGCACGTGGCACCTGCTGATTACTCACCCTTGATTTGGACAGCCATTCCAGAGAACTGGATTTCAGCAGTCTTGTGTTTTATAACCTCACCTTTCACTTCATCATTTAATGTACTCCTCTCATCCTATTAGAGAGATCTTTTCTAAATCCAGCAGAAGACAATATTTGGAGTGCTCGCTGAACTTGGGTTACTTTCTTGCAGAGATTTTATTGCCCAACTAGCTAATATTTTCAATGCTATAGAGGAGTGAAGTTTGCTCTTTTCTGTCAGCGTTGGTGGATTTTTAAATCTTTAAATACTTGTGAATCACTGGGTTACATCTGCCCTCTAGGTTAAGTGATAATCCTTTAGGCCACGGGGGTTTTTTGCAGCAAATGCACTCTGTGGAACCTTGAAGACCAATCAAATTGTCCTTGCTTGCTTTGAAAGATCATGGTCTACATCATTTCTGCTAGAATGGGCTCAAAATCCCAGCTAGTTTCTCCAAAGCAGAGTACTGTAAATTCAATTGCACCCTCCAGCTTAACATTTGGTGCTAGATCTGTCCCTTTGCACACAAAGCCAAACTTCACAAATAAATCCGATTTTAAAAAAAAGTCATTTCAAGAAAACAGCTTCAAGTTTGGAAACATCCCACCCTAAAACTACTATGTACAAAAAAAGACAACGGTCAAGTCTCGGGTGCCAAAAGTCTTTTCCTATCAGCTGAATAATGGCACTCTACCCAAAAGCCCAAGAGTTTTTTACATGATGAAGTTAAGTGAATGGGATGGAGACAAGGCCCAAGCTCACCTTGGATGTCTTCTTCACCACCATCACCATCCTCTTCCTCATTGTAGGCCAGCTCAGCCTGCTTGTCTCCCTCATACTCACCCACATTCCCATCATCCCCATTATAATCCGCCAGTTTAGATCCATGCTGAGGATCAACGGGGGACTCGTTCTCATCAAAGAACCGGCCTGTGAAGTAGGCAAAGGATCAGTCAGAAGCCAGGAGGAGGGAGGAGGGGGCAGGCAATGTCACCTGTGCAGAAAGTCATGGAAAGGTAACTTGCAGCTTCTCCAGCACCAGAAACCCCCAAAAATATTCATTTTACAGAACTTAATAGGAAAAAAAAATCACAATATGAGTAGACATTTTGCTTCGTGCTACATGATCCTTACTTCGGTTGCGAGGTAAAACACTATCACCTTTTGGGCTAAATAACTAGAAAGATCGGTCCAAAATCTCACATACTGTACAAATTCTAGTTTTGTGACAGAATGGTTATTTTCAATTTGCTGTGTTTTTCACGCAGAGAATTTAAATGCTCGATTTAAATGAAGGCAAGTAACCAATTTACACTGGTTGAATATTTTTAAAGCATACCTTGACTTCCATTTATTTGAGCTGATGAAAATGCCTGGTCAGTTGGACTGAATTTACAATAATTAACATACTCCAACCTATAGAAAAATTCCAAATATTTTAGAAAAGGACAAATTGTGAAACAAAATTTCACAAGGAAAACAAACTAAGCTGAAGAAAACTACTTCTCGTACATTGCAAGAATGGCACGGTCTGGTGCCATATTAAGTGGGTGAACTGGAGCCCAGTGCCCATTTTTCAGATGGTGAAAGAATGCAAAAGGCAGCTGGGGTTGCTTAAGAAATCAACTTGCAAATCCTTCCAGGGTTTCCTCCAAAGCATCTCTCACAAATTCAGCACTGAATACAGCTAAGATTGGAGGCCAGCCCCTTTCTTGTATACATACATAAACGTTCAAGCAGAGGGCATACACGCTATTAATTTCATAAATTTTGTATGAACGTTTGTGGTAAATATGCCATTTTTATTTCTAATCATCTACAAAGACAGAAACCAATCTAATTGTTCAAGTTCTCAGTTTACTATCTGGAAAAACAACAAAAACTGGGGAAAGATGCTTCCACTGATGGGAAGCTATGAGAATGGAAAGCTAAATGACTTCACCTGCTTCTTTCTGCAGCTCTACCACTGCCCGCCTCCTGCCTTGAGTTTTGAGGCTGGGGTGACATAGCATCTCCAGACCTGCCCTATTCGGAAAGGAGGGCTGGGGGGTATTTTGCTCCAGCCTAAAGCAGGTGAGCCCCAAAAGCGGCACTAAAACGGTTCCTGCCTTCTGGATGCTCTTTCCAGGACCAAATATGCTCCCTTTTAGCAGGTCCTGCATAAGAGTGGGAATCATTTCGCTTTCTGAGGATCATTTTTTGTTCATCCTCTAGTCCAGGGGTGTCAAACACAAGGCCCATGGACCGAATTCAGCCCACAATGTGGTCGGATCGGACCTGGCGGATCATCCTGGTCTACACAATGCGAAGAGGAAACATGCCAGCCGTTTGGGGAGTAGCATCAAGTGGCCACACCCACCCGGTCGCGAGGGGCTAGCACTGCCCCCTCCCCGGCCCTGATGTGACCCTCAATGAAATTGAGGTTGACACCCCTGCTCTAGTGAGAGCAGATGGGCTGCCTAATGATGGCAGGATGAGAAGCCAGCCCAAGGAATGGGCCAACTGGTGCATGGGAGGGGGCTCTGGGTATGGAGAATTGTCAAATTCCAACCGCTTTATGAAACCCAAAGAGCTGTAATTAAAAATAACAGCAGCAAAGAACTGCTAGCTTTCTAAGTTTTCAATACTAGCTTAACCTTGCAAACGAGGCAGGCTTGGGAGCCAAGAATATTTGGAGAGCTTTTTCTAAGACGTTCTACTTGCTGACAGAAGCTGCTTGCCCAGGAGAGCCCAGGAAATGCATCCAGATCAATTTGCTCCCTGCAGGAGAAATCTGGTTTCAGAAGGCCGAGTATGATTCAGGGGTATTTATAAGGATCCTAGAACGCAGGATTGAGCGTGAGTTGTAAGTAAAAGCTACTTCTGAAAAATCCTTAACCACAACACTGACACCTTGGGGAAAAGAAAGGGAAAAAATGAGACAGAAATAGAAACAGGAGTCTCCTAGAAAATATTGTTGTCTGGAACAAGGAATCGGAATACGTCATTTCTGCGCTCCTTGTTCCAGGGCCCAAGCAAGAAAGTCGTTAATGGTGCCTTTGCGTGACTTAACGATTTGTTTTGCACTTCCAGGATTTACTTTTGCCTTTTATAAGATTGCAATATTCAACTGTTGATTCCTCAATTGACTGAAAATGCAAAGAGAGGCCAAATACAAAAGTTGAAAATTAAAAGAAGGCTTGAGAAGAGGATTTCATTCCCTCTTTAGACGCTACCATTCTATGTCCTGAACTACCGCAGGATATTTACATGTGCTCGAAGTACTTTTTAAATGAAGGGAAAGGATTCTTCCATCCCATGGGAGCATGACTCAAGTCTCTATTTCTGAGAAGCGTGTTCAAGTCTTAATGATATAAACCATTTAATCATCAAATATCCCCCACCCAAACAAAAGAATCACAATATGTTTGAATTAGTGTATCTATCAATTTGATCATGAAAAATCATAGAAATACAAAATTATACCCAACAGTTCAGATTAAGAAGCGTTGACTTGGAGGTTGGAGGTTTAGAAGAAATAATTATGTTGGTTATAGACTACACATTATGGTTTGTCACACAGTCAGCCAAATATTTAGATTGGATTTGGCATTTTTATCCACCTACTCAGTTTCCCAAAGACCTGGGATTTATTATTACTAATATATATTTATATGTATTTATTTTATTGTTATTATAAATTTAATATTAGAAATTCGATAAGGTCTACCACAACCTACTATTTGATAAGATAGAAAAACATGGGTCAGACAGTATCACCACCAGATGGACTCATAACTGGCTGACCAACTGCCCTCAGTGTGTGGTCCTGAATGGAACTGCGCCTGCCGGGAGGGAAGGATGCAGTGGGCTATCTCAAGGTTCTGTATTGGGGCCAGTACTCTTCAATATCTTCATCATTGATTTAGACAAAGGGAGCTCATCAAATTTGCAGAAGATCAGCTCAAGATATAGAAGACTCCTGACAGATTTGATCACTGAGCCCTATTTAACAAAATTAAATCCACTGGTGATAAAAATAGCAAGAAAAACCCAAGGCACAGGTGTAGAATAGGTGGTTCCTAGCTCAATAGTACTAATTATGAGAGAGATATTGGAGTCCTAACCAGCAGTGTGTGGCGGCTGCACAAAAAGCCGACACAATCCTAGGCTGCATTAATAGAGCAATAGAATCAAGATAACACGAAGTGTTAGTACTGCTCTATGTCTTGGTAAGACCAGACTTGGAATACTGCATCCAGGTACAAATGATGATTAGGGGACTGAAGCCTAAAACATATAAAGAACAGTTGCAGGAATTGGGTATGTCTGAAAAGAAGGACTAGGGGTGACAGGATAGCAGTCTTCCAATATCTAAGGGGCTGCCACAAAGAAGAGAGGGAGTCAAGCTATTCTCCAAAGCACCTGAAGGCAGGATAAGAAGCAACAAATGGAAACTCATCAAGGAGAGAAGCAACCTAGAACTAAGCAGAAACTTCCAGACAAAACAATTAATCAGTGGAACTCCTTGCCTCCAGAAGTTGTAGATGCTCCAATATTAGTGAGGGGAGGGGAGAAAGGACAGAGGGGGGAACTTGCCCCACGCACCTGGCCTGTCCACTGGGCTGCTTTTTTCTGCTTCTTTCTTCTTCTGCTTTTGGCTGCATGCAAAGAAATTTGGGCCCGTTTTTCAGCCTCCAAAGGCTGCAGAGGCTTCCCTCAAGTCTCTGGGAGGGTGAAAAAGGCCTCAAACAGGGCGAAAATCAGGTGGGAGCCGTGCGCATTACAAGGAGGTGTAAATAAATAAACTTCACCAACACAGAATCACTTCTCTTGATCTCCATGCTAAATTTTGTTAACATAGCCTAATATTATATTTGCATTTTTGGCAACTGAATCACACAGCTAGTTCATATTCAGCTTGTGAACCACCACAACCACCAGAACCTTTTCTGACATGGATTCCTGCCCTACAGGGTCTTCCTCATTTTACACCTGCTGTTTTTTTTCTCCCTACCCAAAGATTCTGAATTTGTCCCCACTGACAAATCTTGCTGATTTTGCCAAGCAGTGGACCTGGACGGCTTTGACTCTCCAAGTCTCACACCTCACCACCTGGATAAGGTTCTTTCCTTGAAAGGCAGTTTTTGTTTTCTTCAAACATTACGTTTCTTGGTTCCGATGCATTTCATAAGTTCTCTCCTTATAGGCCCACAAGACGTTGTTCCCGTGGCCAGCTAGGTTACCCAAGTGCTCTCTGGCAAACTCAAGGTGAGTAGCAATGTGCTTTCTGGAGTCCGGGCGCATGTTGGGTAGGAAGGCTAGAAGATAGAGCTCTGAGCTTCTGAGATGGATTTATAGTGCAGCAGTTAATGGCTAAGATTTTTTTAAAAAAAATGAAGACAACTTGAATACAAATATACGTAAAACAACCAGCTGGTAGATATTAGGTGTTTTAATGAACTTGAGATAAGACATGCAATTATGCTCAATTATCATGGTCTGACTCACTTTGCTTCATTCTCTGAAAGTCATTGAGCCTCTCCTTGGAAGTCTGTTTTGCAAGTTGTTTTTTGGTTTTTTGAACGTCCAACGGGTGATCAGGAATTGCCCGCTGAAGGTAGTTCGATGGTACCTGGTTTACATTGTCAGCGTTACCCTCATCTGCACCTGGAGCAGACAACAACACAAAGCCAAAGTTCAAGGATACAGAGGAAAGCTCAGGATGAAGGGCAAATCAACAAGGTCACATGATCTCACCTGGAGCCCGATTTAGAGTATGGGTTTTTTCTGTGTAAACATTTTCACCACGCTGTTGATTTTGAGAAGTTGAAAAAAGTGGCTTCTTCAAAGCTAAAAAACACAAATTCATACCATGACTCACATCTGTAAATACTAATTAAACATATTACCAAGCAATTATTTAGCACTTGCTTCAAAGAAGGAAAACAAATCATTCTGCTAAGGGCCAATGTTTGCAACAGGAGACCGACTGTTACAGATCCAGCTGTGGCTCTAAGCAAATGTAGATGTTCACCATAAGCCTCCCTGAGTTATAACTGTTATAATGCCAATTCCTGGGGAAATCAGAGAATCACGTCTCTATCCTAATAGTCCTGAAGGGTTTGCTGATTACAGCATCTACCAGCATTAACAACCAATGAATAAACATGTGCAATTCCAGATTTGTAGAAGAAACACTGCATTATTTTATCAACCAATATACATTGCGTCAAACTTGGGACTGGACGGTATACAGAAGTCCTCTGTCAACATAGCACCCCCTCACCAGTGTTAAAGATAAAAACGTGTCATAAAAAGCTCTTCTTACTACAACCTACTTAAAAAGGAAGGTCTTAGAACGTTTCCTAACCAGTGTCAGGACTTCCATGAAGAAGTCCTGCCTTACAGCTCCTATCTCCCATATTTCAGATCGGGGTGGGACATTAAGCAGTTAGTGCCACCTGTGAACGCCAACTGAAAAGCAACATAATTAAGAAGCCAGAAACAACACTGCAAGTGTCTTTTACTGCACGAGTAAGGAGAACATCCCCAATCTTATTTATCAGAGTAGTATTTTTAAATACCCTGGGTCCCATTTATCAATTCAAATACCTGTCTATGGATTGAGCAGAAATGCAAGAAAAGGCCAACGTTAGACTTGAGATACTAACCAGTGAGCGTATCTTCTCCTTTGGCGGGGTCGTTCTCTTCTATTCCAGGCATGCCTGCGTCATCTCCAGGTTTAATCTTTTCTGTCAAAACAAGATATTTTTCCCTTTGCTTCACCGTCCACTGAAGCTCTAAGAATAGGTGCCTTTAGACTCTTCCAGGGAAGGGAGTTGGAATGGTAACAAAGGAAAGTTACCTCACCTAACCTCCTGCTGCAGTCAGGTTAAACCCCCCCAAGCTCTGCTGACTGAACTGTGCAGTGCCGCCAGGTCTGTAGCCTGGCCAGGTAACGTGCCAGGCAAGCATTTTCCATCCTCCCATGAGTGCCAGAGGGACCCTGATGCCTTACCACAGTTGTCCCAGACAGACCTTTGCCATCTGATATATTGTTGGTCGATGGTGCTTCGTTCTTAACTTCATTCAGTTTTTGAGTTGCCTTGACTGTTTTTGGACTCTCACTCAATCCTCTCTCAAGGTCTTTGGTGAATTGGTTCCCATGGGTGGCCTGTTGTAAAAATGTTCCTTGAGGATTAAAAGCTAAACTTACAAGGAAAATATTCATTCATCTCTCAGTTAATTCAATGCTTCATATTTCATTGTTGGGCTCGACATCCAGAAACCATCCGCCTTTCGTTTCACCTTTGCCTCACCTACTTCCTACAGCCCAAGCGTAACAACATAAAAACTCTACTCCAATACAGCAACTAGTGTTGCAGCCAAGTCTGCTCCTTGCTTGTCCCATCTTATACCCGTGTTGGGAGGAAGCAAAAACAGGCTGAAGAGCCCTAAATTCACCCCTCACAAAAAGAACAATGTACCTTCTGGTTCTGCATAACTTGTTCCTCCATTTTTTTCATATCTTCTTCATGTTGTATTCTTAGTTCCTTGATTTGTTGCCCACACTGAAAACTAGAACCAAGATGGAGAGTGGAATTTAGAACTGAGATTGACCGTTTTTCTGGGCTTCCCACTGTATCATTTATGATCTGCCTCGTCTAGTTCTTTTCTGCATAACACACTGAATATACTAAAAGGCTCTTATAGGAAACCGGACAACCCGATATTCATGGGGTCATTGTTTCAGAGATACTTCCTTACCAGATTCCTCAATGCTTATCAAAAATGGCAGAGGTCCTAGTATACCTGAACTGTTCAATATTCGGGGAGTATCTGCCTTGAAAATAGGCTATATCCACAGGGGTCTCCAACCTAAGCAACTTTAAGACTTGTGGACTTCAACTCCTAGCTTTGCTGGCTGAGGAATTCTGGGAGTTGAAGACCACAAGTCTTAAAGTTGCCACGGCTGGAGATCCCTGGGCTACGATGAACATTAAGATCGACACTTGACTGCAGGGAAAGTTTTCTGATATTTTGCATTATGTCATAATTTTTTTAATAATTGTTACATCATACAATGTTTTATAAAAATTGCCAAATTTCAATTTGGTGGGAGTCATAGGCCCCAGATTTTGGATGCATTCTGTAAGTTAGCCCAACCTGAGGTATCTTTGCTCAAAAATGGTTTCCCTTTGATATACTCTTTCAGCCAGGTAAAGGTCAGGCAGACAGAGTTGTGAGACAGACGGACGGGGTCTCTAACGTTTTTGAGGAACTCCTTCACCAAAAATCTCGATCAGTCATGAACCCAAGTAGGGTGGCATCCAACTGCAACACTCTCTGGCCATTTTACATTGTCTATTGACTTTGGAGAACTGCAATCTACTTGCAGATTTTATTTCTACAAACAAGCAAAGCAAAGCATGTTCCATTCTTCTCCTCCATAATAATTATAAAGCTGTACTGACCCATCAAACAACATGGCTGAGGCCAAACATCTTTAACCTATTTTATACAACAACCGCGAAAGAACATTATGGTTAAAATAATTCTCCACACTGGTCCTAAAGCTCATAAATAAACGAGCTGACCTGGCAACAATAAAATGTCTTATAACTGGGTTACTTTTATGCACTTTTAATCCCTCACCTTTCATACTCCAATCTTTTAAGAAGTTGTGTATTGTTTTTCTTGTATTCATGAAGGTAGTCCTCTTGTCGTAGGAATTCTTGACGCAATTCTGCAAGTTGTTCTAAGCCAAAGTAAAAACATCGGGACAATTTTTTTTTTTTTAGGTGCTCTATACTCTAAACTTAGCCTTGTTTTCAGCTGGGTAATTTTCCACAATTGTAATAAAAATATAAATGTTTACTGAAGTAAAAAAAAAAAAATCTTTCTGAATCCTTATTCCATAACTCCTTTGTTACAAAAAATAAAGGCTGTTATTTTTATACTTGAGGCCCATTAAAAAAAGTCCAGAAGATAATGGGACATTTTTCAGAAATGCTGCCTATTTTTAATGTTTCTTATTCTACGGTAGTAAATTTATATTTATGTAGCCAAATATTTAAGAGAAATTACAAGAGTTGACAAAAAGTAGGAGAGGTTTTACACCTGTACTGGTCTTTCAAAAACGTCAAGAGAGCATGTTGCCTACTTGGTTATTACATTTCACTGCTGTGTGTTATTCAGGTATAAAATCGTGTTTGTACCAAGAACATTTACCCTTTAAGCGACGTATGTCTGCCATCTGGTATGATATGTTGCTCTGAAGTTTGACCTAAAAACAAAAAAAAAGTAAGTAGTGCAGTAGTACAGATTCCTGTTCCGAGAATAAAATTCTCTAGGATTCTGAAGGCAGCTCCGACTAGGGCCAGGCCATCCATCTTCCCTCGTCTATGGCCTCACTGGAGAGCCTCAGAGATGGGGTGAGACCGCCCTGGAGGGATGAGACTTCCAGATCCCCCTTTTTTCTCTTTGGCTTAAACAAAAGTGCTCCCCTTGATGTCTGAGGAAACACGTGTCATGGCTTGCCTCTTAAGAGGAGGCAGGTATTCCACACGGGTCAGGGCAGCTGGCACCTCATACCCTGTTTCCCCAGAAGGAATTGGCAGAAGGCAGTGTGGGCCTTCCCTGCAGAGGCCTGGAGTTGAAGTGGGGCCTGAAATCCCACAAGCCACCCTTGTTCCAGAAGAACGAACAGAAGCGCATACTGAACGGTGTAAGCAGGGCTGGGGACCCCAGGGGTCAGCTGGTGGGGCAGCTGCATTACCTCCTGGTCATTTTGTTGGCAGTTAAGTGAATCATTGATGTTGCTAAGTGAATCTAGCTTCCCCATTGACTTTTCTCACCAGACATTCACAAAAGGAGATCACGTGACCTCTGGATGCTGCAATTGTCATTAATAGGAATAGGCTGCCAAGCCTCTGAATTTTGGTCACATGACTGTAGGGATGATACTGCAAAGGTCGTAACTGTGAAAAACAGTCATAAGTCACTTGAGTCAATGCCGCTGTAACTCTGGTCATTAAATAGCAACAACACTTAGACTTATATCCCGCTTCACAGTGCTTCACAGCCCCCCTCTAAGCAGTTTACAGAGTCAGCCTCTTGTCCCCCCAAAATCTGGGTCCTCATTTTACCCACCTCAGAAGGAGGGAAGGCTGAGTCAACCTTGAGCCGGTCAGGATCGAACTTCTGCAAGTCGGCAGAGTTAGCCTGCAGTGCTGCATTCTTACCACTGTGCCACAATGGACCTTCCTTCTTTCCTTCCATCCATCCATCCTTCCGTCTTCCCATCCTCTCTCTCTCCCCCTTCTGTCCTTCCTTCCCCCTCCCTCCCCTTTTGTTCCTCCCTTCCATCCCTCCTTCATCTGTCCTCCCTCCTCCCTCCCTCAGCCCTTAAGACTTATATACCGCTTCACAGGGCTTTGACAGTCCTCTCTCAGCAGAGAGTCAGCCTGTTGCCCTCCACAATCTGGCTCCTCATTTTATACCCCCCTCAGAAGGATGGAAGGCTGAGTCAACCTGGAGCCTGGTGAGACCCCGAACTGCTGGCAGCCAGCCGGCAATTTGGCCGTTCAAATCTCACCAGGCTCCAGGCTGACTCAGCCTTCCGTCCTTCTGAAGCATTGGAACTGTTGCAAGTTGAGGACTGTAATGGTTTTAGACGTGGCTTTAGTGCAGAGTCACTTTGCTTCTGAGATGGGGGCTATTATCAAGGAAATAGAGAGGAGGAAACTTCCCATCCATCGGGGGAGGCACTCTTGGAAGTTGAAAGGCCTCAAGGCATCTCTGGCCTCCACCTTTATCAGAGGTCTCCAGACTTGGGCCGACTTTAAGACTGGTGGACTTCAACTCCCAGAATTCTCCAGCCAGCATAGCTGGCTGGAGAATTCTGGGAGTTGAAGTCCACCAGTCTTAAAGTCGGCCCAAGTCTGGAGACCTCTGACCTTTATGTCCTCTCTAATAGTTTTCAAAGGCCAGTAAGACCCCCTTCCTTGGCAGCCGGACTGGACGCAGCCGCCGCACCCTCCTCCTCACCTTGCTGTCCTCACACTTGCGGACCTGGCCATCCTTGGCCTGGAGCTGGCCGCTCAGCTGGCTGCGGTCGGCCTCCCTCTGCTCCAGGGACTTCTTGTGCGCCTCCACCTGCAGCAGCAGCTCCGAGTTCCTCTTCTCCAGGCGGCCCCGAGCCACGTCGCCGCGCTTGGCCTGGCCCTGCAGCTCGGCCACCTCCTCCTGCAGGACCGTCTGGCGGGACGACGAGCTCCAGGAGTTGAAGGCCAGCGCCGCGATGACCAACAGCAGCGCCACGAAGAGGAAGGACGGGAGGCGGCCGCCCCGCCGGTTGCTGCCGAAGCCCACCATGGGGCAGGCCGGGCGGCTCGCTCAGAGCCTGGCGGGGGTGGAAGGGCGGCTGCCGCATCGGCCACCGCCGCCACCGCCGCCTCCTCGACCCGGCCCGGGATGAGGCCCGCCGGCGGCGCAGGGACCCCTCGCCGGACGGTGGCAGCCTCCGCGCCCCGGACCTGGCGCCGCTGCCGAGCAGAAGCCGGGCGACGCCTGGCAACCCGCGGCGCCGAGGGGCCGCGGGACTGCCGGGAGGGCTCCGGCGCGCCGCCGCCCAAGGGCGCCCCGGCCGTGCCGCTGCTGCGGGAGCCCCTCAAGGGCAAACCGCAGCGCTCGACGGCAGGGCCGGGCGAGGCCGGGGCAGCTGCTGCTGCCCAGACTGCCCCGCCCGATGCCGGCTGCCGCTCCCGCCGGGCGGGTGAGGGTCGTGGCGGGCCGGCGGCGGCGGCGGCGGAGAACCCGAGGCTGGGCGGCCGCCGGGAAGGAGGGAGTGGGAAGCCCCGCCAGGCGGCCAACGGCGCCCGTCCGCCACTTCCGCGTCGCCCCGCCGTCTGTTCCCACAGCTACGCCTCTCGCGGGAAGAGAGCGGCCGCGCGCCGTTTCTGCGAGATTTGCGAGGGACGGGGCCGGCGCAGCCCCGCCCCGCTGCCGCGTCCGAGGGCGGGGCGCGGCACTTGGCGCGGGTGGAGCGAGGCTCCCCCGTCAGCCCGCTCGGCGGCTGGAAAGCGTGCTGTACGTCGACTCCCGGCATTCCTGCGTGCCGCCTGGGGCATTTTGGGAGTTGAAGTCCACGTGACTTTAAGTTGCCGAGTTGAAAAACACTGCTTTAGCGAAGTGCCGGGAAACCTGATAGGGAACGATTTATTTTTATGTATTATATGTATAGTTAAATATAATTAATATAAATTTATGTAAATCATATTAGAATTTAAGAGCTCATGCTCCTTTCCGATGTTTTTTTCCTCTAACAAATCCTCACCCTGATAGTTTAATGTTGCCTGCCTTTTGAAATTGGAGCAAATTTACTTTGAAACTTGCTGAAGTTTTTTTTTTGTTAATTGCAACGTGCATTCATCAAGGTTTGGTCACCCACTGTATTATTTGTAATAAAGTGAGACTTGCTTCAGGTTTAATGGCATGTAGATGAACTTCTGGGTTTTTATACGCAGTGTTTGGATTTGAACAAATAGCATTGTTTAGCAGCTATTGGGTATCACTGAAAAGTGACTCCAGAAATATTTGGATAACTGAAGGCTGAAATTATTGTACTATTCTTCAGTGCTATTATCGTATTGAAAAAGAGCTTTGCAAGGGACAGATAGATGAAGACTTTGACCTAAAAGTTTAACACAAGTTTCAGTAAACAATGTTCCAAAATCCATTTTAGTAATAGGTATATAATTCAAAAGTACATCCAAAATACTTCAAAGTCCCCATCTTAAATTAAAATGTTTCATGACATCTGCTCAAAACATAACAATTTTAGGAAATTGCAAAATAGTTTAATAAGCCTTATTTTCATAGCATCCAACAACTATTCCTTTTCTAGACAATGAGATTCACATTTTTGATAAAGCAATTAAGACACTTTCCCATTTTGTAGGGGAAATGGGAATCTCTATTTGGTCTTTAAAGTCTGTGTATCAAATTTAATATTTGATGAAAAAAGTATTTTTAATAATTAATGTGGGGGTTCTGAGACTTAGCAATCATATCGAATAATTGTAGTGGATTTGTAGCTGAAGATGCCACCCATCCCATGCAGTTCTTAATGCAGCCAGTGGGGGGCAACAACTCAATGACATTTTTTATCCCTTAACAAAGGAAATTATTGTCCTATTATTGATAAAGAAAAAAAATATCTCAACATTTAAATCTTCCATATCATAGTTTTTTAAAATCATATTCAAGATGTATATTCTCTGGCAGAATGGTTTTTGTGTAAGAAAAAATTCAAAATGTTATTTTATACAACTGGCATACCACCATTTCAAACTGATAAGAGACATAGCAGCAAGGGATATAGTATCATGCAATATAAAAATAACTTCACACTTTCATCTACATTTTTTCTTCACTTGCTTGACAATAACAGGGAGGAGGGTGGACGGAATGCAAGGGTAGGAGAATGGTATTCAAGCATTCACCGTCCGAGCGTGGCTGACTCTTTCCCACAACAAAATTAACAGGAGTGATTGGTGGACGTTATGGACTGCAAGTGGCCCGTAGGAAAAAAGGGGGGATTATCTACCCTTGCTATTGCATGGGAAATCCAGAGGTGGTTTCGCTTCTTCTCTGCCAATGTGGTTTATTCAGTAAAGTTTTATACTCTTGGTAAAATAACGTCCCAGCAGTTCCTTTTTCTGGGTTCACCAACTGGACAATTGACATTATCAATTAATTAGAGGCGCTCTACATGAATATTCCAAAAGATCCAAGGAAAGAGAGTGTATCTTAGGTATCACAGTAAGTTGTCCAAAATGCTTGTTAAAAGGCATGATATCAGTAGTGTTACTTTTATTTACAATAACATAATCCATACCAATAACGTAAGAATATAGTATCAGATTCGGGAAACTTAAACCCACAGCCCTTAGCTAAGAATTAAAATAATAGCTTCAGAATTTAAGACATTCACAAGGATTTATAGAATGGTATACTGAGTTTTTAACATGCTATCCAGGCAAGGGAACTCCATGAAAAATATATAGTTTGGTCTAGCGGTTAAGGCACCAGGCTAGAAACATGAGGGGTGAGGCATGAGTTCAAGTCTACTATAGCCATAAAAGCCAGCTTGGTCTGGTAGATTGCTCTTTCCCAGTCAAACCCACCTCACATGGTTGTTGCTGTGGGAAAAATAGGAGGAGGAAGGTGCATTGCATACGTTTGACATCCTGAGTTATTTGTAAAAAAATATTACAGACAGGCATATCTTAAAAATAGCATTCATGTTGAGCACACTTACCTGTCTCAAAGGATAAGACTTAATAAACTCCTCTGTCAATATCCAGATAGGTATGTATATGTAATTTATTTAATATAATTTAATATAATCATTTGAAAAATATATGGAATAAGTACACCTAAATTAATAGATTTAGTCCATCAATAAAAGATTAGTTTTTAATAAATCTCTGCCTATTGCGATAGTTCCTAATGGTTAATAGAGTACTCCACAGTTCAAATGTAGTTATTGAATGCATCCATGCTGGAATCCAAGTATGACCTTCACAAATAAATATATCATTTTAAAAAATGAAATGGCAGAAGAGTTCTAAATAAATAACAAAAGTCAAAGAAAAAGCAGGCATCCGTTTACAGTGTGAAAGCAGATGAAAAGAAGAGAAATGAAAACCAGATTAAAAAAATAGGCCCACATCTTTTAAGAAATTCAGATTTAGCCAAGAAACTAAACATTATGATTTTTTTCAACAAGGTAAGGTGTTCTGTGATCCTGCATAGATACTACAATTATATTTCTTGTTGTTTCTTCCCTCAATATAGTAATATGGATTACTATTATAGTGGAATGCACAGTCAGCCAGATATTTAGATGGGATTTGGCATTTTTTACTCAGATAGAGTCCTTCCAGATGTTGTTGATGGGGTTCAAGACGTCTTCGCAGCATGTAAAATGTTCCAAATAAAGCCGCTTTTTGCCATTGACTAGTGGTGGTTTTGTTAACGCTGCTGTTATTCAAATAGTGTTCCAGTTGTTTTCGGATTGCAACCAAAGCACTTCTAGCTATTGATACCATCTTTACTCTCTTTTGCCACATTATTCTTTTGCTATTTGCAGGTATTCTGTGATTTTTCTCCAGTTCTTTCTCTTCTACTCTGCTCTTTCCAGTATGGCCCCATCCACTATCAATACTTTTTTGTCTTCCATATCATCCATTGTCAAGTCTGGACCGTTATGTGGCAGGTGTTTATCTGTTTGAATTCCTTATTATTTTGTTTATTATTTCCGCTTTGAGGCCACCGAACTCCATAGCTTTCAGATAAAAAGAAAAAGAAAATAAGACAGACCAAGAAAAAAGAAAATAATTGACTGGAAGCCAGCGAAGTAACGGCAAGAAAACTACAAACAGTCTAAGAAAGTCCAAACGGTGGTAGCAGGCAGGAGCAGCATTTCATAGTCAGAAGCACCACCAAGAAGACCGTTTCCTAATTTTCACAAGATGATACTGCTTAGTCTATCATCTGCACCTCTATAACTGTCTGGTTTGGTTCTGCAGCCCAACAAGACAGACACAGGCTTCAGAGAGTAATTAGGACTGCAGAAAAAAAAACAATGGCTCCCAACCTGCCTTCAATCAAGCGTTGAATGTTAAAGGTTGGCACCTCCAGCAGATGCACCCGAGACCACCAAGCTAAGCTGGAATGGTGGCATTGCAGCATGAAACAGACCGCCCCCCGTCCCCCGGGCAGCTCATGTCTGGCTGCTGTCTTCAGCAGGTGCAGCATTTGAATCCAGAGGCCCATTTCATCCCTGCTTTGCAGTCACTCGTAGTCTGCAGCTCAGTACCGACTAGTTATTAAGCAACCTTTCAAAAAGATGGTAACTGAAATGGCCCCTTTTTTGGTTTTGTTTTGCAAAAGACTCACGGCTAAGTTTCCTAATGAGAAGCAGCCTTTATGAAAAGGCCAAGCGGGAAAACCCGTAGCGTTCTAAGTGGCAAACTGCCTGGGATTTTGACTGGCAGATTCTTTTCCTACAAACGCTCTGCAGCAGATGGGACAACCGCTTTTTAATGTCTCCACAGTAAGAGCGGTGGCATCTGGAGGGGAGACCATCCTGCAGCTGAGGCCTCAATGGGGAAGTCACAGCAAGGTCCCCAAGAAGCGGCCCTACTGCAGGGAAATGGAAAGGGAGGTCTATAAAGGCCCAGCTGTACTGAAGGCCACGTTAACACACACACACTTCATTATTTAGTGGTGCTTCACTCCTTAGCAATAAAAGAGATAAGATGATGGATAAAATAGCTGGAATTATTTCAGACCATGTTCCTATAAAATTATAGCCTTACTCTATACATTTTAAAAATGGCTATCTCCTTTAAGAAGCTCTTCAATATACCTTGAATATGGTTGGTCAAAGCCAGTTATGAATCCATCTGGTGGTGATGTTTTTTTCAAATCTTACTAAGAAGTAGGTTATGGTCTACTTTATCAATTGCCTTCCTGAATTCCAGGTAAGAATTCACAACCTTTTGCTGGTCCACTGATTTACTTAGGTGCAGTGGTTAGAATGCAGTATTGCAATCTAAACTCTTCCCACCTCCAAGAGTTTGGTTCTGACTGACCCAGGGTTGGCTCAGCCTTTCATCCTTCTGAGGTCAGTAAAATGAGGACCCAGACGGTTTACAATTTGTAAACTGTTCAGAGAGTGCTATAAAGCACTATGGAGTGGTTTATAAGTCTAAGTGCTATTGCTATTGCTACACACTTTGTCAAAGAATGTATGTAGCAAGATTTGTCTGGCATGATCTATTTTTGGCAAATTCTAGCGGGCTTGTAGTAATAACCTTGCTTGCTTCTACTAGGATTCCCTCCCTCCTTCCTCCCTTTTTTGAAGTCGAGGATGAGGAAACACGCTGCAGTTCCAGAACGCAATCTAGAATTTAGGCTCCCTTCAGGCAGAGCCACAATCCACCAAGCAACTCATGTTGCTTCGAGTGTCCGTCCCCCATCCCCCAAAACTGCCCCATGAACAGAATCACCAGCTGGACAGGCTTAGTGCATCCTGTACTGAGCAGGAGGTTGGGCTAGATGACCACTTGGATCCCCAGTTGTACGGTGCTGTGACAATTCTGCCCCTGTTTAGCTGCCTGAATACTTTTCCTACCTGCTACTACTTTTGTCAATTGCTTACTGGATCTGCGGGAAGCGGCAAGCGGCGATCCACTCGGACCGGGTCATACCACCCGCTCAAGTTGTAAGGCCGGGTGAAAAAGCGCTGCCCGCCGTTGAGGTCGGGGAGACGAGTCACCTGTCCGGACTTCCAGGCGGAGCTCCCGCGATGGCTGGGGCGGGAGAGGCCGTGCCGGGAGCGGACCGTCGTTGCTGAGGCTCCCGAGAAGCTCCTGCCGGCATTTCACGCGCACGTCTGAACTCGCGACTGGCAGGGCTCGCCCCCGCCCGCCCCCGCCCCCTCCAGCCCCTGGAAGCGCCCGGCCTTGACTGGGATCCCCCGCAGCCTCGGCCCTCCCCGCCGTTTGCCCCGAGGCGCCCAGGGGCCGTCCCCTCCGGGGCGGTCGCCGCGGGCGAGACCGAGCGAGGCTGCTGCTCCCCTTCCGCTCCTTCCTCGCCGGGGGCCGCGGGGGAGGCGGCGGGGGGTCCGCGGCGGTTGCAGCTGCGGCAGCGTCCCCGGGCGCCCCCCGCCCTTCCCAAGCGGAGCGGCACATTGGTTTGCGCGCGAGCTCGTCAGAGGCGGCGCCGGGCCCGGATTGGCCTCGCCGGCCGCGAACCCGCAAGCCCGGCTCGGCTCGGCGCAGCCCCTCGCCCGCCCCCGAAAGCCGCGCCGCTCGCCGCCTGGCCGGCGCGCTCCCTCCCAGCCGGGCTTTGTGCGAGGCGAGCCGAGCCGAGGCGGGAGCGGCGGGAGCGGCGGCGGTGGCGGCACCCGTCCTCGCCCGCCAGGGAGCCCCCTGCTCCGGCCATGTGAAGGGAGCCGGCGCGGAGCCCCCGTCCGCCGCCCCGGCCAAGATGCTGAGCCGGCTGGTGAGCGGCAGCAGCAGGAGCCTGGAGCGCGACTACAGCTGCACCGTCCGCCTCCTCGACGACAACGAGTACTCGTGCACCATCCAGGTGGGGGCTGCGGCGCGGCCGGGCTGCTCGCCGGGCCTGCCGCTGCCGGGAAACGCCGCGCCGGGGGCGGCCTGCCGAGCGGCGGCCTCACGCGGGGAGCTCGGCGGGCGAGGCCGGGCGCGGCGGGGTCCGGGGCTGCCGAAACGCGGCGGGGAAGAAACTTCTGTCCGGGGAGGCGCGGCGGGGGGCGGGCCGGGCATCTCCGCCGACCGAGCCCTCCCGGGAGGAACCCCCGCCCGGTGCGAGGCAGCCGTCGCGTCGGAAGGCAGACCGGGCCGGCCGGCGAAGCTGCGACCGGGGGAGGTCGGGCTGCCGGGGAGGCTGAGTCCGGCTCGGCTCCGGAGGCGCCTTTTTCTGCGCCTGGCCCGAGAGGCCCCGCCGGGACTGTGGCCGGTTCCGGAGAGGTAGCAGAAGCGGCGTTGGGTAGCGGTGCGGTCCGGCGGGCTGCGGGGCCACGGCCGGGCGCCTCTTCCAGCGCTGTGCCCGGAGAAGCGGCAGTCCCGGAGCCTTTCGCCTCTTAGCGGTTGCCCTTGCCCTTGGCCCTTGGCGGTTGGCCGGGCGGCTGGCTTGGTCGCTTGCCTGCTCCCCGCCCACCAGCAGCGCGATGGGGGTGACCGGTGGCCCGTTGGAGAGAACGGCGGGCTTTACCGGGGAGGGTTATGAGGGGAGGGATCCGTTTCCCCCCGAAGAAGGAAGCGCCTCTGCGCCGGGCTGAGAGGCTTCGTCTTGGGGCCCGCAAACCTTCTGAGGGCCCAAATGATGGGGAGGCTCCGAGTCCACCAGGCTAGTTGTGGCCTCTGCTTCAAGGCCTCGGACGGGGCATCTCCCGCCTTCAGGGTTCTGTGGGGGCTCCTGGAAGAGCTCCGGGGACCCTCCACCCTCCCCATTGCCGGTGGGGGAGAGTCCCAGCATTGAACTGGTTTTCTGCTCCCAGCTTCCTGCCACCAGGAAGGCTGGTTTACTGCATCGTGCGAGGGACGGTCCTAGCGGCCATCGGGCCTTAACCAGGATGCATGGAAATCATGGTTCCAGTTTCGCAGAAGGCGCCTGGCTCTGGCCCCTCTTGAGCCCGGGTCAGGCTTCCCAGCAGCCTTGGCCCCACAGTCTGCCCCTCCATCAGCCAAATCCTCGCGGACTCCACACAGCGTAACCCTTGGCGGGGTTAGGGTTAGGTTGATCGGCCTGCTGCAATAGGAGTGGGAGCCCGGGGCCCTGCGGAGGGCTCTGCGGCAGGATTCTTCGGCTCCTGGTCCTGCTGTTGTGCTGGCTTGAAGGGAGCCCTGATCTGGGCCGACAGTGCGGCTCTCTGGGGGCTGGAACCGCAAGCAGAATTTTGGAAGGTAGCGGTGCTCGGTGGCCCAGGCTTGGGCTGATGGCTTGGATTGTCTCATGGGAAAGAGATGGAGAAGCTCTGGGGTCTCACCCTGCTCCAGGGCTGTGGGTGGTGGGAGGCGAGTTCTCTGGTCCCCAAACTCCTCTTCCCTTCCAAACATTTCGGACATCTGCAAAATGGGAATTTCCCCTGAGAGCCGCTGCTTGCAGGGAGGAAGAACGAAGGGAGGCTTCTGGGGGGGGGGGGGGGAGGAACGACACGAAACACTCAACTCTTTCCTGACTTGAGGCTGTGATTCTGTTGGGTGGCTGGTTTTAAAGCAGGCTGCCTGGGTGCGCTTCCTAGAATGTGTTTTTCATTATCTTGATTATGTGAGGAACTGGATTCTAATCAGAACGTGTGACTCTCAAATCCATGCAGCTGTTCCGTGTTCAGCTGAAATAATTCTACGGCAACTGAAAAAAGCCCTGCTGAGCCCAAAGAGTCTGCAGGGCCTTTTCCAATCGAAACGGATGCCTTTTAATACCGCCTGCCGCACGTCTTGTCCCAGCCGAGAGGGTTAAACGGTGCTGCCTCCCCTGTTAAGCTCCCTTTCCTCCAGTGCAGCTGGCTGGGGAATTCTGGGAGTTGGAGTCTGCCAGGCTTAAAGTGGCCAAGGTTGGAGAGCCCTGCTCTAGTGGGTCCTTGGAGAGGGTCCCGAGTGGGGGAGGGCTCCTCCAAGGGGAAAGGGATGCGACTCCAGCAGCCTCTTTCCTTCGGCTCCACGCAGGAGGCCACGTCTCTCTAGCCAGGCCGGGGTCTTGAGGGGAGGAATGATTGAACCAGCACAGTTGCCAAGTGGGGGGGTCTCTTGAGCAGGGGAGGGTCCCATGCAGAAGGCAGGGGCCTCTCCAGCTGCTGCCCTCCTTAACCTCTGCCCGGTCCCCCAAAAGAGTTTGGGCCCCTGGCATCGACCACAAAGGCCGCCTTCCTGGGTTGCTGCCTTCCACTTTTGTCGCCGCACGCAAGGCACTCTGCTCTGAGCAACCCTCCGCACACCACATGCTGGCGCAGCACTTCCGGGGCAAAGGAGAAGCCTCCTTTTTAGGGAAGGGAGACAGGAGCGGGCGGGTGGACGGAAGGTGCAGGGCATCCCCAGGACTTCCCCGGGATTTCTTCCCGCCCTGCTCCCCAGATTCCTTATGTTTGCAGATCTCCCGTGCTGCCGTGACTTTTGGGGGGGCAGGTCAGCCACAAAGCTAGAACAAAGTGAGACAGACAGCTTCACCCCCAGGTGGAGAACAGATAATCAGAGTTGGAAGGGACCTGATAGGTCATCCAGTCCAACCCCCCTACCACCCAAGCAGGAGACCCTACACCATTTCTGACAGAGGCCCGTCCAGCCTCTTCTTGAAAGCCTCCAGTGATGAAGCTCCCACAACTTCCAAAGGCAGCTTCTGTTCCACTGATTGATTGTTCTCCCTGTCAGAAAATTCCTTATTTCCAGGTTGAATCTCTCCTTGATCAGTTTCCATCCATTATTCCTTGTCTGGCCTTCGGGTGCTTTGGAAAATAGCTTGACCCGCTTCCTCCTCTCTGGGGCAGCTCCTAAAATACTGGAAGGCTTCTCTCCTGTCTCCCCTGGTTCTTCTCTTCACTAGACTAGCCAAGCCCAGTTCCTGCAACCGTTCTTCATATGCCTTAGTCTCCAGTCCCCTAATCATCCTGGTTGTTCTTCTCTGTACTTTTTCTAGAATCTCAACATCTTTTTTATAGTGGGGTGACCAAAACTGGATGCAGGACTCTAGGTGTGGTTTTACTAAGGCTTTATAGAGTGGTGTTGGTACCTCCCTGGATCTCGATTGTATCCCTCTGTTAATGCAGTTTAGGATTGCATTGGCTTTTTTGGCTGCTGCTGCACACGGCTGGCTCCTGTTTAGCTGGTTGTCCACTAAGACTCCAAGAATGGAGTCGTAATTGGCTGGCCAACTGCACTCAATGGAATTACATCCAAATGATGGGAGGCATGAGGTACTTCAATGTTCTGTTCTGGGCCCAGTACGATATTACTTGGCTTAAAACAGTTCATTTAGTGACCGCTTGAAGTTATGGTGGCAGTGGAAAAAAAAGACATAACTGTTTTTCATACTTACGACTGTTGCAGTGTCCCCATCATCATGTGATCAAAATTTGGACGCTTGGTGACTGATTCATATTTATGACGGTCACAGCGTCCCGAGGCCATGCAGTCCCCTTTTGTGACCTTCTGATGAGTAAAGTCGATGGGGAAGCCAGATTCACTTAGCAACCGTGTTTCCGAAATCGTTGGGGACAATATGCTGACTCTGTAAACTGCAGCCTAAGTGCTGTTGCTATTCACTTAATAACTGCAGTGATTCACGTAACAACTGTGGCAAGAGGTTGTAAAATGGGGCAAAACTCACTCAGGAAATGTCAACAGCAGAAACATTGGGCTGGATTGTCATAATTTGAGGACTCTCTGTACTCTTGCAACATCTTCATGCATGATGTAGATGAGGGGATAGAAGGGGAATCCATCGGATTTGCGGATGGCACCGAGTTGGGGCGAATTGCCAACACTTGATTAGAAGATGGGCTCAAGATCCAGAGGCTCTCTACAGACTTGAACGCTGTGTCCTGTGCAACAAAAATGCAATTCATTGGCGAGAAAGGTAAGGTCCGATTCATAGGCAGGAAAAACCAATTGCACATATTGGTTGAGTAGCTCAACAATTGTGGTTTAACAATAGTAACTGCGAGAGAAATCTAGGAGTCCTAGAGGACAATCAGCAAATCCGATGAATTCCCCTTCTGTCCCCTCATCTACATCTAAGACTGGACGGTCATCAGAGAGAGCTCTGGAGAGTGAGCCTGTCTGTAACTTGTGGCCATGATGGCTCAGCGGAGATCAACT
The DNA here is from genome assembly GCF_049901715.1 of Pseudonaja textilis. Lineage (NCBI taxonomy): Eukaryota > Metazoa > Chordata > Lepidosauria > Squamata > Elapidae > Pseudonaja > Pseudonaja textilis. The sequence goes on along the minus strand of NC_142002.1, from coordinate 808,598 downwards.
CCATTGAGTAAAAGCCACCGGGGTTTGGGAAGGGGGAAGGGTGATTTCCTGGCCTCTCCTAGTCCCAGTCGGAGCAGTTGAGAATGCTCCCCTGCCCCCCCCACCTCGTCCATAAATATTGATGAAGGATTCCTCTCTGTAGCTTCATATCCTCCAAAAGCTAAGTTGACCGAGATGCTCCTTTTCCTTCCCCTCTGCCAATAAATGCTGTGTCGACGAATCCCCCAATTTATTCCAGGCAGGTCTCCTTTCTGGAACAGCCTGCCTCTCCTCTGAATTTCTCCCCGGTTCTGCCTGCTCTTCCTGCAAGAGAAAAGACACCTCGGCCAGTTCCTGCTCTCTCTTTCTATTTCCCCCGTGTAGCTTCTCCGGTGTAGCTTTGCCAGCTCTGGGAGAGCCAGGAGACTGCAGAGCTGTGGCAGCAGCTGGCATCCCCCACCGGCCCCATGGAGCCCCCCCCCCCCGCTCTGGCCTGCGGGAGGGCAGGGGGAGCTGTCCCCTGGCTGTCTGGGTCAACCCAAACAACCTCTGCCCCCAGCCTCAGCTGCCCCCCCTTGCATGCCCAGAAGGAGCGCAGCCCAGTCCCGGGGCAGGCCAGTCCGTGCTCAGTGACCCGCTCTGTTCCCCCTTCTGCAGAATCGGCAGCTTTGGGTCATTCCAAACCAGTATCAGCCAACTCCAGAAGGGTCTTCTTCCTCTGCCTTGGGGAGGGAGGCAGGCAGTAGCAAGCACGGACACCTCCCCCCAGTCCTCAAATGAACCGGCCCAGGTGGCCGCTTAGCATCTTAAAATGCAGGCAGGGAAGAGGAAACGAAGAAGGCAACGTCTGGAAAGGCAGTTTTTTAGACGAGCGGCAGAGCGCTCTCTCCCTGATGCTGGCAGATAGAGCGGTTTTGTAGCCACGGAGAACCGAGCAAAAAGGTCACAACTCAAGGTCAACTGATTGGCTATCGTCATTTAGACCCCACTTTTAACCGTTCTTGCCAAACAGCTCATAGCCACGTAGACAATTAGAGTAAAAAGCACAAGGTATGAATACGGTCAGTCTTTGTTTATTGCAAGGAAGTGATACTCACGTCTGTGGGTTTTTGCCTTTCAATAGTGACCCTCAAAGCATGCAGTCAAAGCGTTGTCTGATGGGCGGCATCTCAAAGTTTAAAAAATAAATTCAGTTCTGGATATAAAAAGCAGCGGGGATCCTTCAGGGCAAAAAAGCCTGCGGGGAAATAACAAAGCTTTGACAGAGTCCGGCTCGTGCTGAGCTCCTGGTTCTGATGCAGCTCTGTGCCATTTAAAATCACCCCATTTACTGGACAGTTTCAGAAAACCTAAAATACCAACTCCCCCTCCCCCCCCCAACTGAATTAAAGTAATTGCAGGCAATATTTCTCACCAGAGGTTCTCTCTCTTCCCTTTCAAAGGTGGCGGGTGGCCCCTCTGGTTTTTCCCACGGTCTCCGTTCATTCTCAGAGCTCTGAGGCTGCTGGGCAAACGGCCCCTTTTCCTTTTCTGCCCCCTTTGTCAAGGCCCCTCCTATTAAAAAGACAAAAGTATTTTTCTGCCTGGGGGGGCGGGGGGGCAAGGGCTCCTGAGACTTTGAACACAACTCTGCACCTGGGAGGGGTGGAGGGGACTGAAATTCAGCTGCCAATTCAGTGATCAGTACATTTCATTTATAATCACCCATGTTATATAAAATAATTCTGGGCGTCCATCAACAAGTAGACCTAATGATATTAAGTGATGCCAGCGTTACTGTCCAACAGCTGTCTTAAAAATAATTTTTTATGAAAGATTTTTACAAGAAGAAAAAATAGCCATGAAAAAATATATGACAAAGGAAAAGGGGGGAAAAATCAATCAAAATAGAGCTGGAAGGGACCTTAGAGGTCTTCTAGTCTAGCCCCCCTGCTGAAGCAGGAGACCCTATACCATTTCAGACAAGGGCTGTCCAAGTCTCTTCTTAGAAACCTCCAGTGATGGAGCAGACACAACTTCTGAAGGCAACTTCTGTTCCCCTGGTTAACTGTCCTCCCTGTTAGAAGTTTCTCCTTACTTCCAGGTTGCTCCTCTCCTTGATTAGTTTCCATCCATGGTTCCTTGTCCTGCCCTCTGGTGCTTTGGAGGATAGCTTGACCCCCTTTTCAAATACCTGGAATCACCCCTAGTGCAAAAAGCAGGAGAGATAGAAAAAGGGACAAGGAGGAAAAACTGTTTAAAGAAGCATCTTCAGATCTTCTTCCCAAGAGCTGCAAACAAATTTACTGTCTTTCCATCCAGCAGCTATTTTAGGAGTGGCTGTTTTCATGGTACCTTATCGTTGTCTGCAATTTTCTTCCAATCACGTTAACACTTAAATTCTCATTTCTCCCGTGCAGAGGCCCACCTGGAGTAGCCAGGACTAAGCCCCCGTTGGATAATAAGTAGATCATAGTAGATGAGCCGGGTTGCCCTGATCTCTTGGATCGTATATGGATTGGGTGTGTGTGTGAACGCAGACCCAAATCCCTGCAAACCAGCGTCTGTATCTGGTTCTTGGATTCAGCCAGGAGGCCAGCCTTGCATTGCTCCCCCTCTCCCCCCTTATGCCGTGGGTGGGTGGGTGGGAGTTCTGGATCAGGGCTCAGTCTTGTGGAAGCTGTGCAGATGATCGTCATGCTCGGTGATCTTGGGGTCCCCTTCGGAAAGGCCTGGAAAAGGTTTTGTTTTCCGAGATCCCCCTTCCCGCGTGGGAAGAGGTGGCCCTTGGTGGGGGCTTTCCTTGTCCCTTCCTGAGGGGCTAGGATAGGAGGAAGCCCCCTTTCCTTTTGACCCGCCAGGCTCCGTGGGGATGCTGCCCTGGGCAGGGGCCGCTTTGAGCTGGTCTTGGTGAGAGGACCCAGAAATGCCCCCCTGGTCACTTCAGTGGTAAACCGCTTCAGAGAAGAGCCGCCCAGGACCCTCTGCAATGCACCTAAGGGGGGGTGGTCCAGGGGGGCAGGCACCGCTGAAGCCCTGCTCTGTTTTAGGTGTCCCCTCTTGTCACCATGCAAAAAATAAGGAATGAACCACAGTGGACAAATCCTGTGAAGAAAACTGAATAGGAAGAGGAATCAGGACAGAAAGGAAAGTAGAGGAGAGTTTAGAACAGAAGTAGAAGTAGAAATAGAGCAGAGCCAAGCTGGAAGGAACCTTGGAGGTCTTCTAGTCCAACTCCCTGCCTAAAGCAGGAGACCTTATTCCACCCCAAAGAAATGGTTGCCCAATCTTGTCTTGAAAACTTCTGTTGTGGTTCGCCAGCAGCCGGTGCAGCCGGCAGTGGGGAAGATCAGGGACCAGTCCGGGAGTCTGGAGAGGACTTGGACGAGGGTCCTGCATCCAAAGCAGAGCTGGGGCCAGGACCATCTGGGAGTGGGGTGCTGACTCCAGAACCTCCAGAGTCTAGCAGCAGCGAGGCGGAGGAACAAGGGGAGCCTGTTCCCAGTGTGCATGTGCGCAGAGCTGCCAGAAGGCGAGAGCAGCTGAGACAAAAGGGGCGACTCGGGAGTAAGGCTTGGAGGTGATTGCCCCTCCCAGAAGGGATAAAAGTCAGACCTCAATGACGAAACCTTTGCAGGAAGCAAAGCAGTTCAGTTAGATTCTCAGTCCTTCTTGAAGCTTTGCATATTTTTTGTGGCACCGTTATAATTACTTTGGAGACTTCTGTTTTTGCCAGCATTCCACAGCCCTGTCAGGGGTGTGCTTATCTTGGGGAACTGTTTTAAGTTAGTTTTGGATGTGAATGAAAATAATTCCCAGCGTTGCATTAAGATAGGTTTTGCTTTTAAAACAGGTTTGTGTTTAATTACGTTGGACGAAGCCTGGGTCAGAACAACCTCCTCCAGTGAGTGGACGTGTCCAAGTGGCGGACGGGCAGCCATTGGTTAAGTTGATGTGGCTCTTTGGACACTGGCATAAAACGAGGGGGCTTTGTGGTCTCAATAGCCCCATTCAACGCCTGCATAATCTGTTTGTAGACAGCATACCAGGCCTTTAGGTTTCAGCCTCCTAGCAATGAGCCTGAACCTCAGCCAGCTGCGTGAGGGGCCTCCAGACACGCCAGCAGCTCCCTGTGTCCCCCCGTCGTCCCCCCCCCCGGGGCTTTTGTCTGGGCTGAGCTGGGGCGGCTGAGTCGCCTGCCTGCTTCATCCCTGCTTTGGAGGGAGCAGCCATTATTATGCTGCCGGGGAGCCTCTCCGCTCTTTCTCCCGGGCTGCTCCTAGGAGCCGTGGGATGCCTGTCGGCAGGGGAAGCGCTGCCCCGACTGAGACAGGCGGGAAGGCTCTCCCAGCCCGCTCGCCTTCACCTTTAGCGGGTTTTAAATCTCTTTAAATGTGAAATTGGAATGTAGTGCGGAAGAGGATCCGCTCTTCCAGAAGACCCTCTGGGACCCATTGCCCCCCCTGGGCATGCTGTGAATATGGGGGCAGCGAGGTTCTTCATGTGGGGGGTGCCCAGCCCAAAAAAGGGGGTCTAAGGGGGGGTGTCAGAGGATGTAGGAAGCAGCCTGCCTTCTTCGGGTGAGGGAGGGCCTTTTGACTGGCCAGGCTGGTTGGCTTTCCTTTAGTAGGTTGTTCCCTGTCTCGGGAGCAGCCGGGCTTTGCGGCCTCTGCTCCCGGCTTCTCCGCCGTTGTCTTCTCCTGCCTTTGGGCAGTCCGGTGCTCCGGTTCAACCCAGAGAAGGGAGCCACTCTTCAGCAGCAGCCAGGAGGGTCGAAGGGCTGGGACTGAATCTGGCCCAGAAGGGCCTCTGGTGCATCACACTGGACGCCCAGAAAGCCTCTTGGCCTTCTGCTGCCTCAGGACCCCTTGCGGGGGGTGGGGGCAAGATGGGCACGGGCAGAATTATAGCTATGACCTCTGAATGTAGCTCCTGTTGTCTGCGCTCTGGTCTGCTCTGAGTAGGGCTCTTCTTGGAGAGCTTCTGGAAGCTTCCATGGCCACAAAGCGTGGCAGGTCAGCGTGTGATCTGGGTTTGGCCTTTGCCCCCATCAGAAGACTCGCACGGATGGCCAGTTGTCCCTTTAGAAGTTTAAGTCTGCTCAGGAACAGGTGATGTCAGAGGGTTTCTTTGAAGGACAAGGAAGGTGTTTTTTTTCTGCAGTCATTTCAGAATTTAATCTGTTTACATGTGGCCTTTTATTACAGTTAGGGCTCTGGGCTATAGGATGCCGTGCCTCCTCCGATTCGGTGCTTTTTCCCCACAAAGGCAGCATAGAAGTATTAAAAAGGAAGCACGCAAAACTATTTGTGCCACTGGATCCCCTGGGCTGCTTTGAAGTGAATGAAGGTCAATTGTATCTTCCCCAAAGGAAGGGGAGGACAGGTGAGGAGGAGGAGGAGGAGGCCCTTGGCTGGGGAGCCCTCGGAATTCATCTTTTCTTGGGATTTCCTGACCTGCCTTCCCCTCTTCAGACTGGCCTTCCCATGACAAGATTCACCGGTTTACCCCTACAGCGGGGGTCCCCAAACTTGACAACTTTGAGACTTGTGAACTTCAGCTCCCAGAATTGAAGTCCACAAGTCTTAAAGTGGCCAAGTTTGGAGACTTCTGCCCTACCGACTGGGGTAGTTCCATCTTTCTCAGAAGAAGACCTGGGGGACCTTTCCGACGCACCCCTTGCCCAGGCATTGCGGTGCCTTTTCTTCCTCCTGTTCCACACCAAACCAAGGATTGCGGGAGGGAAACATAGGTGGCAGGGATCCCTTTGGGTCAGTCCTCCCAAGGACTCTCAAACTAGGTCATGGCCCTCCAGGTCATGGATGTACCCAAAACCTCCTGTAGAGTCTTTCTGAGAGTGTCAACGTGTCAAGCAGAAGGACGGGTGGCATAAGAGCCCCTCGGAGCCAAATGGGGCAGCGAGGGTGGAGCCTCCCTGGGTTAGTATTTTGATTGGAAGTGTCTTGAATCCCAGGGGTTTCTGCTGGAGGCCATGAGATACATCGCTGCCCACGAACCTGTTTTGGCCTCCTCCCCAAGGAATCTGGATCCACGTTGCAACATGAACTGGCCTAATTAAGAGGCAGCTGTGTCCCATCTGCTTCCATCACAAGCAATTCTGCTTAGAATAAGGAATGAAATGATAACGGGAAGGCAACGGAGCATCCATAACGGGAAGGATAACGGAGCATCCATTTTAGAAGAGCTGAAAAATTGCAGGGAGAGCTTGAAATGGCCGCCTCTGCTCCCAGACAAAATCCTTGCAAAGGAACGGTTGAGCTGAGGAGACAAACTTGGGCACTTGTGTCTTGAGAAGCTCTCCCGTTGTCTGCCACCGAGAGGCAGTTCGCAAGCCCTCTTTTCTGTCCTTAACAGGAACCTTTGCAGACTGAAGGAGATGCGGAATTGGGCTCTTTCCTTGGCCACCACCCGCATGTCCATCCAGCTCATCCACCCAGGCCTGCTCAGGACATGAATCCATTTCACTTCCTGATACAGGTATGGGTTCCAATGAGGAGAAGAGCTTCCTGGAAGGAGGGGGTGATCCAGGCTCCAAGGAGGGAAGCACTGCAGGGGCTTCATTGGGTATGACTGGGCTCACATCCCCTCCTTCCTTATCTCCTACTGTTCTCTACCATCTCCCACTTGGGACCCTTATATTCCCAATTTGGCGGCCACTGCAAGGACCTTCATTTATAGCGAAAGAGGCTGCCTATACCACCCCTCTTAGTCTCAGGAATTCTGGGAGTTGAGGTTCACAGATTGTAAAAGGGGCGGAGTTTCCATAGAGTAGAACAGAACAACAGAGTTGGAAGCGACCTTGTAGGTCATCAAGTCCAACCCTCTGCCCAGACAGGAGACCCTACATTTCTAACAGATAGCAGTTCAGTCTCTTCTTGAAAACTTCCAGTGTGGAAGCTCAGGGGTGGTCTTCAGCCGGTTCTGACCAGTTCTAGAGAACCGGTAGCGGAGATTTTGAGTAGTTCGGAAAACCGGCAAATCCCACCTCTGCCTGCCACGCCCACCAAGCCATGCCCACAGAACCGGTAGTACAAATATTTGAATCCCACCATTGATGAAGCTCCCACAGCTTCTGAAGGCAAGCTCTGTGTGTGAGACAGCTTCATCCCTCCTGCCCGGACCAGCTGTTGTGTGGCTAAAATATATAAAGGACGGTGGCAGGAATTGGGAATGGCAAGTTTAATGAAAAGAAGGACTGGGGGTGACAGGATAGCAGTCTTCCACTATCTAAGGGGCTGCCACAGATGGGGGGGGGGGTCAAATCTATTCTCCAAAGCAGCTGAAGAGGCAGGACAAGAAGCAACAGATGGAAACTAATCAAGGAGAGAAGCAACCGGGAACTAAGGAGAAACTACTTCATGACAGTCAGAACAGTTAATCGGGAATGACTTACCTCTAGAAGTTGTGGGTGTTCCACACACTGGAGGTTTTTAAGAAGACCTTTGACAACCATTTGTCTGAATGGTTGAGGGTTTCCTACCTGAGCAGGAGGTTGGACTAGAAGATCTCCAAGGTCCCTTCCAACTCTGTTATTCTGACTCATAGTGATTTGAACGCTGCCCCTATCAAAAAAATTCAGCTTATCATGATAATCAATATAAAACGTGCCTTGGAAGATAAAAAGCGTAACATCAATATAAAAACGTTTTATGTAGGCCTAAAACGAGAGCATCCTCTGCACTGACGTACCTGGAGAAGAAGAGGCCGCTTCCTCCTTTCCCAAGGAGATGGCGGGGCAGGAAGAAGAGCAACCCAGGAGGTTGGAGCTGCCGGTGGAAAAGCCTGGTTCGTGCTCCATTCCTCCGGAGGAGGTGGGCACAAGCACGCACCCTCCCGGGTCGACGCCGGTAGAGGGAAGGGGCCTGCGGATCACTCAGGCCTGGAATTGGACTGGATCCAGATGAGCAGCTTCTCTATCTGGCAGGGATTTAATGCAAATCTGATGTCTGTCGTCTAATTCCTTATAGTCTCCAGACTCTGGGCTAGCATCTGTCCAAGTGACGGGAGGAGCAGTAAATCTGTGTCCCAAAATAGACCAGCCAAGAAGCTGATGGCATGGAGGATGGGCCTGGGAGGGCTGGGGAGATGGGATAGAGCGGCTAACGGGCCCTGACGGAGCAAAGAGCAAGTCCATTACTGTTGCCGAAAGCGTCCTTTAGGTCAGGAAAGGGGGCAAAGCGAAACGGGGCCCCAGAGTAAACCTCCTTTGATTACAGCGAAGTATGAATTCTCCGGAGCAGCGTTTCTCAACCGAAGCCGCTTTCAGATGGGTGGATTTCAACTCCCAGAATCATGCTGGCTGGGGGATTCTGGGAGTTGAAGTCCAACCATTTTAAAGCAGCCGCGCTTGAGAAACGCTGATCTGGAGAATTTCTTTGAGAAATCCTCAAGTTTCTGTTTCATTGTTTTACCAGTAGCATAGATCTTTCCACAAACCGAGGTTCTCGTTTCTTAACTTTTCAAAACTGCAGGACTTGTTAAGGAGATTCTCCCAGTGTACCTTGTGAACTGGCTCTGGCTTCGCCGCTCATCCCCTCCTCTAACCGGTGATCCTGATTGCTTTTGGATGGGGACCCCGGGGTCTTTCAGAGGAAGGCTGTTCAGAGGCGATTTGTCTAGCAGCCAGCGAGGAGCATCCCATCAGCAGCATCCTGGCTAGTTGAAAAGAGGCTCAGCTGAGCAGCCTTTGTCCCCCAGACCACCCACCCTTTTCCACCTTAACAAAGAAAGCAATCCATACAGTTGTGGGGTTTCCCCCCCTTCTGGCTGGTGAGGCTGGCCGGGAGTGAAAACGATGTGAAAAAACCATTCTCTGCGATGTGAATGTGGATCTGGCTGTGATGTGAAAATGATGTGAAAATGAGTGAAAGAATCATCACCTTTAAATTGTCCTACGATAACATTGTAAGAGCACAGCTCCTTGTCCGGTTACTGAGGGGAGGGGAGACATTTTATTTATTACTATTAGTTTTTAATTTTAGATTGTTTTTATCCCACATTTCTTATTTTTTGTAAATAAGATGACGAACGTACCAAATGCTCCTTCTTCCTCCCTTTTATTTTTCCTGTGATGTGGCTTGAGAAAATGCCTGTCTTGGAGTTTTTAATTGGAGTTGAGTCTTTCTGGAAGCCTGACATTTGGGCTGAGAAAGAGGGACTGGCCCAAAGGCACCCAGATGGTTTTTCATGCCTGTGGCAGGACTAGAACTCACAACCTCTTGATTTCTTGGCCAGCATCCGAACCTCATGCTTACATTCAAAGGTTATTGGAATGAAATTTGATCTTCCAAATATATATATTTTATCCTCTACCCAAATTATAGAAAATTGCCTAAAGGTAGTTTGTAAGTGTTGAGGATCTATTCCCGAGGATGACGGATCCTAGGGACATCCAGTTCCCGTTTGTGATTACTGGATTGGAATCCATGTCCAGCAATACCCGTTGAAGTTCTGGGCCTGGAGAACAGCAGATGAGAGGAATGGGTGGGGCTTGGGGGGTCTCAGTAGAAACCTCCGTCAGGGCAGGGATCCTTGGGCCATCCTAGACAAAGGGTTATACTGAACACCCTTGGCCTTCCCTTCCCCCTCCTCCCCTCCTCCTCTGTCTCTATGGTGGGGCCTTTGTATGGCTTAGAGGGCTGAGCATTACTATGGAAACGCGGGAGAAATGGCCGCTGCCTTTCCCCGACAACGCTCTCTCAACGCCAAAGGCATTGCTCTCCGGATGAGCGGATGAGCTGAAACATATGGCCATTTTCAGCCCAAGCAAGACGCTGCCTCTCCCCTCCGCCCTGGTGAGGCTTCAGATGGCTCCCATTTCTGGAAAGAGGAGGCTGGAAATGCAGACTGCTCAACCTGAGCAATTGGGTCACTGGAAGGGCTTCCGTGCGGGGCTGCGAGGGGGCAGGGACACAGTTGGGGCCTGGGGAAGTGTGGATGCCCTGCACTCAAGTTGATGACCGCACACCCAGAAGGCCCAAAAGGGGGGAAGCGGACGAGGACAAGGGCCTACAGACCAATTGTCAAAGCTGACTCGCTTTCTTCATTGCCTGCATCATTTTCCAGACTGCAGTTTTCCAGACAGAAACGGGAGGGGGTTTGTTAAATCCCTAGGGTGGAGGGAGGCTAAGGAATGCCTGAGAGCCTTCTGCCCACCGGAGAGGAGAGACCCACCAAGTTCTTGGATGTGCCAAATAGGAGGGTTGATATTAAGTGAGCTCACAATAGTGCCTACCTGGACCCCCACCAGGAGGTCAGGATCCCTGAGATGCCGGAAATAGACAATGAGTTGGAGGAGGAGGAGGAGAATTTGGGAGACACCCTGGCTCAAGAAGCTCCGGTGGTGTTGCAGGCTGGGGTAGGGACGCAGCCAGCATGCGCACGACTTAAACAGAGAGCCAAGAAGCCGCAGCCAATGAGCTTAAGGGAGTGGTGGAGAGATGCCCCCTATCAGGCACTGAAGGCCCACTTGGCTGAGAATGTAGGGAAGACCCCCTAATCCCCTTGGAAGTCAACATGATCCCAGGGAGCAAGAGGAAGGCGAGGTGGCCAGACTAGCGGTACGAGCTGATCTAGTGGAAACTTACAGCGGCCACCTGCAGCCCATCAGTGGAGCAACTGGGGAAACATTTGGTGGGCTAGAGATCACAGGAGCGATGTCAGTGCTGCTTTCTAAAAGCTGAAATGCAGGCTGATGCCAGTGATGTGGCAACAGGGACAGTCCTGCTCCAAAAGAAAGCCAAAGGGGAATTGCAACCTTTTGCCTACATATCCCACAAGCTGTCTGACGCTGAAAGGCTCTTGTGAAGTAGAGACAGTTCTGGGATGGTAACAAGGTGCCATTTGAGGTCTGGACGGACCACAGGAACCTAGAAGTGCTGTTTGTGCATCAATGAAACGGCTACCGGGGAAGCCCCCGGGTCTGTTGCAGCCAGCGGCCGATCCGATGAATCTCTGGGAAGAGATCTCTATGAACTTGGTTGTGAACTTGTTGGAAACTGCAGGGAATACTGAAATGTGGACCATCACAGACTTATTTTCCAAACGGGCACATTTTGTAGCTTGCCTAAAGATTCCCTCCACCAAGATGTTTGTGCAGCATGCCTATCGGCTGCATGGAGTCCCCAAAGACATCATTTTGGACCAAGGGATGCAGTTCGAGTCAACATTTTGGCAGGAATTCCTCAGCCTGATTGGCTCCTCGCAGAGCCTTAGCTCCACCTATCATCCTAGTACCAATGGATCCTATGAATGTACGAACTCAACTTCAGAGCAGTACCTAAAGGGTTACATCAGCTACCAACACATCAACTGGGCTGAACCGCTCCCCTTTGCAGAAGTGGCATACAATAACTCTGTGCACAGTAGCATAGGGTTCGCCCCTTTTGGGTAGCTAGTGGAGTACAGTTTGCGCCCATGGTAGCCATCCTCAGCATCCTGAATGGATGAATGGATGGAAACGTTAAAAGAAACATGGGTGGTGGTGGAACGCAGGGCTTTGCGAAAAGCTAGGTAAATGCAGAAGAGGCAGGCGAGCAAGAAGAGATCCCCACGGGGGGAGTTCAAGGTGAGGGAATAAAGTCTGCCTGTCTACCGAGTTCCTTAACCTGAGGCAGCCTTGTAAGACGCTGGGCCCAAAGTACATAGGACCCTCCCTCCCGGCTTATCTGGATCATAAATCCAGTTACTGCAGAGCTGCAGCTGTCAAAAAAAAAAAAAAAAGAGCCTCAGGCGAGGGCACCCAGTGTTTCACTGCAGTCCGTTGAAGCCTTTCCTTAGCTCGGAATTAAGGCCAGCTACAGAGGCGCCTCCCCCCCCCATCATGGTCAGAGGAGAAGAGCACTAGGAAATCCAGGAGATTCTAGGCTCCCGGGACCATACGGGGAAACGGCAATATTTGGTGTTATCCCTTAGCTGATGCAGAATGGTGGCGGTGACAGATGTGAAGGCAACTAGTTTAGTGCGTAGATTTCATGCTGAACACCCAGGTCGGCCCCAGTGAGGAGAAAAGCAAAGAATGTCTAATGAGGCAAGAACCTCTATGTTTATTTTCCAGGACTACCATTCCTCTGGAGCGCCAGCATGTCCACGCTGACTCCCTTTCTTCCTTGCCTGCGTCAACTTCCAGCTCACAGTTTTCCAAACAAAAACGGTGGGGGTTTGGGGAGGAAAATTCCTAGGGCCAGGGGAGGCTGAGGAATGCCTAAGAGCCTTCTGCCACCAGAGAGGAGATACCCACTGAGGTCAAGTTCTCGGAGCTTCCACCCAGAACAAAAAACAAAAGTACTGGGTGTAATTGGTGGACAATGAACCAGGGATGAAAATGAATTAGGGATGAAATGTTTCATGGGAAAACTTCAGAGCTGCCTTTGCATCTGCTGGGCCTGAATGGATCTTTCAATGAAGTTTTACTCGTGGTAGTGCCTGCGTGCCAGGAGTTTCTTTCTTGGGGTGTGCCAAACGGGATGGTTGACCCCAATCAGCTTGACATCTGAGCCTGGAAGAAATTGGAACTGGCACAGCGGGAGAGGACCAGCATGGGGCTGAAGTCGGGCAGGTGCCGAGAGGGCGGCTTCCTTTGCGCCAAAGCTGCGGGAACCGTGCGGCATCGAGGCTGCCCCTTGGCTGGGGCTGTCAGCTTGCCTAGAACAAGGGGCTATTGTGGGGTGGCACTGAGCCTGTTCTGTGAAGGGCCCTGTCCTGAGCCTCGGGTCGCTTCCCTCAGCCTGGAGATGTCTCTGGGTCAGGGCAGAAGCCACCCCAGAGCCCAGCTGCGAGGTGCCAGCCTTGTCCTGAATGCGGTGCCCTTCTGGACTGCTCTCAGGAGGAGCCGCCTCCAGAAGACGGGCCCCGAGGAGCAGGGCCAGAAAGGGGCAGGAGCACTCACAGCAGCTGTGCACATCACCGCCTGTTGACTGAAACTGCCAATATTGCCGGTCATTGGAAGATGGGATATTTTGGCTTGGGTAGCAGTGGGAATGCACCCCCGGCAAGAAACAAAACCGCAAGATGGGTGTGTATGTATCTCTCAAGGCCTCTGATGGGGAAAACTCTACTTACACTTTCTCCCTTGGTATTACATCTCAAGCACTTCCATTTCCATGCCGATATTTAATCAAGAAGTTTTGGTGCCGACCTGCGGGAATTCAGTCAAATGCCTGGAGATTCAGTGTTTGGATCTGTGTTTGTTCGGACTGTGTCTCTGTTTGCCCGCTCTGAGGAGAATCTTATACAGACACAGATACATACAATTTTAATTATTTTTAAGAGGATAAAAACTAGTGCAAACTAATTATGAAGTAAGGAAGAAAAGGAAAAGCAAAGCAGAAAGTGCAAGAATAAAAAAAGTTAAAAAATAGAAAAGGAAGAAAAAATATACAAAGCAGACGCTTCTGATATTCTTCGCAGCAGTAAAAGAGGAATATATTTTAATCCCTCTCTCTAAAGTTACATCATAATACTTTCTATAATCTGGCTGATCTAATCATCAAAACCATGTGTACCTTTTGGCAATTGCACATTATCATTGGTACACAATTGTTCTTCAAATTTTATCTTGCTTTGCCCCATCCCCGCAAGTCTTTCTATCCATTTTGAATCTTTCTGATAACTGTAAATGGTGAAACCGTGATAGCTCTGTTATTAGTTCCTATTATTAGTTCCTCTCTTGATTTCATCTTAAGCTCCTTTGAGTTGCCCTTTTTGGCTCAAGATTGTGAGCCACCAAAATATCCAGATGATTCTTGCATCTGCTGCTGCTGCTGCTGCCCAGTATGGACCATCTCTATCCATCTTTGCGCCTTTGATTTTGCTTTTTCAGTTGTTTCTACTGGCGTTCATCTCTCTGCTTGCTGCCTGTCGTCAAGATCTTTAACACTGATATAATGCGTATCCCAGAATGCAACATCTGCCATCCTTTTTTAGCAAAACAGAGACGTTCAAAAACCACCAGAAAATCATGCAGCAAAAAATGAATGTAATAATCTAATCAGGCAAATGAATTTGACTCAGCTGAGAAAAAAATCCTTGAGGTTTTTACAAAGGTCAGGAATGGAGAGTGCCTCATCAGTACATTGTGCGTCATGTGCTCCGAAAGTGGCTCCCTAGCTTTTTGTACATTTAGAATATTTAGTGTTTTATCAGGGGCTCTTTTACATCTTTGCAAAAGGCCCGGCTGGACAAAGGATTTACAAAGAGGCTTAGATGTTTCCTCTGCAAAGGTTTGCACTGTGTGGTAAAAGCAGATTTTTGATTCGTGTTGAAAGAAGAGGAAGGGATGTCTGCACCATGTAACTTTTCTGCTGAATGGAAATGAAACTGCCAATTAGCCAGTTATGATGGCTTGAATTTTGTTTCAAATGGAAATGGAGCCCCCATGACTGTGGTTTTGTCATTGTGGAAGTGGATAGGGGGATTGTTGCTTAGGACAGACAAGGAGAACGTAAGAGAGACATGAATTAATGTAAAGAAATCCAACTCTTGGGGAATGGATGAATCCCTAGGATACTGAAGGAACTAGCCGAGGTGACCTCTCTCTTCAATCTTTGAACGTTCCTTGGAGGACTGGTTGGGTCCCAAAAGACGGGAGAAGAGCAACTAAGGGTTTTATGTTCCAGGTTTTTGTGAAGGCTGTGGGGCGGGGGGAGTCAACGTTGGTTGCCCCTCTTTGGTCGGTAGATACTTGAAAAGATGTCCTGTGGAAACCTCCCAGGATCTGCTGTTTCGGGAGTGCAGGAGCCTGAAGTTAGAGGGAGGCAGCCTCTTAACTGAACGCTAACAGAAAACCTCCAGCCCCTCTTCAGTGGCCCTTCGGTTCAGGGGCCTGGATTTGGACTCCCGCCCCGAGCAGGGGTTGGACTCTAATTCCTCCCAGAAACAGGATTCTGTGATTATCCTTTCTGCTGTCTTTCAATAAGACATTTTCAGAAGCAAAAGTTCAAATCAGATTTGTTACTTCGATGTCATCAAAATATCTGAGATCGCCATGTAGAGCAATTGGCTCATACGGGGCTCTCATCCTGGTGGGCTCACGTTGGTTTCTTCGGTTCCTGGAGAGAGTGCAAGTGCTCCGGGAAGTGGAAAGTCCACACTTCTCAGGTGCCAAAGCCCAGGTCCACAGGTGAAGGTTCCGTTAAACTGATTTATTGCTAGAAGCCTGTGCGCAGGAATCTTCTTAACTGAGGTCAGCCTGTGCTTGGGGGTTAGATTGGGCTTAGTCCGATCCTTGGCTCCATAGGGATTCTAGGCTGAGTCCTCTTTTCACTCCGCCTCCAGGCCTGCCATTCTCCCCCACCCCCTCACCAAGGAGGGTAGCTGACACTTGAGGGGGTCTTGCAGGTCTGCCAGGAGCAGCAGTGGAGACTCATGGTGGCCGGTGGCCGAAGAACCAGCACAAGTTTTGGTTTTGAAAGACTTTTGTCTGTTGCTGTTCTGCTTTTTAATCTTCCCTTCTGGGAAATGGTTTGGCAGGAACCTTCTAACATGACCTTGAGCCAGGCCAAGAAAAGTGGCTCAGAGTTTTGCTTTGGGTACATTACAAGACTCGGACCCGGTGCTGCATTTCAGTCATGATACGGATGCTGGGGTCCCCAGAACAGTGGGGAAGTGCTATGAGGGTGGGTGGACCCCCTTGATGGCTGAAGGAATGGATGGTTACAAGGTACCATAAATTCCTGGGCCCCACGTCATCCTGTGGCACTTTTTGGAATCCTCAGCAAGCCCCCACCTGGTCTTTTCCAGCCGGGAAGGCTCAGGATGCCTGACTCTGCGCCGTTCTCTGCTTCTCGCTGTGGGTGATTGAACTTCTTAGCTATTTCCTCACCCCACGAATGCCACCCGGCTTTTCCTTCCTTCGGAAACGGCCGTGGTTGAGCAAGAAGACCTGGTGACCTCAATCCGCGTTGGGGCTTCAATTCTGGGTCTGCTTCTTCTTTCCCGGCGGCGGTCCTTTAATCTGCCAGAGGATGGGCTCTCCTACTTTGCAGGGTTTTATTCAGTGACCTTCCTGGGTGGGCCACGGGTTCTCTTATAAAACTGACCAGGTTCTTATTCTACCCATTCCCACCAAGAAGGGGGCTGCAGGGAACCCTCCCTTTGGGGTGGAGGCAGGGCCTGGGGACAGATCATGGGTTGGATGATGGTGCCTGCTCGGATCATGGCGAGGCTTCTTCTGCGGCAGCATTTTCTGGAGAATGATTTATGGCGCAACAGTGCTGAAGCAGACGGAGTGGAGCTCCCATCTCCTTGAGGTGCAGACGTGTCAGTAAGGACGGAAGGAAATTAAAAACCAGGACAGGAAGAAGAATAGCCATTTTTGGATGCCTTTAATTAACAGAAGATAAAATGGTCTGTTCCCTCCATTATAGTCCTGAATCCTTCCAACTGCTGAAAGCATCTCCGTTGTATCCTGTCAAGTCAGCCTGTTCTTTTTATTGATGTGACATCATAAACCCAAGATGAATGTTCCTCCCTTCTCCAAACTTCGAAATAGATTGCTTTCCCTTTCAACCAAGTGCTAATTTTTGTTATCCTGTTTTCGTTACCATTCTCCATTTTGAAAGGTACATGTGTGGTGAAGGCTGGGCAGGGGGCTGGTCTGAAGTGACTGAGGGGCCCACTTCTGCCTCGGGCACGGTCTCCTTCGTCTTCCTGTTCCCCTAACCACCTGGCCCAGTTTCAGAGTCCACCAGTAGAAGCAGCAGAACAGGACCTCCCCTTGCCTTCCTTGGACCAAAGGGAAATGTCCATCTTTGCACAGGTACAAGAAGATTGCTATGATAACCCAGAGGCGGAATTCAGCAGGTTCTGACCGGTTCTGGAGAACCGGTAGCGGAAATTTTGAGTAGTTTGGAGAACCAGCAAATACCACCTGTGACTGGCCCCGCCAACCCCATCTCTTCTCTGCCTCCCATCGAGTCCCAGCTGATCGGCTGGGTCTCCTTTGGTTGTCCTGCACAGGAGAATGGAGCTGGAAAGCAGGTTAATGAGGTGGGGAGGGAAGGGGGATTTTGCAGTATCCTTCCCCTGCCACGCCCACCAAGCCATGCCCACCAAGCCATGCCCACCAAGCCACTCCATGCCCACAGAGCCGGTAGTAGAAGGACTTGCTTGGCCTGCTCTGACTGTTGACAGCAGGCCAGGAGTGGCTCTTGCCCTCCTGGTCTCCCTTGGCCTCAGGGACTGGAGTTTGGCTCAAGTGGGGGAAATCCTGGAAGGGTCGGATCCTGCGGCAGAAGCTCTTTTCCAAATGGCCGGAAGGCCCATGAGGAAGGACTCCTTCCACAGCCTGCCAAGTGGACAGGCTCTCCATTAAAGCGTGGCTCTAACAGCCTAACGCCCAAGCATTCTTGGGTCCATTCTTGCCTCTTCCTTGGAAGCAGATTTCACGTTGTGGGCCAAGTGATTCCTGCTCTCTGGGTGACAGCCTTTCCTTGAGGAACCGAAGCTGCTGCTGGCAGAGCCAAGTTGGGCTTCTCGGGCTCTGCACCTCGATGAGCCAGTGGGAGAGGAGGTGCAGTTGAGTTCGGCCCGTTGGGAGTCGGAGCCAGACTGGGAAACGCGAGACAGCCAAAGATCGCCTTGGAGACCCCGCTGCAGACACACACACACACACACACACACACACACACACACCTCGAGGCAACCTCAGTGACCACGATGGGAGAGAAGAAAAGAGAGTTGAGCCAAGAAGGAAGCTGTCCTGGGGTGGGGCGTTTGAAAGCCGGCACAGCGAAGGGCTTGCAAACTGGCCTCTAAAGCCCTGCCCAGCCGTGGACGCCAGCAGCTGCCAGGGAGCAGCTAGAGGTTCCCAGGGGAGGAACACGGGCAGTGGGGATGTTCCATGGGCACCGTCTGCAGGCCTGGGACACGCCAGGCAAGAACGTGTTTCCACAGAGGGAGAGGTGGGGGCGGCGGAAAATTTTGGATTTGAGCCCAAGGAAGATTACATTGAGGAACTACCCTTCATGGCCAGAGACTTACAGGGGTTTGTAGCGTTCAAGATTTGGCCTGGCTGTGTTGTTTCAGGTTTCTGGGAACCTTCGGCCAATTTCCTGCTTTGGCTGCTTTGGAGAAGGCAGAAAATGGGCACCTGTGTGGTCCTTTCTCCAGGTCTCTATGTCCAGCCAACCTCATTCTTGTACGGGGCCTCTGAGCAGAAGTCGAGGCTTCATCCTGAGCTCCTGGGAGTGAACGAATGGAGGAGCAACGTGCACAACGGCCACGGGGGCCACAGCGGAGCCCCCTCTGCACAATAGTCCAGTAGTGGACCACCCACCACCCAGCAGCTGGCTCTCCTTGGTTCGCTCTGGCACAGATAGAGAGAAGCAATTCCCTTTATGTCAGGTTTTTGTTTGTATTTTTTTGTCTAGTGGCCGTTCAGAGTTACAACTGTACTGAAAGTTACAACTGAAAAAAAATAACTTAGGATCATTTTTCACACTTACAACCCTTCCAGCATGGTCATGTGATCAAAATAAGGACTCTGTGATGACCCGGAGTGTAACACAAACATAACAAAATCCAAAACGTAAATAAATGTCCTTTAATGTCTCCAACTTGGCCTCACTGTTCAATAATTCTCAGTTGGAGATAAAACGTACTCAAAAATTGTCTTCAAAAGAAAGCAGAGAGTGGACCAGCCCGAACAGGTGCCTGCTTCCCTGAAAGCCGCAGCTATGTAATGGTCAGCAGAGGGGGTGCTGTGGTGGCCACAGTGGGCCGTTCTGGCTCCCAAAGAACTGTGTATGGGGCCAACTGGTCAGCTGTCCAAAAAGGGGACGTTGGGTCACCAGGAGGAAGAAGTGGCAGGATTGAAGTGAACTTTTTTTTAAAAAAAACAACAACAGAGGCTTGAATAATTCTTGCGGGAGTGGAGGTCTCATATCACCCTTCTCCCTCCTCCTGGCACACCTTTGCAAATGCCACTCGCTCGGTTGGCTGGTTGGCTGGTTGGCTTGCTAAGCGCCCCTAAGATCTCTGCAACTGGTGACTATTTCTGTTCAAAATGTCAAGCATTTCTGACAGCTTCTTTTGGAAAATCCATTTGTTGCCATGGCAAAAGTGAAGGACTTTTCTTTCGTGGGTCTGGGTGGCATCTGGAAAGGACGTGGCTCTGCTGAGGAAGCCTCTGTGCTGCCCTCGGGGCCAGGACTCCTCCGCCCCCCTCACAAAGTGCCGGGATCTTGCCCTCACCTCTCCTCGCCCTCGGGATCTCCCAAAAGGCAAGTGGCAAATCGCGGCGGCTTCTCTGCTAAACCATTCTGCATGGCCTGTCTTTTCTCTCCGGTGTGCGACTGCTCCGTTGGTTTTCATGAAAGAGATTGCAGCAAATGGGCCCCTCTGGGACCGGAGAGGAGGTCAGGGGCTCCTGGAAGGCCAGCGATGGGGCTCAGGTGGAAGATGGGCTACAAGCAGAGCGGAGCAGCTGAGGGCACTTGACCTGATGGCCCCATAGATATGGAGCCTGTGATGGGTGGGAAGAGTTCATTTATATGTTCCTAAAGGTATGTGAGGCAAAGATCGGTTTTTCCATGGAGAGAGCCAGAGTACGAGTTCCTGACCTCTGGGCCGCAGCCTACCAGTGGGCCGTGAGCTATTTGCAACCTGGCCATGGAAATGGCAGGGCAGTGTGCGTGTGCACATCCCCACTTGCACGAGTAGTGGGCAAGTGCATGCACACCACTCATGCAGATGGAGCTGTGCGTCTCTGCTTGCTGGCCACATGCGTGAAACCATCCCTTCTCCCCTTCCCACCAGTCTGCAAAGCCAGAAAGGTTGGGGAACTCCGGTATAGAAGAAGGAGGAGGAAGAGGAGGAGGAGGGAGGAGGCCCGGTTCTAATTCCTCCTCGGCCACCCAAACTGCCTGCCTCCTTCTGACCACCCTCTCTAAGTCAGCATCGAGTGGCCCAAAAACGGATCATTTCATCAATGGCTTGCTTGCGCGAACTAGACAAGGGCCACGCAAATCCTAACACAACCTATAATTGTGCAGAACGCATGCTGGGAAGAGCAAGACATTATTTTTCGATTGGAGGCTGAAAGAGTGAATGCACAATAAACCCTTTCTTGTATCTGTGCATTAAAAACATGTGCTTGGGTCTTGCGGTTTTGTACTCTCTTTGGTAAATTTCAGTGTAAAAATGATCCACATCAACGGCACAAGCCATCTAAAATTAAATTGGCAAGTGTTCATTGTAATAAAGGGTTTTTCAAAGGCTAGTCTGCGTTCACGGCAGAGAAATTTAGCAGTTCAACTGAATGTACAATTTACACAGGGCAGTAGAGCCGCCAAAGCTCCTGGACGCAAAGGAAGATGTCCCCTCCCTCAAAGTTGATGCAGGATGAGGCCAGGGAATGAGAGAAGCGCTGAAAGGCTCCCTGGGACGGATGGTTTGCTTTGCTCATCTTAAAATGCATCATTAGCCCCCCGGTCCCAGCAGGGATCTTGTATCGGCACAAGCGTTGGACATTTGCAACAAAAGGAAACAGCACAAAAATAGACCGCAAATGAGTGCTTGAACAAGCCAGGGTTATCAATAGTTAATCAAGCCAACAGATTTCTGCAAGAGTGTGTGTATGGCTGGGAAGAAATCAATTGTTAGCAAAGTGGCAGGAGTCTCCTTTAGGGTTACTGAGAGCAGCGGCCCCCAGCCTTCTGGGCACCACCAGGGACCGGTTCCATGGAAAGCGGTTTCCCTGTGGATCGGAGGGGACGTGATTTCGTGCACTGCCAGCATCTGCAGATGGGGCTTCACTTGTTTGCACGGACCGGTTTCTGGCATGCTGTGGGCTGGTCCCGGTCCACGGACCAGGGATTGGGGATCCCCGACTTAGAGAACTCATTCAAGAGACAATGAAGACTCTGGATAAATAGAAGGCCTCGGCCATCAACACCGGGAGCCCAGAGAGCTCATTCACGGAAGCCAGGAGTGTCTGATGAAATTTGCGCCTTTCCACTTTGCAGTTGAACTTCCATTCGTGTGTTGTTTCCATGGCTACAAGGGAGGCCTCTGGAGGACACCAGGTGCCCGGCCGGGCAGCTCCCTCAGGGTGGCTGGAGAGACTTTTGCCCCTTTGGCATCCAGGAGGCCTTTGGGCCTTTCCCACCCTTGTAACTCTTTGGGGGTGCTGTTCACTCTTCCCTGGCCAGGCAGCCGAAGAGACCTGCTGGTTATCTCATCTTCACCAGGGGGTCATTTCTGAATGGCAGGAAGAAGAGGCCTTCTTGGGACACTGCCAGAGCCTGAACTCTGAACCAATTATGATGGACGTCTACTCTTCTCTAAACCTCCCCCCACCCCATTTTCTTCTTAACAACTGCTCTGCCTCCGTTTCCAGGCTGCGGCATAGAAAGGGCTGCCATTGTCGTCTCTTTGTTGAATGCTTCTGCTATGTAAACGCCAGCTGCTGACTAGCAACAGCAGACGGGAATGTTTCCCTGTGGCCATATTTGATTTCTTCTGAGAAGCTTCCGTCTTGCCAGGGTGATTGCTCACGGCAGAGCAGGAGCCTCAGAGCCCAGGCACGTCCCAACCGGGGGCTTCTCTGCCTTGCTTGCCTTCTGCCCTGCGTGGCGGCGCGACGGAACACAATGAACGTGGCTCTGTTTAATTTGTAGGTCTTTTCATCTTGCATTGTATGTTTTGGATGTTATGTCGCGCAGTATGCCTTACTTCAATTGTGATGCGTCTGACATGAACAGCCTTTCTCCGTCGCACTAAGGTGTCGATCCTCAGATGTTCCTCACTGCTTTTGTTTCAACCTGTGCCAATTTCTCTGACTCCTCCTGATAGTGTGGCTCACGGCTCTGAACTTAATGTAATAGAATACTTACTCCCACTAATTTGTTAATTGCATTTCCATAGATGCAGCATAAAATGCGTGTTTCGCAGTCAGATCACTCTTCTGGCTGCGTTTCAATTTGCACACAGCCACTATTCCAAAGATCTTTTTCACAAATATTTTCGTCTACCTACTAGACCACCTTGGGTCATCCTTTCAGGGTATTTCCTTACCAGACAGACAGACAGAATGGAGGTGGGTGGGTAGAGAAGGATTGAGAAGAGCAGGAGCAAATTCCTGCCAGCCTCCCCATTGAGTTTCCTTGTGGGGATCTGGCAGGGGGTGTCCGAAAGCTCCTTTTCCCTTCTGCCTTCCCTTCCCTTCCCATCCTGCAAGTAAGTGGCTGCTGCTGGATGTGGGAGAAACCAAAGGATAGTAGCAAGAGTGTCTGGGAAACTGAGAATGTCGAAAATGAACATGAAGATTCCAGGACCGCAGCAGCCAATAGCACTGAAGAAGGCCGACCTTTCCCGCATTTCTTATCCTTGGTTATACCCTGGACTTCGGACACAATCTGTGAGCCTATTGGTGGTATCCTAGTTCAAAAATGGTTGCCCTAGGATTTATTTGTTTGTGGATATTCCACCTTTATTACTTTTACAAATAATGGCAAACATATCCAACATACCTCCCTCCTCTTATTTTCCCGACAACAACAACCCTGTGAGGGCAGTTGGATTGAGAGAGTGACTAGTCTAAGGTCATGCACTATTTCACCTAATTAAAAGTCACGAGAAAAATCAAGTCCATCACTGCCCAAATTCAGATCGCCTCTGGGCAGCTCACAACAATAAAATAAAAATGCAAAAAAAACCCAACCCAGAATAGAATAGAACATTCTTTATTGGCCAAGTGTGGTTGAACACACACAAGGAATTCGTCTCTGGTGCATAAGCTCTCAGCGTACACACAAGCAACAAGTGATATTCATAAAAATAAAATATAATCATCCTAAATCATAGATTCTACACTAAGTGATAGTCATAGGATACTAAAGCAGTCAGCATAAACCAGGATACTAAATAAAAGCAATCAAAATAAATCATGTGATACAACAACAAGTTATAGGCATAGGATTCTCAGGAAATAGATAATAGGACAGGTGAGAAGGATAATAAGTAATACAGCCCTACTAGGTGGTTTGACATCCCAGGGCATAGACAGTGTTGTGGGAATTGGTTGTTTAACAGACAGAAAAAACTGTGTCTGGTTGTTTTGGCGTGCAATGCCTTATAGCAAGAAATTGAAACAATTTATGTCCAGGATGTGAGGGGTCTGTAGATATTTTCACATCCCTCTTTCTGGTTTTTGCATTATGCAGGTCCTCGGTGGAAGGCAGGCTGGTTGCAATTATTTTTTCTGCAGTTCTAATTATCCACTGAAATCAGTGTGTCTTGTTCGGTTGCTGTGCCAAACCAGACAGTTATAGAGGTGCAGATGACAGACTCCATCCTTCCTCTGTAGAACTGGATCAGCAGCTCCTTGGGCGGCCTGAGCTTTCTGAGTTGGCGCAGGAAGAACGTTCTTGGCTGTGCTTTTTTGATGACATTTTTTGATGTTAAGTGTCCATTTTAAGTCCTGAGCTATCCTAGAAACTTGAATCTATTGTTGATGCTACTGTGTTGTCAGAGGTGGTTGTCATAGGTGGTGACTATCATCGCTACAGTTTTGAGTGGGTTCAGTTCAGGATTGTTCCAGCTGCATCACAAGACTCAGTTGTTCAACTTCCCATCTGTATGCAGATTCGTCATCATCTCGAATGAGACCAATCACTGTTGCATCACTTCAGTATTTTTTAATAAGTAAAAAATAAAAATACCGTAAGGGAAGTAAACAGAATGGCAAATGCAAAGAAGAACCTCAAAATGCAGGCAACACATAACAAGCCTGTCTAACCAAAGGGTTTCCCCTCTGCCCCCAAGATGGGGAGGACAGCCTAATCAAGGAGACCCCTAGCATCCCCCCGTTTTCTCTGTCTCTACTTCAGTATTTAGATCATTTTTAATGCTCTGTATTTTTAGCTATAGCAAATGTTGGTTTGGTTTTTAGGGAATCCAAATGATTTGTTTTTTTAAAAGCCCTGGTAATTTGCTAGTGATTATGTTTTTTCTAACGTTCAGAGTAAATTGAATGTTCTTCCACTCAAATGCCCATCGTTGCTTCTCAATTACTATGTTCGAGGTCTGTATCCATTTAATCCTTGACCTGTTCATTTTCTGAATCATTCTTCACCAGCAGTTTAAAAATAAGGCCCAAGAAAAGGTTCCAAGTTACATATTTAAGATTTTCAAATTCAGTCAAATCTTTTGGTATCATCCTCTGTTTCTGCATTTCTTGGATAATGTATCTGAGGAAACTTATTAGGCATATTGAGCCATTGCAAAGAAAGAAACTTCCAAATGTTTTTGCCTCTTTATCTGAGATGTTGGAGAGAATCTGGAAAGAGAGAGTATCTGACCTAGAATTTATTTCTCTGAGAAGTGTTACTAAAATAGTAGTGATCTATGAAAAAAAAACTACAAAAGAGTACAGAATTGAAATACGATAGCAAATCAATGGAATCATAATTTAAAGAAATACATTTTTATGCTCTTAGAAACTACTTCATCAAAAGATTCTTTTTCAAACATGTACGAGATAACTCAGTGTATGCTCAAAAGGGTTTATGTTGAAGATATCGTGCATTTAAGGGAACATTGAGATGTATGGCTTTTTCTTGTATGGTTTCCAGATTTGGGTCTAGTATTCACATTGTTGAGAGGATTATAGGAAGAGAAATAAACTGCAGAGATGTTAATGTAATGTGGAAATATGTATATACATACAATTGGGTGTTTATCCATTTAGAAAAAACTTTGGCCTTACTTAGAGAAAAACCTATGGAAATCAATGATCACACCACACTTTGACACGGCTCGAAGATCTGTGTTCTTTCTCAGATTTTGAGCAGACTCATTTGGACATCAATCAGAAGAGAGCTGGAAGGGACCTTGGAGGTCTGCTAGTCCAGCCCCTGGTCAAGCAGGAGACCCTAGACCATTCCAGACAGGTGGCTGTCCAGTCTCTTCTTCAAAGCCTTGAGTGATGGAGGTCCCACGATTTCTGGAGAAAAGCCACCGGTTAATTCTTCTCCCTGCTAGAAAGTTTCTCCTTAATTCCAGGTGATTTCTCTCTTTGATTCGTTTCCACCCATTGCTTCTTGTCCTGCCTTGGGGTGCTTTGAAAAATAAGTCCACCCCGTTTTTCTTTGTGGCAGCCTCGCAAATGCTGCTATCATGTTGCCCCTAGTCGTCCTTCTTCCCTAGACCAGCCATACCCACTTCCTGCCACCGTCATACGTTTTTAGTCTCCAGGTCGGTAATCATCGTAGTTGTTCCAAAGTCTCAACCTCTTTTTTTGTAACGTGGAGACCAAAATTGGATGCAGGATTCCAGGTGTGGAATACTCCAGACATAATGGAAAGACCAGCACAGCACTCTGGCGTGCAAGGGCCATTCCCCAGATTCCCTCTTTCGTGAGAGTTACTAAGGTGAGAAATGAATAGTCTGGGGATTCCAGCCAGGAGGCAGTTTCCAGTTTAGAGCGCAGGTGTCTCAGGGAGCATGGTGGGTGGGTGGGGGGAGCAGAGACCCTCTGCAACTTTTGCTCCCTTTGGGGAGAAGAGGAAGCCAGAGGGCGGCTGGATCAGTCTTAGAACCAGCAGAGTTAAAAACCAAGTGACTTTTACATCTCTCTCACAACGTACTTAGCAGACACGTGGCACGCGAGGGACAGATGCGCGGTGGGGGAATTGCATGCGCAGACGCATGTGAGGGAGAATTGCATGCACATGCGGATTGTGCGTGCATGCGCAGAGGTGCATGGTGCAGGAGGGGGGGTTGCATGGATATGCAGGGGGCACGGGGGGCCCAGCATGCATTGCCTTCTGGGTGCTGGCACACGAGCGCACGCAAGTGAGTGCGCACGCAGTTATCGGCACGGGAGCCGAAAAAGGTTAGCCACCACTGACCTAGAGGAAAGAATGATGGTCCTAGACTAGAGAAAAGTCCAGCCACTTGGAGACTCGGACAACAAAACCAGAAACTCCAATTAAAGGACAAAGACTGTATCCAAACTGAACACAGTAAGGAACAATGAACTAACACAGTGGACGAACCTTGAGAGAGAGAGAGAGAGAGAGAGAGAGAGAGAGACCTCTGGCAATGTGTCACTCAATGAAAGGAAAAGAAAAGTGCTCCTGTCCAATCCAGCAGCTAAAGAATCAATATTATCACCTCTTTTTCGAAGACACCTGCAGAAGAGACGTCATCAGGTGCACCAACTGCAGAGAAAAAAGTAGGGCAGACTTCTTTAAGAAGAAAAAGGTGGCTTTTTAGACCCTGGTCTACAATACCTGCCTGGGGGGCGGGGGGGGGCAGAAGGGGCTTTTGGCGGGGGTGGGGCTGCACATCACAGAGGAACTTTGTTGAGGTTTAAATCACCCAGGATCAGATGGATTGCCTCCTGGGGTTCTGAAGGAGCTGACAGGTGTGATCTTGGAAGCGCTGAACTGTATCTTTCAACGGTTCTGGAACACCAGAGATTTGGAAAAGAGCTGATGTGGCTCCCATCTTCAAAAAAGGGGAAAAAATGGATCCAGGAAATTACAGACCAATCAGTCTGACCCCAATATCTGGGAAGATCCTGGAGAAGATAATCAATGGATCTGTGAATGTCTTAAAAATAGCACAGTTGTTAATAGAAGCCAACATGGGTTTGTCAAAAACAGACCGCGCCAGAGAAGCCTTACTGCATTCTTGGATTAAATTACTAGATTAGTGGATCAGTGAAATGCTGTGGACGTGGTATACGTGCATCAACAGAGGGATCGTATCAAGATCACAGGAAGTGATAGTACCATTTTATACTTAAGGTAGAGGAAAACTCTGGAACATCTTCCCGGACTGAAGTTGTAGCACCTTCCAATTCTTCCCTGGAAAAGGAAGATTATAAGTCCAGCAGAAGTTGCCTAAGAGAGCCCGGCCTCCTTCCGGGAGAGACGGCACCCTGGGCTCCCTTTCTGAAGGCAGCCCTCCCCTTCATCTCTCCCCAGCCCAGCTGTTGGTTAAGGGACCCAGGACATGCCGGGACCCAGGACGGCCTCCTCTTCCAAGCTGCACCCCAGAGGCAGAAGCAAAAGGGGCTTTCCTGGGCCCAGTGACCGTCGTCGTTCATGCCCCCCCCGGTCCTTTGGAAAGGGACAACAAAATGAACGCCGCCCTTGCGCTGCCCAAAGGCTCCTGTTGGGGTGCTTCTTGGAGCAGCCCAGCTGAGGCAACCTTGGGGGAGCTTTGGACCTCCGCTCTTTCCCCTAAAAGGAACCCTCTGTCTCCCTTGCTCTTTCTCCCCAGTTGGTAATGTCCATCCTGGCCCAGCCCTCAGCCCTGTGGCCCCTCTGGGGATGTGCCCGAGTGGGTCGGAGGCCTGTCGCCGCTGGCTGGGGCCTGGGCAGATCCTGTGGGCCTCCCAGCTCCGTTCCGCATGAAGCAGAAGGGGCTGTTCCTGTTGCGATGGCCCTGCTGGAGAAGGACCTTGGGATGCCCAGCAAATAGAGTGAGCGCAGCCTTTGCCAATCAGACCCCCCCCAGAATGAAGGCCCCCTGGCAAGGGGAGCGAGTAGGGCGTGACCTGAAGGCCACTCCAAGGCTTTCCTTGGCAGAAGGCGGAGGAGGAGACGCCTTCCCTGTGATGACCCCCAAAGCGTAGAAATGGCAGGGAAGCAGATTTGGGCTAAGTACAAGAAATTTCTGAATTGTAAGCACTTTAGAAAAGGGCTGAGCTCTCCATTCCTGCCCGTCGATCTGACAGAAACGCCTCGTTTTCTGTCTTGCTCTGCAATTTTTGCACTGAGCTGGAAGTTGAACGGAGCCTTTTCATTTCCCTGGTTTTTGTAACAGTCACTTCGAGGAAAGGGAATCTGATTACTTATTTCCCAGCAGGACCATCAGCATCTTGTATTCATTTCCGAGTGATTTAAACCTGTTTAAAAGCTGTACTAGAAATGTTGCTGTGTCCTCTCGCTGCTGCTTTGAGACGTAGTTGGAAGGTCCTTGGGAGACTTTGCTCTCTGCTCTTCGGTCTTATATCTGCAGCATCCCCATCCATCTGTCTCTGGGGGGGTCAGGGGGGGTTGGTTGCACCCAGTGTGTCCCCAGCTCCAAGTTGCTCTGGACAAGCCCTGGCCATGAAAGGGAGCCCTCGCCTCTGCAGGCCCACCTGGTGCCAAGAGTGCCCGGGGGATGTTCCTGAGCCTTTCCTTGGCCTTTGGCCCCTTGGGGAAGGTCTGTCCGGTCTGTCTGGAGAGGCCTCCAGGAGGACCTGGGGGAGGGTTTCCCTGGGGGCAGCTTTGCAGTCCCTTGTTAGGCTCTGTTTTTGCCCCCCCACCCAGGAGAATGGATTCGGACTTGAGGAACCCCTCAAGGAACCGCCGTTCCTAGATCAGCTTCCCGCCTTTTTCATTTCATGCCTGAGTGCCTGCCCTCCACTTGCCCTGGGGCTGGAGAAGATCAGAAAGTTTAAACTCTATAAAGATCTCAGCTGCAGCACCCAGGAGCCCTCCCCAAAACACTCGACCCTGCGAGTTGCCTCCCGCTTCTTTTGGACAAAGTGTGTCTTTATTCACTTCTAATAGTTGCTCTTCTCTTCGTTGGTTTCATTTTTAGTGAACTTTTTTCAGTTACCTAAAGCTGGGGGAAAGCAAGGCAAAACCCCTCTTAACTCCTTTGCTGTCATTAAAATCAATGTCTCCCTGACCGAATCAAACCAGGAAGCCGACAGGAGGCCTCCTTCCCAGGTTGGTTTTGGGAGCTCTGGTCTTGGCTGTCACCCTTGAGGTGGCAGATGTTCCTGAGTCTGGCTTTTAGGGGGAAACATCTTCAGATTAGAGTTTGTTGAAGGCTCCGTACCCTTAAGTGGAGACCGGAGTTTATTTACGGACTTGGTGATGTGATCCGAAGTGACAGGTTTGAACATTGTGCCACAGCCGCTGCCAAAGAGCCCTCCTGGCGTGGCCTGTGGCTCCCCCTGATGGCAGCCGGTTTCCACGCTGTCAGGAAGCGTTAGCGAGAACCTTTCCTCTCCTCCTCCCAGAGGCTGCCTGCCCATCCGTGCGAGCCGGCGGAAGGGACCCGCGGACGGTCATCCCGTGAGAGCTCAGCCTTGTGAAGGACAGCCAGGATGCTGCTCTGAGGCAGCTGGTGGAAAGGGGGGCCGGCATTCTTTTGTAGGCAAACACTCCCCCCCCACTTCATCCCCCAAACAAGCTTTGGCTTTCTGCACGGTGCCTGTGGGGGTCAGCGGTGGGTGGCTTAATCCAGGTCAGATTTGGGCTCCAGCCTTAACCTTCGTGCTTGAAGATCATTTAGTTTGTGTGGCTTTAGTTCAGGGTGCTGTGTGAATACGATCAATTGGTAAACTATGATTTAAGCCCTAGCAATAATTGAGAGTTATTCAACAAGCCATAGTTAATCAAACTATTCCTTTTACATGGGCTCATTTGAAGTTTCATCCTTGGGGCAGGTTGTGGCCAGGAGCTCTTGGCCATTTCTGATCTTCAGGAAGAAATTGTCTGGTCTGGTGGTTTCTTGGCCGATGCACCTGAGTTGTCCTGCTGTGGGCCATGGAGACCTCGGGAAGGAGGTGCGGGGCCCTTGGAGAAAGGCAACAGCAGCAGCAGCTGCCATCCAGGGGAATTATGGACAAGTCCCACTCGCTTCTTCATTCCTGAAAAAAATAGCATTGTTCTGGATTCGGGGAGATGGTTGTTCAAAGAAATTTCTCAGCAGAAGGTCAAAGCTGAGCTGCTCCAGTTAACCCAGGGGTCTCCAACCTTGATAACATTAAGCCTGGAGGACTTCAACTCCCAGAATTCCCCAGCCAGCAAAGTGATGGCAACTGGTTAACTCAGGGGTCTCCAACCTTGGTCAGCCGAAAGGCTCACTTGGGTGTCCCACAAATTGCCATGGCTTACAATCAGTTGCAGTGCTGGAGGGTCGCCTGCATTGGGCAGGTGGATTTAGATGGTTGATGGCTAGCAAAGATGTGTTTCTGGTGGGGTTTCCTGCCAGTACTTCAGCTGGGAGGCCTGGCCCTTTCCTCCCAGGAAGAGCTACAACGGAGTAGCCACTAAATAGAGTCCTCCAAATTCCAGCTATTTCAGGACCAAGCCAAATAAGCAGGAAAACTGGAGATCCTAACTCAGGAAGACAAGTATGCGGTCAAAGACATCCTTGAAACTTGAAGGAAAGACATCGTGATGGACACGTAGCCCAGAAGGCTATAATTTATTTAAAAGGAATGGGAGCAACAGACCTGGAGGGAGCACTGCAGTTTACATAAATAGAAATCCAGGAACTGGAGCATAGAAATCCAGCTGAAGCAGCTTGCGGAGGAACAGAAGTGAGGATATTCTCCTTTATAATACTATGAAATATGGGGTAGATCAGGGGTGTGAAACTTGATTTCAGTGAGGGCCACATCAGGGTTGTGTTTGACCTCAGGGGGCTGGGGTGGGCATGGTCAGAGGGGGCATGGCCTGCTCGATGTCACCTGTGGCGGCCTGAGCGTTCTGCCAGGGAAAATGGGCTCCCGACCGCCTGCAACCCTCTGCCATTGAAAACGGAGCTCGGCGGCCCTCCCGAGCTCCGTTTTCAATGGGCTGCAGGACGCTGTCTCAGCCGGAAACGGAGCTCGGGAATCCATTTTTCCTGGCAGAGGCACTGCAGGCGGGTCCCTCACTGTTTCCAGAGTGGTCCCACGGGCCGGATCTGGCCCGCAGGCCTTGAGTTTGACGCTCCTGGGCTAGATGGTACTCCTACTAGGTGGACTCACCGTTGTCTGAACGACTGTATTCAAAGTTTGCTCATTCATGGCTCTGCCTCAGCTTAGAGGGGAAAGTCACATGGGGTGTCATAGCACCCTGGAGTTGTGCAGTTCAACAGTAACTCAGAGGAGGGAATTGTAGTGACGCTTCTCAAATTTACAGTCACAAAGCTGGGAAGGTTGCTTAATGCGTTTTCATTTACTGACTTTATTGACCGCAATTTATATGCTGCCTACTCAACTGACTAGAGGGGAGAGTGAATTCAAAAACGCCTAGGCAAGTTTGAGCAGTGAGTTGAAACAAATAGGATGAAATCTAATGAAAAGAAATACGAAGTTGGGTGGCAGAAACGAAAGGCAAAAAGGTACGAGACGAACTCGTTTGGCAGTAATCCTTATGAAAAAGACTACTGCTACCCTGCAGGGAGGAAGGTAACTCGCACACAGACCCCTCTGATCCCACAGCCAAAACTCACAAAAAGGGTCTCTCACCCAGCGGGGTCTGGGTCAGGCTCAGAAAGGGCAGCAGCCACAGCCCAGGAGTCATACAGCGCAGGGGTGTTTTTCCTCCTACGGCACTTCGTTCTTTCTCCACCAGAAACGGTACACCTCACCTGCATGGTCTTCAGATTAAGCTCGATCATAAAAATATAATCCTTCGCCTCCTCTTTCTGCATTGGTGCTTTGACCGTAAGCTTGGATAATCATCGTATTAAAGGATTGTCCATGAAGCTTAATTGATATTATTTGGTCACTGGCTACACTGGGACCATGCACTGTCCTTACTATATCCTTCTTAGGGAAGCCATGCTGTTCCTTCAGTAGTAGTAAATATTAGTAACAACTAAGTAATATCCTAAGATGAATAGTAAGTGGGGCTGCTGTGGGGAAAATGCCCCTTAAATTAGGAATCAAAGTAATTGGAAACAGCCGTACAAAGTATCTTTCATTGCCCAGAACAGCAATCCAGGACTTCTCACCAAAGACCTGCAAAGGAGCTCTGAGCAGAGCGAAGGAAGGCACGAAAACAATTTAGAACAATCCAAGCAGCTGGGCAACTCGGTCGATTTAGGAATGTTTGAACCGTTTTATAGGCTCTGCACTGTCACTGTTCTCCTTTGGTGATCTGGTCCTCTGTTCTCTGATGGCTGTTGAGATGCGTTTGTTGCTGCTTCTTTCCTTCCGGAGATTTGAGCCAGGAAACCTGGATCTGGCGGCTTCCTGGTTTCTCTCTCCAGCTGCACCGTTTTCCTTTTCCAACTTGAGCTCAGCCGGCTGGCTTCACCAATCACCCGCTGCGTTGGGCTGGTGTTCTGCCACCTCGGTTCTTTCCAAGGAAAAGATTCAACCAAGAACAAGCTCCGAGTTGGGAAATCAAATGGCTTCCGACGTCGTGCCAAGCCTCCCCTGAAGCCAGAGTCCCAGGCTGGCTCGGGGGAAGTCGCTAATGCCACCAACCATGGCAGAGCCGCTGCCCTTCGGCAAAGACATGCCTGCTGCTTCTGACTGTATTAGAGAAAGTGATGTCACTTTAGCCCAGGCAGATGTAATTGAGTCAGACAGGCAGGTGCCTCTGGAGCAAAGAAGAAAGTGGAATTTTCCTATCACAAATAGAAGTTCTAATCGCTTCTAATTGCTCAATGCAGCACTTCTCCGGAAGAGGAAAATGGAGGCGATGGGAGGGTTTGCTGATTCTTGAATTATTGGATGAGACACTCTCCCTGGGCTGGCTGGGTTCCTTCCTTCCTTCCTTCCTTCCTTCCTTCCTTCCTTCCTTCCTTCCTTCCTTCCTTCCTTCCTCTCAGCTGATTAAGCTGACCAAGGTGTCGTTTCCCATTTCTCCACCTTCCCCTTTTGAAGCTGGGGGTGACATCTGCTCTCCTCCATTCTTCTGGGACCATGCCAGTCCTTTAGGGATCTTCCAGGATTACGGAAAAGGGTTTTGTAATCAAGTCCACTGGTTCCTTCAGTAACCTGCGGTAGACTGCATCTGGCAGTGGTGACTTACATTGCTTTCAATTAGCTAAGTTCTTGTTTTCCTTGGCTCATTTGTCCTGAGTCGAGATCTCTCTTTCCCCCAGCGGCAAAGACCCCCGGGGGCTCCGTTTGCCTCTACGAGACAGGCATAAAATTGGAGTTGAGAAGTTTTGCCCTCTCAGTATTGCCCATTATCAGTTTATTCCTTTCTCCCACAACCGCTTTGACTGCCCTTTCCTGTCTTTCACATCCCAAGAATTCTTGTTTAAAATGTGCATTCTGAAACATTCACAAATGATTTAAGAAAGTGATTTCGAGGTGAGGAGGCCTTCCTTCTGTTCTTGGGCTGTTTGTTGCCTCCCTCCCCCTTTCGCCGTTTTGGGCTATTTTTTAAAGAATTGGTTTAGCACCACAGAATGGAACTCCGTCATTTCTTCGTACATGATCTGGAGCTGATGACACCACTTACTCTGAGCGGCGCCAACTTCACTGGACTGTGAAGCCTCCAGCAGGTTAGGGCAGGGGTGGGATTCTACCAGTTCGCACCTATTCACTAGAACTGGTTGTTAACCTTCTAAGCAATTTGGAGAACTGGTTGTTAGAAAAAAATTACCGGCCTAATCCTGTAAGGAAGGAGGAAGGGAACATTCTGGTGTTGCTTACAGAAACTGCCTCTCCGTTGACCCTTATTACATTCTTGGCAGGACTGGACTTCCTGTCTCAGGAACTTCTCTGGGAGTTTTTTCCCCTCCTTTGCTGGTACTTTGTGTGTGCGGAGGGACCATTCAAAGTTACCATGGCACTGAAAAAAGTGACTTATGACCCTTTTTCACAGTCATGAGAGGCCAGGCGAGGAGATGCGTGCCTCGATGTGAGTGATATTGAGTTGGCCACACCCAGCCAGTAACATGGCCACCAAGCCACGCCCACTAACTAAGCCACACCCACAGAACCGGTTGTTAAAAAATTTGAATCCCACCCCTGGGTTGAGGGTGAGGAGCAAAGTGGGAAAAACCATTCAAAATAGGTGAGTATTTCAACTGCTCGTCTCAGGGGGGAAGAAATGTTAATACTGCTCTTTCCTCGATGGATCTGACCGGGCACTGATCAGCGAGAACGAGGGTTTCTGTTCTGGTAGGGAGCAGAGCGGAAGAGCAGGGCCTGCTCAGAGTCACCAGAGGGTAAATTCCTGGGCGTGAGAATGGCGTTCATCCACAAAAGTGCCCCTAACAGCATCGTCGACACTTTCCCTTGTGAGACAAAGAACGGCTTGAAGAGGGTTTCAGTGACAGTTTTAAATCAGTGCAGAGACGCGGAAGGACTCAGCCAGGGTGGGTGTTTCAGGTGGCCCTGCTGGTTGGGATGGGGGCGAGAAAGAGACCACGACAGTGTGCACTAAAGGCCTCATCAGCCTACTTGATTGTGGAGGATGCCAGCCAGCCAGGATGGCTTCTTTAGATGGTATGAGAAGGATCTGGCGAGGAGGAGGAGGAGAAGGAGAGTGCGGGCATTTTTTTTCTTTTATGGCGTCACAGAATAAGGAAGGAATCTAGATTATGACCTTCAAGTCTCCCATTTGCAGCAGATCAATCACTTCTTATCTCCTTCGTTTTCCATTAGTAAAAGTCCTGACAGAATGCCACTTTCATTTTGTTTCATTTTATTTATAGGGTTACCACAGAATATGCCTGCAGAATTCTGGAATTCTGCGTCTCTACTCTCCTCTGCCGGCCTTTTTAGTTTTTTCAGTGGAGAGACTGTTCCAAGCCGATCTTATGTTTGCGGAGGTGATCTCTGAGTATGACATTTTTCATCCAATAGCCATTGGTCGCTTTGCTTTGATTCATATTCCTTTTGCGGTCCTGGATCTCTTAGCCGTGGCCTCTTGTCAAAACCCCACATAAAACGAAGCCCCTTGCATTTCTGGAGGTGGTTCGGTTCCTTGGCGCATTCAAGTGCTGCGGATCCTCACCCGAGGGGGCCCAGGGCACCAGGGGAGGCACCCAGGTGAACCCCAGACCTTTTCTGGGGTTTCAGCAACAGAGACCCGTGTGTGTGTGTGTGTGTGTGTGTGTGTGTGTGTGTGTGTGTGTGTGTTGCTCCTCCCCCCTCCCCCCAAGCCTTGTGTTTGTGTCACTGCTGCGTCCTTGTTGCAGGCAAGGCTTCCCTTTGTTGCCAGACATTTTATTCTCTTGGGACTTCACCTTTGGTGCTACTATCTGGTCTTTTCCTCCTGGGAGAACTGAAGCTGAGAGAAAAAAGGAGAGGAATTGATTGTGCCCGCCAGCTGCCGGAAGGGAAGGGAAGGGAAGGGGCTTTGTGGCAGCTGAGCCGTGGGACTCTCCTGGGTACCAGCCTGCTGAAGAGTCGCCCTCGTTGGCTGGCTGGCTGACAAGGAGAAAACAAAAGGCGGGGAGGGGGTGTGTGGGTCCCCAGCTGTACGCAGGAAGCCTTAGGGAGGCCTCTGGGGGAGGGGCTTCAGAAGGAAAGCAGCCTTTGTCATGAAAAGCAACTCCCAACGCTTGGGGTTTATGTAAGAAAGAGGCTCAGGCTGAAAATATCTCCAGGAAGAGGCCAGAGCTTGGGTGTGTGTGTGTGTGTGCCTAGAGATTGCAAGTCTGCAGGCCAAGTTGGCCTTAAGTACCCAGGGTCTTCTAATATTGACGGAATTGTCTAGAGGTTGCTACGAAGCCTGACAAGGAGAAGCCAACGAGGATGACTGGGAGGAAGAGGCTGCTAGGCACTCGGGCTCCGTTTGACCCTCTGTTCCTTCCTCTGGGTGATGGGTTCTGGGAAAGGAGGCCCTGGCATTGGGGCTCCCCTTCATCCATCACCCCAGCGGGGGCTTGCTTGGCTCTGTGAGGTGGGCAGCATCCAGGAAGGGTCACGGTGGAGTGGATCTCCAACAGGCGGCAGGTTCTGCCTGGCTTGGAGGAAGGAGGGTGGGGAGCAGCCATTGCCCCACCCGAAGTACCGGAGCGAGGACGGCCTCTGCTCACCTGCTCATCTTACCCTGAAGGGCTTAAGAGAACGAAGGCTATGGCAAAACGGGGAGAGTAAAGCTCTTCGAAGAGACGCTTGGTTCATTTCCTGTCATGTCCTTGTTGGAGGCTGCCGTTGTGTGCGCGAGAGCGCCTTTCTTTCACGAATGCATCGTGGAGAATTCCTCTGTGTTCAGTTCATTATGAATATTTGAATGGTGTTAAGTGATTTGTTCTGACACAAGCCTGTCTCATGCTTGTTCTTAATTGTGGCTCATTAAGGCATGTTTGATGTGGAGAATGTTTTGATGTGAAGAGGAGAAAACAGATGGTTCCCCTTGCAGAGGCCTGGGTGGAAGAAGCACAGAAGACGGACCCCCTCCAGTTGCTTCAGCTGGATGGAGATTTTTCTTCCCCTCCCCTCCCCTCCCCTTTCCCTCCCCTCCCCTTTCTAGATCGCATTCTTCTCTCGCTCATTTGCTGTGAAGAGGTCCTGTGCTGCCCGTTGGTACTAGGCCTACTTGACTGGGCTTCCCTTGCTCAGTTTTAGGGAGGCTAGAAGCAGAGAGTGGCAGGCTGGGCTTTTGCCCCAAGGTGAAAAGAGAACATTTGGGCTTTGGCTGGTTTAGCTGCAGGTGATGGTTGCCGAGCCAACTCCTAAGCAACCAGGGCCCGAGTTCGGTTTTAAAGAGATAAAAGAGAACTCAGGACGTAAGGAAGAAGTATTTCTCCTCCACAAATCCTCTTCCAGAAGGATTATGTAAATACGCGGCTGAAGATTCCACAATAGAGGAGATTAAAATGTCACTTGCAGCCAAGGGTACAGCGGATCCATCTTGCAGATGTCGGGTTAAACTTCAGCCTGTGATTACACTCAAGGAGCTGGCCTCATCGTCCCCTTCTCCTTTGAATTTCTGATTGGGGGTGGAATGATATAAAAACCACACAAACACACAAGATGGGTGTCACACTTAGGACCCATTACCTACAAGAGACTTGGCACAAGCCCCCTTTCCCCCCTCCCTTCCCGGTTTAAGGATGCGGAGGCCAGGCCTTCTGGATTTGGCCTGGCTCCCATCAGCTGCTCAAATCTCTTTTGTCCCGCCGAGACTGCAAAGCTGGGCTTGCTCCGTGCCGGCTGGAGGGAGCCAAGTGCCTGGCAAGGCTGCCGCAGGAGTGGGGGGGGGGAGTCAGGAGTGGGGGGGGTGTCTGTCAGACCTGGGTGGGAGGCAGAGCGGCTTCGACACAAGGGGATGTCGACCCCCCCCCACTGTCTTAGTTGGCAGAAGTGCGTGAAATACCACAGTGACACCAACCAGCTCCTCGTCGTTTTATGCTTTAATTTTTTTCAGAGCGCAGTTGTACTCAAAAATATGAATGCAATTCCCCTTGCCCCTCAAGCCATCAAGCGACACTTTATTCGGTCCCTATGAAAAGGGAAACTTAAGACAATTCCTGGGTGCGTTGTCTGCAGAAAATTCTGCAGAGGTTCTTTCAACCTTGCAATGGAAGGAAAAGCTTCCCCGTCCTGTCGGAGCCTCCCCAGGGTTTCAGACCAGGGGACTTCAGGGAAAAGGTTCTGGGCCAACTGGGGAAAACCAGACCGCTGTGGGGACCTTGGGTCTGCCCCGTCTGCCCCCCTCATTCAGGCTGTCGTTCCTTCCACTTCACCTTCACTTGGTGGCTTACCTGGCTGAATAGGGAGGGACCTCACTGCTCAGTTCTTGGCTGAGTTCAGGTTGTCACCTCTACCAGCCGAGGCTGGGAGGCCAATGAGGATGATCCCCTAATGTGTAACCTTTATGTAAATAGAAGGAAATGCTACTTGAAGTGGTTTCCAAGAAAGATTGAACCAGCACTTGTCCGAGGTAGTATGTAGTCTTCTGTCTTGGGCAGGGGTTGGACTAGAAGACCTCCAAGGCCCCTTCCAGCCCCGTGATTCTGATTCTCTGGCTGCAGACACAGAATCGTCTATGCCGCAGCAGAAAATGCAGCACAAAACCACTTTCATTGTGTTCTCCCTTGGATCAAAATGTGCTAACACGTATTTAATTTCTGCTGCTGCTGCTGTTGCTGTCGCTGTTACTGCGCTGTAGGACAGTGTTTGGCAGGGGGAGATGGCAAAGTACAAAAATTAGGTTATTATTCTTTCATTTATATTTTTACACGATTTGCTACACAAAGCCGTTATGAAACTATAAAATACAAAACTGTGTATGGAAGGAAAACGAAAGCAGTAGTTGGCCATCAACCCCACATGCGCAAAGACGGAGGACTTCAGCAGACACCAGGGCACGTCCCAACAACTTGTAAGAGAGGGCCTGCATGCACACACACACACACACACACACACACACACACCGCTGGTGGGCAACCTCAGGCTAGGTGACCCTGGGGACTGGACCACCGGCTCTAGGACCACCACAGCGGTCCATCAGCATCTGGGATCCTCAGCATATAGAGCAGAGGTCTTCAAACTTGGCAACTTTAAGGTTTGTTGAAGTCCACAAGTCTTAAAAGCTGCCAAGTTTGGGAATCCCTGGTATAGAGACTCTGCTGGGGTGGGAGGGACAAAGGGCCCAGCTGGAAAGGGCGCCCTGGCAGAGCCCATAACACCCTATTGATGCACTGATGCAGTGGCCCCCATAAGGGACGTCCGGGGCCTGCCTTAAAACAGTCGTTTAAATTAAAAATATCTTTCCCTTTTCAAAGTAGCCGGTTCCTTTGCTCAGAAAGTGTGATCTGTTTTTGTTTTGTCTTCTAGTCAGTCTCTACAGTCTCTACTCTTGGCAATTGCTTGGTCTGGTCTCTGCGGTTTCCTTGGCAAGTTCTACCTGCACCCAAGGCCTAGGGGACCCTCCCCAGCCAAGGGGTTCCCAGCTGGCCTTGTGCCAAGGCAGGACTAGAACTCAGGGTCTCCAGGCTTCTAGCTAACACCAAGCAAAGCAATCCCGTCCTAGTCTTTGGCTTGCCTTTCTAAGATCCTTTCCTTTGAATCCTGTTTCTGGAGCAGCAGAAAACGCTCTTGCTCCGTTGTCCATTTCCTTGTCCCCCTCCTCCCCTCTTCCCCCCCCCATCCCTTCTGCCTTCTCTGTGGCTCTGGTGTTGTGGTTCGCTCTCAGCCTGTGCAGACCGCAGTGGAATCGGACAGTGGGGAAGAACAGGGATCAGTCTGGAGAGGACTCGGACGAGGGTCCTGCGTCCGATGCAGAGATGGGGCCAGGACCATCTGAGAGTGGGGTGCTGCCTCTGGAGTATGGCAGCAGTGAGGAAGAGGACTCAGGGGAGCCTGTTCCCAGTGCGCGTGTGTGCAGAGCTGCTAGAAGGCGAGAGCAGCTGAAACAAAAGGGGAACTCAGGAGTAAGGCTGGGAGGTGATTGCCCCACCCATAAGGCATAAAAGTCAGGCCAAGATGACGAAACCTTTGCAGGAAGCAAAGTCGTTCGGTTCAGATTCATTCTTGAAGCTCTTTGTACTTCGATTGGTTTTCTTTCTAGTTCATTTGACACTTCTGTTTCAGCAGCACTTCACAGAAAAGGAAGGTGGGTGTTTATCTCGAGGGACTGTTTTGAGATTCATTACCAGCTGGGAATGAAAATAATTCCCAGCATTGCACTAAAACGAGGCTTGCTTTTAAAATAAGCATGTGCATAATTACGGTCTCTGAAGCCTTGGTCAGAACATCTGCCCCCCCTTATCTCCCTCCCAGAATACCCCACCCATCCCCCTTTCTTGATTTGGGGGGGTGGGGGTCAGCTGGGTGAGACTTACTTGGCTTTCACTTGCTGCCGTGACTGCTGCCGCCTTCAGATCCAGTTTTCTAGATTTCTGGACCTGTAGAGTCAGATCTTCCGCTGACTATCTCTAACTCCAGATGCCCCAAAGCATTGCAGATCAAATCAAAGGAAATGAAATGAAATCAAAGCTTTATTATGATTCTAGAGCAGAATTGATTTGCATTTTGTCTCCACTGAAGTTCGTTCATGTTTTCATCTTCCCAGTCGTTTCGATTTTGGGAACGGCTTCCGAGGGCTCAGCTTCCTTTCCCACTGCTAGTTTGTGTATGATTCCCATGGAGATCTCGGATTTGGGCCCGACCCTCTCAGCCCGGCCTGTGGAGCAGCATGGGGGTCAAGGGTCACAAAGCAGTTTGGCATCCTCCGGTTTCACCCCCCACCCAGAAGGTGTATTTAAACCAAAGGGAGAAGCCCCCGAGCCACCTGTTTCCGCCCTGCTCCCTGAAGCCAGGGGTTTCCATGGATCCTGGCTCCAGAAGGAGGAGGAGGGGGACACAGATTAAGCCATTGGGCCAGGGGTCTCCAATCTCGGCAGCTTTAAGCCTGGGGGACTTCAACTTCAACTCTGCTGGCTGGAGAATTCTGGGAGTTGAAGTCCCCCAGGCTTAAAGCTGCCGAGATTGGAGACCTCTGCCTTGGGCGGCCACAAAACGTCCTTTGTGACATTTTCTGCTCACGAAGGAGTCCTGGAAAAGTGGGGAGAAGGAGGATTCTGCCCTTTTGAGAAACACCTGGTTCTTTTTCCGCTGTGGACACAAGCGAGGCTCTTAGGAGGGGGAGGCCCAGTGAGTGAGGCCCCGGCTGATGTGGGGCAGGACTCTGCAAAGGGTCAGTCGAGAGCTGCTCTTCAGACGCCCCAAATGTCAGAAAGGAGGCATTGCACCTCCCTATTCTTGGCACGACTGGGGGGTCCTTCTTGCAAAGCTTGGAAGTTGCTTCTGTTTGCAAACAAAGCTGTTCTGGGTGGTGTGGAGGGCAGCTGGGCTCTCAGGGGAGGCCGCCCCCCCCCTCCAGAGCAGCGGAGTCGGAAGCAGGGCCATTGTCTGCGGACGGCCCAGGCAGGCCTTCCTTTCTTTTCTAGCTCCTGTT
Organism: Pseudonaja textilis; assembly: GCF_049901715.1. Lineage (NCBI taxonomy): Eukaryota > Metazoa > Chordata > Lepidosauria > Squamata > Elapidae > Pseudonaja > Pseudonaja textilis. The sequence goes on along the minus strand of NC_142002.1, from coordinate 768,075 downwards.
TGCTGACCAAGAGCTCTTGGCCAGCTGCTGCCCAGCAGGATTCGTGGCGTGACTGCCCCAATGCAAGCAGGAGGGGACCCTCCCCCTTCGCTACTGCTACACAGCAGTGAAGCCAACCAGAGAGGTTGGGGGATGCTGCCAAGAGAGCCTCAATGCCATAGGGGGCCTAGCAGCATTTGCCAGCTCATTAATCTTTCTTCAAATGATAATCGGGGTGGGCTGATTCCCAAGGAGGACGTTTAGAGTTTCGGTCCCAAGTCAGGAAGAGAGATTGCAGTGGAAAATAGTCTGGATTCCCAGGAGGAAGGGAGGGGTTGCCTTCCAGAGCAGCGGTCGCCAACCTTTTGGACCTCAGGGACCACCAAACCACTAATTTTAAACTCCGCAGACCAGAGACCCTGGAAAAATCCCCCAAAAAGTCTGCAGGAAAATTTCCCACCCTGTTTCCCTACCGATCGATCATTCTTTATTTGGGATTGCAGGATACAGTCTCCAGCTCCGTTCTCAGGGAGAGAGGGAGAGAGAGAGAGAGAGACTTTTGGCTTCATGCAAGGAAAGCAGCAGAAGTCTTTCTTTCTCTCCCCCAAACTCTGCCAGAAATGAGTCTTTGTGAGACTTGTCGTGCCAGCGCATCCTCTTGGAACAGGAGGCCTTGCAGGGTCCCAAAGACTCATTTCTGGCAGAGTTTGGGGGAGAGAAAGAAAGACTTTTGCTGCTTTCTTTGTGTGCAGCCAAAAGCAGAGAAGGAAGAAGCGGAAAGAAGCAGCCCGGTGGCCTGGCGAGGTGCATGGGGTGAGTGGGGCAAGCTCCCCCCTTTCCCCCCTTTCCTTCACTACCTCGTGTTGTTCGCAATGCAAGCAGTGCAAGCCTTGTGTTCCCACGCATCCTGGATTAATTGCTTTGGGGAGTGTTCTGGGGGTGACATTTCTCTGCAGACCACCAAAGTTTTCTCGAGGACCACCAGTGGTCCCCAGCCCACTGGTTGCCGACCATTGTTCCAGAGGGCCAAGAGGCAGAGCCGCTTAGATAGTTTGTGCGAGAGAAAAGGGATGAAGAGGGGCCCTCCCTAAGCGTTCCCAGAGATTGTGTTCAATGGGAGTTTAAAGGCGTCTCCTTCAGTTTGGCAAAATTTCTGTCTGTAAGCGAGGAACATGAAATGAGCTGAGTGTATCTTGGGCTTTTGGAGCCTGGCAGGGAATGCTGGAAACCTATTGGGCATTCCCTTTGGGGAAGTTGTGTCTGCTGTTGCAGCTGCTGCATTGTCTGGGTCCATCCCTTGGAGGAGGCGCCTCCAGGCCACCCTCCTCCAGGCTCCCAGCCTGCCTGCCCTGACTGACTCCAGCCTCTGTTTTGCAGAGAGATGCCAAAGGCCAGTTCCTGTTTGACCTGCTGTGCCATCATTTAAACCTCCTGGAGAAGGATTACTTTGGGATCCGCTTTGTCGACCCCGACAAGCAGCGGGTGAGTCCCGACTTGGTGCTTTGGGTCAGCGCAGCTGTGGGCCCCTTGAAGGACCAGCTTAGGGTTGCCCTCATGGGACGACAGGGAATCAGTCGACAGGAACGGTCCTTATCTGATCCACGGACTTCAACAATAGTCTGCTAGTCCTTTCTGAATGAAAGAGAGTGCGTAATCTTATACGCTCCTATCAAAGAGGAAGAAGAGGAAGGAGAGGAAGAAGCGGAGGGCCAGCTTGGGAACGATGGGGAATGAAGAGCCTTGACAACCTCTCTGTCCAATGCAGACGGTCAGTAGAAGTGGCCTGCTAAGCGATGGTCCAAGGTCAGAGAAGGAGCTCTGTGTGTGTGTGTGCGTGTGTGTGTGTGCTTCACCTGGACCAAGAGAGCAGCGTTTCTTTTTCTCTGAAACCGCTTGCGATGGAAGCTCTGTTGCCGATGAAGACCCTCCACAGAGGAGCACTTTCCGTATTGCCTGGATTTGCAGCAGTGCGATTCAAAGGCTCCGGGCGATAGGAAACAGCGCCAGGCAGCCTCCTTAGAGAAGACTCGGCACGGTGAAGCAGTCAGAATCAAAGAGCAGCACACTTACAACCCGCAGGAAAAACTCGATGGCGCCGCTTCGTCCTCCCAAACTCCCCGTTTTAAAAGTTTATGAAAAGCCCCCAAAAGTCGATCGAAGGGAGCTGAGGTGCCCTCCTCCAGTCTGGGCCCAGCATTTGCTGCCGGGGTAGAACTGCCGGCCCAACGAGGCGAGGAGGGAGAAATCCCCGAGGATGCCAATTGCGCCGCCCGGGCGGCTGCTTTCCCTACAGAGGGGAATCTCGCCCGGAGGCCGTGAGCCCAGCGCCAGCCTTCCCCTCCTCGGTCACAGCCCCTGCTCCAAGACGGGTCCGGAGGAAGTGGTTAGAAAGCTGGGCAGGACACACTCTGGAGCTGCATTATCAGCCTTGGGACCCTGCCTGAGCATCAAAATAACGGGAGGCTGTCCAGAAAAACCCACCCCCTCGGGACCCCCTTGGGACCCCCTCGGGACTGTCCTATGCTGGGCTTCGGGGACAAAACAGGCAGGGGGACGGGGGGGAATCCCAAGTCGCCGGCTTGCCTGCGTGTCCGGGATTTGCAGCCACAAACCTCGCTCGCATTGCAAAGATCAGGATCTAGTCTTTTGAAAATGAGCTATAACTAATATCTCTACAAGATCTCTGCACGGCTCCTGCTCAGCCCCAAACACTTTGTAGCCAGCCCAATTTTATCACCAAAGTCAAGGGTTTTTTTTGGGAAGACAGTGCAGGGCCCCCCTTCTCTTTGCTAGCTTTTGAATCTCTCTCTCTCTCTCTCTCTCTCTCTCTCCTTCGCTTCAGCACTGGCTGGAATTCACGAAGTCTGTTGTGAAGCAAATGCGATGTAAGTATTTATCTTCGTGCATTTATTTATCTTTTATTTATTTACCTTCAAATGTTTATTTATAGGCAGCGCCTCTAACTTGGCAATGTGTGAGGGTCTGGATCCCTGAAGGGGGAAGGGGTGGGGGTGAAGCAGCAGTTTGCAAAGAGGGAGGAAGCGGTGAGTGGTGGGGAGACGAGAGGCAGCTGGATAGGAGACGGAGGAAGAGAATTAGGGCGGCCACTCCTGAAAAACCTCCCAGAATACATCCATTAGGGTAAGAGTTCTCTAGCTTTAGTCTGGCAAGATTCTGTCGATAGAGTGGAAGGAAATAAACTTTGGCTGGATCGTGTTACGTTGTTCTTGGGCGGCACCTGACATCAATCTTGCCAGACTCTTACTGCCCCCAAAAGAGAGGGGAACTCAAGCAGGGCCACGGATCCACAACACTGGTAACTCCGTAGCAGCTTGCAGAGCACCAGCAGCAGATGGACGCACAGGTCAATCCTTCGTAAGCCACAGTGATGCAGCTGTTGCAGCAGGCCAGGCAGAATGTCCAGCAGCTGCAGCTACACTGACAACAACGGCACAGCCGATCCTTGTGCGCTCCCAGGGCAGCTGGCTGAAGGAGTGTGGAGAGGACATGGACCAATTGAGCACCTTCCTTACTCGGTGCGAGATGCTCATGGACAGGAGAGCCAACTGGCCAGGCAGGGTGAGCTTTTTTTGAAGCTTGTTGGGGGGTTAGCAGCAAGATGGGCCATTGGACTGATGGAAGGCGAGTATGAGAAGTTCCTCAGGAGATTTAGAGGCCATTTTGGTGATCCCACTCAAGGCTCACAGCCAGTGGCAAGATTTGGAAACTTCACCGTGGTGCATCACACAATACGTGATGGGTTCTGCTCTGCATGTGGGTAGGGTTGGTCTGTGCTGCTCATGAGGGATCTCCCACTCACACATCTGGGATCTACGCTTCCATGGGGCCCTCTGGACCTCTCTCAACGGGGTGCATTAGTGGTCTTGTTGCTTAACTAGAGGAATCTGGTTCCACTCAGTCTTCTTGACTTGATGGGATCCACTGGGTTGAAAGAAGTGCCGGCTTTTCCAAATGGATCCTGGCTGGATTTGTAACTGAGCTACAAATAAGACCTGTGTCTGTTCCTCGAAGTGACTTCCTTCCTCTTTATAGAACGTTATATTCTCCAGTTTCTGATGAACAGTTTTCAATTTTTTCCTTTTTGACCGACACAAATCTTCTTTTTGTTCTGGATGAAGTCGGCTTTTGCTAAGCCGGATGGGGGATGCACCGGGAGGGTGAAGGCTCCCGTGGGCCTGGGGCTGATGGGCTCCTGGAGACCCCACCTGAGACCCCTTTCTCTTCTGCAGCTCAGCCCCCGTTCACCATGTGCTTCCGAGTGAAGTTCTACCCCACCGACCCAGCGGCTCTGAAAGAGGAGATCACCAGGTAAGGCAGGGAGGGGCCTCGTCCCACTTTGGCCTGGCCGGAGGCAAAGCTGCCGGGAGTGGGGCGAGAGCCGGAGAGCCCTGGAGGGCCTCGGCTCTGCCTCTTGCTCTGACGCCTCAGTGGGGAAACGAGAGAGCGGAGGAAGAGGTGACAGGAAGGGAAGATGGAAGGAGAAGAAACTGGTGGCTACTTTCCAGCAGGGCTCCCTTTGCCAGCCACACCGTCCGGGGAGAGTCAAATTCGGGTTCTGAGCCTCCTGCTGGAAAGGACGGTGGGGGGTTGGCTTGTTTATGTGGGGGTAGAAAGGAGGTCCGTGAGAACTTGGGAACCGATTAGGTGGTCAGTCTCCTACTAGATCCTGTGGTTGGGCTCCTCTCTTCTTCTTCTTCTCAAGGGCCGCTGAGATGGCTACCAAAGCAGAAAGGGCGGATCTTCCATTTTTACAGCTGCCTTCTAGCTGTACTTAGTCCGTCCCTCGGGGGCATCCCTAGATCATGGGCCCATTCCAGGTTCTTCCCCGCTCCTTCTCTCCCCCCCAACCCCATCCTGGCTTGTGTGGTCTTCCGCTGCCTTCAACCCAACCCAACCAGCCCAGCGGTTGCAGCCTGTGAGAGTGCTGGCTCTGAGGCACCCGGTTCAGAAAAGGAAGAGAGGCGTGGAAAGGCTCCCTGTCAGGGATCAGGGCGGTCAGAAGTGGAGCCCTCTTCAGATCTACCTGGGAGGGAGACGCTGGGTGAGGACCGGCCACCGGAAGAGGCCCCGGCAGGACGGACGAAGGCCCCGCGTGGCTTCTGTGGAAGGCGCAGGGAGGGAGGGAGGAAGTCACTCAACCCTCTCGCTCTGGTTCCCCTGACAGGTATCTCGTCTTCTTGCAGATCAAACGAGATCTGTACCACGGGCGTCTCCTCTGCAAGACCTCGGACGCTGCTCTGCTGGCCGCCTACATCCTCCAAGGTAGGGAGGCCTTTGGGAGGGAGGAAGCCCCCCCCACACACACACACACCAAGGGGGGGGATTTTTTCCATCGCTCCCCTCATTTTCTTCCCAGGGAAAATAGTTTAAGGAGAAGAAGAGGGCAAGTTTGCCTTTTTCTGGCAACCCTTCTGGGGCTGAAAGGGACCCTGCAAATAACATCAGGGATTGCAGCCGATCAGCTTCCGGGCGAATGTATTTGCTTAAGGCGGGGTGGGGGCTCCCCAAACTTGGCCACTTTAAGGCTGGTGGGCTTCAACTCCCAGAATTCTCCAGCTGGCTATTTATATGTGCCCCCGCCATGAGGATAAATGACAAGTTTTGGAGATGGCTTATTATATACGCTGGTTGCCGATGAAAGCAAACTGGCCTCTTGCGATGATGCTGCATGTTGTTTTCCTCATTATCCTCGTTTTTACTGCTTTGTTGCCAGTGTAAACTTGCCTCAACATTCGCTAAAACTTTCCTTTCTAAAAGAAATCGGGGCAGGGAAGCGTAGAGGAGCAAATGGAATGAAGAAGATTATTTGTTCTGTATCTAGAGACAAAAGGAGAGGCAAAGTGGCGTTTCTGAAGGAAAGTGAAGATGACCGGAGGAACTTGCTGAGCTTGGAAAGAAGCTCTGGATTCATATTTTTAGAGAACTTGAGGATAAAAAGTGTTAAAAATAAACGCAATGGTTAAACTTCACTCCATGCATTAAGTCAGAGGTCTCCAGAGCGATGCTGGCTGGAGAATTCTGGTAGTTGAAGTCCAAAGTGGCCAAGTTTGGAGACCTCTGGGTTAAGGGGACATTTCTAAAACAGCAGCCCCAGCTGGGACCCACCAAGGATCCCCTTTGCTTACGTTTGCCAAAGTCAGTAATTATTGGTGATTTCTGTTCTTTCTTTCAGCCGAAATTGGTGACTACGATCCTGGAAAACACCCAGAGGGATACAGTTCCAAGTTCCAGTTTTTCCCCAAACACTCTGAGAAATTGGAGAGGAAAATTGCCGAGATCCATAAAATAGAGCTCAGGTGACTCTCTTGGTAGCTGTTTCTGCGTGTTCATTGGTTTCCTAGATGGCGAAAAAGCAGCTTCCTGAGGCCTCCTGGAGGAAGACCTGGGCCGAGTCTGGAAGGACGGCATCCCCGCTATTCCGCGCTGCTGGAGGGGAGTTTGGATGACCTTAGAACAGCCACCCTTAAAGGCAGGGGAAATGTGTGCCTGGAGCTGTTCAAGGGGGAGAGTTTTCGATCTTGGCTTCTGCTCATTTGGCAGAGCAGGGGAGGTGAGGCCTGACTGCCCAGCGCTTGACCCCAAGGGTGAGGCTGCCCCGCAAGTGGATCAACTGTGCCCAGTGGGACAGGCCTTCCTAGCAAGAGGGGCGCTTGGTTTTAAAGCTGCACTCGAGAGACGTGGTCGGTCACCCTGTTTCCTTTTGGCCCCTCAGAGGACCGGAAGGCAGCCTGGTGAACACCTCCCAAAACAAAACACGATTTAGTAGCTCCAACTATTTTTTCCTGGCTCTAGGGCGTCCCTAGAACAAGGAGCAGCCAAAAACCAAGGCTTCCTTTAGCTCTGTCACACTCCTGGGGCCAGGAGGTGGTCTCACTAATAAAAGGCAGGGCTGTTTATGAACCACTCCAGGGCATTGCTTGATCCAAGGAAGGAGGACACAGAACAGGGCAAGGTTGGTGAATAGGGGGAAGCATCTCTGGGGTGGCGAGAAGCCAGCCAAGGAGAACGCCTGCTGGTTTGTGCGCAGGTGAAATGGCCCTTTTCGAATGCAAATGGTCTGGTCCGGCAGGTGCAAATACAGCCAGATTGCAATTTAATCCCATATAATTCCAATATTACTTTGCAGTTGGGACTGTAAATCTAAGAATTAGTTTGCAACAATTCAGCTGAGCTGGGCCTGCAGACCCCTTAAGTTTTACCCCATTGGGCAGGTGACATTCTGGCTTCCAGGCCCCTCCCTGCTGGGGAAAATTGCTCCCCAGTTTACTCAAGCAGATGGGAGAGGATTGGGACCCCCTCCTCCCCCCCCTCTTCCTTCTCTCCGCTGCATTGTTACCTCTTGTGTTGTATTACTGTGCAAGAAGGTTGCATTTCACATGATTCAAGAGGCTTCTTAAGAAATCACATATTTAAGCACTTCTAGCTATTTACTGAATTTGCATCTTGTCAGAATATTTAAGGTCGCCTTTCATCCTGACCGTTCTCTGGCTGGGCTAGGCAAGCAAAATGGAAACCATCAATAACACCAAACTAGGCATACAAAGTTGGCATTGGCCCAATACACTATGCCGCCTCGTGCTGCCCCCACAGAGCTGCTGTGGCCCCTGGGCTGCTTCCCTGGGCCCCGGGTGGAGGGCCCCCCCGTCTGCCGGTGCCTTGCCCTGAGCCCACCCTTGGGTAGCGGCGGCTTTCAAAGGCAACCAGGCCACGGTGGTCTGTTGCCAGGCTGCCCTGCTGCCTTGGAGCCAGGGGGCAGATTCACATTTTTTAACAACCCGTTCTATGGGCGTGGCTTAGTTGGTGCGCATGGCTTGGTGGTCATGTGACTGGCTGGGTGTGGCCAACTCAACATCACTCACATTGAGGTACGCATCTCCTCGCCTGGCCTCTCATGACTGTGGGGATGCTGCAACAGTCGTAAGTGTGAAAAATGGTCATAAGTCACTTTTTCCAGTGCCATGGTAACTTTGAATGGTCCCTCCACACAAGCAAAGAACCAGCAAAGGAGGGGGGAAAAACCCCAGAGAAGTTCCAGAGACAGGAAGTCTAGTCCTGCCAAGAATATAATAAGGGTCAATGGAGAGGCAGTTTCTGTAAGCAACACCAGAATGTTTCCTTCCTGCCTTCCTTACAGGATTAGGCCAGGAATTTCTTCTAACAACCGGTTCTCCGAACTGCTTAGAAGGTTAACAACCGGTTCTAGCGAATAGGGGCGAACTGGTAGAATCCAACCCCTGCTTGGAGCCCTCCCTCTTCAGGCAGGGCTTGGAGCTTGACGCCATGGGATGACTGCCCTCCCCCCTCTTCTCTTCCAGTGGGCAGACCCCCGCAACGGCCGAGCTGAACTTCCTCAGGAAAGCACAGACCCTGGAGACGTATGGAGTGGACCCACATCCCTGCAAGGTACACGGTGGGGGCCCCCCCATCATCTCCCTGAGTTCTTCTGCATTCACGACCCACACGGGCAGCAGTTAAAGGGGCAGTGGCTGCCTTTGCCAGGCCTGGCACCAGCCATGAAATCTTCCTGCTGGGAGAGGCCGATCCCCCTGAAAGGGTTATTAAATAGCCGTGGAAGACAGGCAGCCCCTCACCTGCCGCCCACGTCCTCCTCTCCACACCGCCACTGTGCCCCCCCTCCCTCAAACGGACCTTCGCCCTCTTCCGCTGCCCCGCTGGCTTTGTAGGGCTCCCCTGTTGGGCCAGATTTGAATTGCTGATTGACAGCAATCTGCTTGGGTGTGGAAGCAACACTGCCGCCTCCTCCTCCTCCTCCCCCTTTGTCAGCAGTGAGTAGAGAGAAATGGACCCAGCTGCATTTAAATGCCAACCACGAGTCAAAACATTTGAAAGGAAATTCTGCAGCAGGAAGGAAAAGCAGTTTAAGAAGGTTCTGCGGCAGGAAGGAAGGTATCTGTCAGGTCAGCTGGATCGATTCCTGCCGTGTCTTCAGTATTTAAGTCAATGTCAAGCAGGACAACCGGCACCTGGGTGATGTGGGGCTTCCTTGCGTGCCACACGGCGTCTCCCGTCTCGGAGAGCAACCTCTGTCGCCCGGCCCGAGCAGGGCCCACAGGGAGCCCAGCTCTCCCAGTGGGACCCCGGCCGGCGGGGCCGCTGCTTTGCAGGGCAAGTGGCAGTTTCCCTGCCATGGAACAAGCCCGGCCACCCTCGGAAATAAAACAGGAGTTTAGGAACTCGGTGATGAGAAAGGCAGGCAGATTGCCGGGGGGGGGTGGGGGGGTGGGGAAAGATCCTTCCTTCCCAAAATGGAGGGCAGGGATGAGGGGCAGACCCTTCTACTACAGTCAGGCCTCATTCTGGGCCTTAATTGTTGTCGTCTTTGGCATTGTTTTCCTTCGCTCCCATTTTCAAACCACTTACTTAAACATATAATTTATGTAACACAACCATAATTTAAGGCTGGTGAGCACTGATTATTTGAAACTCAGACTTGGGCAGGATCCAACTGTGAAAGTGCTGGCCAGCACTCTTGTTCTCTCTCTCTGTCTCTGTCTCTCTTTTCTTTCTGTCTCTTTTTCTCTCTCTTTCTTTCTCTTTCTCTCTCCCTCCCCCCCTTTCTCTCTTCTCTCTCTCTCTCACTCTGTCTCTCTTTTCTTTCTCTCTCTCTGTTTCTTTTTCTATGTCTCTTTCTCTATTTCTTTTTCTCTCTCCCTCCCTCCTCTTTCTCTCTCTCTCTCTCTCTCTCTTTTCTTTCTGTTTCTTTTCTCTGTCTCTCTCTCTCTTTCTCTCTCTCTCTCCCTCCCTCCCTCTTTCTCTCTTCTCTCTCTCTCACTCTCTCTCTCTCTCTTTTCTTTCTGTCTCTTTCTCTCTCTCTCTCTCTCTCTCTTTCTCTCTCTCTCTCTCCCCTCCCTCCCTCCCTCTCTCTTTCTCCCCCTACTTTGCCTTCCATCCAGCAACTGGCAGGGGACAAACCACTCAACCCAACTATGGCAGAGATCTCAGCCGTTTCCAAAGGCAAGTCTTCAGGCGGCTGCCTTGTCGTTTGTGCTCCAAATCAACTATGAAGTTTATTTATTTACTAATTTATTTAATCCATGTCCACCCAGTTCGCCACAAAGCGAGCTGACAAGGTCAAGCAATAAACCTATGCGCACACACTCTGCATGCTGCACACAGACACATCCAGTCACATTACGGGGAGACGCAAACGTGGCAAAACGAGGGGAGGGAGGGAAGACGTGTGCAGGGGGTGAGGTGGGGTCTACTACAGCCCCCCCCGGGGTCATCCTCTCCATTGGCAGAGCCAGGTTTTTGAGCCTGTATGGAAGGCCAGGAGGGTGGGAGCAGGTCGGTGCTCCAAAGGGCAGGAGCCGGCCAGAATTCCTTGACTGACCCTATCCAATCCAACCCAATCCAATGAAGTTTCCTCCTCCCTTTTGCTTTCAGACCCTCCCCGTTGTGGGGACGCTGGGTTGCATCCCTGCAGCCGGTGGTGCCACCCTGGAATGCCACCTCCGAGGGGCCTTGTGCCCAGGGAAACTTCCCCCATCCTTCCTTTGGCCCCCAGGGGCCACTTCAGGCTGCAGCTTCTGGATAATGAATAAAGGGGGACTGCTGGCGTTATACGGAAAAGCATCAAAACATAAAATTAAAATGTTTAAACTATTTAAACATTTTTTAAAAATTAAAGGAGGAGATAATAATTAAACTCTGTAGAATGAGTTGGCAAAGGTGAAGGAAGGGCTCTCACGGCCCTAAGCAACCCCACAACTGCCTGCTCCTTTGTCGGGACGGATGATCTCGCCCAGCGGCTCCATGCAGGTTTTCCAAAGGAGCGGAGAACGCTCTGAGCCCTGTGGATCCCCCCCGCCCCCCCAAGCAAGGGCTGTGAGCTGGACTTCTTGCCCCCTATTAAGACCGATTGGGACCGGCCTCGGAGGAGGAAGGTGAACCATCACAAAACTGGGCCAGCCACTCCCAACTCCTTAAATTGACCCCAAAGGATACCGTGGTTGATGGCACCGAGAGCTTCCCAGAGGTCAAGAGGAGCCAGGGTGCTCATTCCACTCCTGCTGGAGGTCACCCAGGAGTGGACCCAGGCCAGTTTCCGTCCCATATCTGGCCCTGAAACCTGATGGAAAGGGCCCCCCCACCACCCATTTCCTTCAGGGTCTTCTGTAGTTGCAGCGCCACCACCTTCTCAGTCACCTTCCTTAAAAGGGGAGATCGAGACCGGAGAGAAACTGGACAAGAGCGGTAAGCCCCAGCAGTGGCTTCTTGAGTGGGGGGCACCAGCGCCCCTCCGAAAGGAGCTGGGATCACCAACAAGGATGAATTCCCCACCGCTCGGACCTCCTGGGTGGCCTTCACCGGCCAAGGGGGGCAGAGGTCTCCCACGCAGGAGGTGGCCTTGCATTCCGCAGGGTCCTGTCCACTTCCTCAGGCCCAACAGAATCAAACCGCTCGCAGGGCATCTCCACGGGGCTGGCACCGCCCCAGGAACGAATCCGGGCAATTTCATCCTCCAGGTGCCTGGGAAGTTTCTCTGCATGGCCCTGTGGATGGATCTCGGGGTCAGCCTTTCCGAGTGACCCTAAACAGGGCTGCTTTCTGTGGGTGCCATAAGGACCGAGAAGTGGGGCTTCGCTTTGCCCCCCCCCCCGCCATCCCCAGATAAACAGCAGCAGCTGTAACTCGTTTTCAGCTGAGCTCGTTCCTCATTTTCTCCCAGCAGCGCTCTGGGTGTCTTTCAACTCCTCCGTGAACCATGAGAAGAACCGGGGCTGATGGGCCAGGAGAGACCGCACAGGCGGGATCCTAGGGAGCGCCCAGCCCCGCCGATTCCCTGTTCCAGGCGGCAGCCGGTGCCTCTGCAGGACCGAGTGGCCGATGGGCAGGATTTCCCGCCAGCTCTCTTAGGAACCCGACTGAGTCCCTTAGCCACCAGGGGTGGGAGGGCAGACCAGTCAAACGGGCCCAGCCTCCCTGCAGAGCGGGTAGAGCTCGGTCCATACGATTAGGATTTATTTTAATTTGGGTATCTTATATAGATTCGATGAATCAATAAACCCAAACACCGGGCGTGGTTTCAGGCCACCCGTTGGGTCCTAGTCTAAGAATGGTTTCCACTTCAAGTTGAAATTTACTTTTAAGGTTCAACCGTTAGTTTAGGCACTTTCTCGGGTCCCCGTGGGGCGCAAAAGGGCCCCTGCATTGGGCAGCAGGAGCCGCCTTGAGAAACGGAAGGGCAGCAGCCAAAGCGGTGCTCAGGGGAGAGGAATTTTGGGGTCCAAGGCAGGGGGGTAATGTGAGAAAGTGTCCCAAAAGGTAAGGGCTGCGTTTGCCTTCCACCGTGGCCTCGCTCGGTGAGCAGCTGCTGGTGTGTTGCAGGACGTGTCCGGAAATGCTGCTTTTCTGGCCTTCACCCCGTTTGGATTTGTGGTCCTGCAGGGAAACAAGCGAGTTCACTTCATCAAATGGTGAGTTCTGTCTCTAAAGCCTGTTCCTCTCGTCACACAGGAGGGAGGGAGGGAGGCTCCCCCAAATATAGTGACCTCAGCAGCTCCCCCTCCAGCCCCCTCCCCACGTTTGTCGGTGGCCTCTGCCACAGTGGCAGCCTCTCCCGTGCGGCCCCCCAAGACGACTCCTGCAAGGAGCTTTGGTGCCTGGTCTTGCCTGACCAACGCACCCCCCCCCCGCCCCTTTCGGCTTGGCCTCACCCTCCAGGGCAGACCCCATTCTTTCCTTGTCTTCTTTTGTGTGAAGAAGAAGTTCACAAAATTAAACAGTACAGAGAAATAAAAGAAGGAATATAGGAAAGCGGAAAAGATATAAAAAGAAAGATAGGAAAGAAAGAAACGCAGAAAAAAGTGAACACTATAGAAAGAAGAGAGAGAGAGAGAGAGAGAGAGAGAGAGAAAGAAAGAAAGAAAGAAAGAAAGAAAGAAAGAAAGAAAGAAAGAAAGAAAGAAAAAAAAAGAAAGAAAGAAAGAAAGAAAGAAAGAAAGAAAGAAAGAAAGAAAGAAAGAAAGAAATGCCTGAGGCCGAGGTGCCTTCCATCCCGGCTGCTGGTTTCCAGCTTGAGTCCCCTGCCCTGAGCCACAAACGTTCACCTTCGACCTGCAGCTGGTCTCCTTTTCCCCAAGAAGGTTCACTTTGTGAAACTTGTGTTTTATGCAGCTTGACTTAAAATCTCTGCCCTTTGCCAGAGCCTGTTCCGCGCTGTGTCTGGGCCGGCCCCTGTCATGCCACGCAGGAGGGGTTGGGGCATTTTCCCCTTTCACGGAGGTGCTTTTCTTTGGCTTGCAGGAACGAAGTGGCCAAGATAAAATTTGAAGGCAAGACGTTCTATTTATACGTAAGTCAGAAAGAGGTGAGTGCCTTCCAAAGGGATCTGCTTAATGAGACCAAACAAATCCAGTGGTATCTCTGCCGGCCGATCGCCCAAGAGACCTCCGGAAGTTGCCTGGATCGGATCCAGGTTAAATTCCGTATCACCTTTTTAAAGCAACCGTCAGGCTGAGAAACTGGAGCATTTCCAAATGGACTAGCGGAGCTTCCTTGGTTCTAGGCTCCATTGAACCCGAGAGGAATCCAGCCCAGATAGACCCAGCTGGGTCCATAGTCTGCTGGCCAAAAGGGATGGAGCCAGTGTGGATGGATCTACCCACCTGGGTTGTGGAATGCGGAGCATTCGCCTCTCTGGCTGGAGAAAAAGGTCTCGGGCTTCCAGGCCTCCCCCCGAACAAACAGCAGGACCCTCCGAATTGCCGGGCCCCTGGAGCAGCCTTCCCATCTGAAGCTGGCCGAGTGCGGCCATTGTCTCCTTGTAGCTTTCTTTAAGGAGGTTTCTCTTCACGTTGCTTCAGGGCTGACCCAGCCTGCAACGAAGGGGCCGGGGAGACAGGGGTATAGAGATAGCTGAGCTTTGCAGCCTAAATGTTAAATTCTTTCCCCTGGGAGTCAAGGACGTTGGTGGGGGTGTTCGAAAGGTGGAGACTGAGGTCACCTAGCAACTGGACTACACGCTGATTGGACCGTGTGACTGGTGACTTTGGGGGAAAATAACAAAAGTTTTATTTTTAATTGGGTGTAAAGCCAGCGGGAACTTAGAGCCGGTTTTCCATCAAGCCTGGGTCAATTTAATATGGCCCAGTAAAATGTTCTTTGAGGAACATGCCTGCCTCGGGGTTCTTATTGGAGGGGACGTGTTACCTGGACAGAGGGTCAGGGGTCAGGGGTCGTGGGACTTGAAGTACGTGGAGGAGGTCTGCCTCCCCAACCCCGTAAGGGGGCCGAGGCCAGAATCTGCACCGGAAAATCTTTGATCTTTGGGGTCTAAAGGGCTGCGCTTATTATTGCCAGGAGGAGGGAATAGCTGATCCTTCTCTCCACCACTTTCCAAGATCAACCCCCCCACCCCCCAGATATTTTGCACCTCCCAAAGGCCAGGAAGGCGGGGCGGGGGGGGAGGCAGAGGGATGAGGAGGAGTTCAGGGCAGCGCTGGGTGGGGAGACAAATAAATACTGGGGTCTAGGAAAGGCTGCCCAGTCCCGGTACTTAAACGAAGCCTTCTGGTTGGGAGCTCTTGCTGTCCAGTAAGGCAGGACTGTCTGCTTTTGTCAGAAAGCCACGGTGGTGGCCACCCGTTTAATAGGCGTTGCAACACAGAACAAACCAGAGTGGGACTTTGATGTAGGGAACAGGGAAGGTGAAGATAAAGGATGCTATGCAGGACATCCTAATCGGAGCCCCGGGCAAAGGGGACTAAAGCAATTGTGAAGTCTAGAATGCCCAGGTAACATTTGGAAATGGCTCAGGCTCCTCCCCTGATTCACTGGACCACAACGAGGAGGAGGAACCTCACAACCAGAGCGGCAAAATTCGGTCCTGAGAGCCCACCTGAATCAAAGCAGCTTCAGCCACACTGGGAGCGTAGAGTTGGTTTTTCCTTTTTGTGGCTACTACAGAACTGGATCCAAACCATCCATGTTTTTGTTAGCTTAATTATATTATTATTTATTAAATTTATTAAAATTATATTTTGCATGCTTTCTTTCCAACAATATGAAGAGCACCTGTAAATTAACGGCAAGGATTTTTCTGGGATTTTGACAGGAAAAGAAAATTGTTCTGACCTATTTTGCTCCAACTCCGGAAGCCTGCAAGCATCTCTGGAAATGCGGGATTGAAAATCAAGCCTTTTATAAGTGAGTAGAGGACGTGTTTTCCAGGGCTGCTTTCTGTCCGTGGGAAGGAATTGGAGCAGCTGTTGCCAATCCAGAGCCGCTCAGCCCAAAGTGGCGGCGACCTTTCCTGCAGAAACCGGCCCCAGGATTGGTTTCTCTGCTGCTGCCCCCTCTTGCCCTGCAAATGGGCAGCTAATCTGGTTGATGGTCCCTCTGGCTTCTGCTGGGAATTATTCCCGTCTCCCAGACGAAGGATGGAAGTCTGAGAAATTAAAGCATCTGTAAGAGAGACTTTCTCACAAAGAGCATCTGCTGTCCCACAAGCGTCTTGTGTCCATAGCTCAAGTTGTCTTGTCTTTTGTAGCACGTGGATTTCCTTTGGTTCTGTGTGCCGCCTGGACCTGTTTGAAAATCTTGCGTTCAGGCAGCCTCCTTTTTCCTTAGGCTAAGGTGGGACGCATAGACCAAGGGTCTTCCAATTTGGCAAGTTTAAGGCTCCCAGAATCCCTGAGCTAACATGACTGGAGGAGGAATTCTGGGAGTTGAAGTCTACAAGTCTTAAAGCTGTCAAGTTTGGAGAGCCCTGGCATAGATACGATCCTCTGGCGTTTTTTTTAGAAAGGGGCTGGAAAGTGGCCACAATAATTGCTTGGGATGGATGCACCTCCTGGAAGAGGTGAAACTCACCTCATTCCCTGCCTTGTCGAACCAAAATCCTCCAAGAGAGATTTGCAGACGGGAAAGAGGTCAGTTACCCCACCGTCCCTCCATTCATCGGTTGAGGGGACAAAAATGGCTAACATAAAATGAACAGAAAACAGATTAATACTGAAATGAGCCGTGATGACCCTGGTAAGAAAAACGTCTCTGGGCAAAGTGCCAGTCCCCAAGCAGGGCGTTTCTTGGCCGGGTCAGTGCAGGCGGCGCCCTTCCTGTATGCCAAGCAAAAGGCAGTTTGGAAAGGTCTCCATGGCGGCTCTTCCCGCCAGGCCGGTTTCCACTGCAGGGCAGTGTAGGGGCTTCGCAGGTGAGACCCTCCCCTTTGGAAGAGGGGGCCTTGCAGGAGCCAGGCTGGCTGCCCTTTCATCACAACTTCTGGGGGGTTTGTTGCTCCTGCATAAAGCAATTTGGCCCAGTCACGAAGACAGGGAGAAGTGCCATGAAACCTGGGCAGGTCAGGTGGCATTCTACCCGTGACTGGGAAAGGCTCCCCCGGGGCAGTTCTGAGGAGAAGGCGCATCCCTTTCATGGCCAGGCAGCCACATGTCCCTAGTGGGCGTTGTGTAAGCCTAAAGCCGGACACATTTCCCCTTGCGCTTCTGAGCTGCGCTGATTCACAGGTGCCACTCCTGCAAGAGAAGCCATCCTCTTGGCTTCGTGGCCGTTAGCAGCACCCAGGCCGGTGGCTCCTCCAGGGGCGTCTTTCTTTCTGCCGGTTCTCAGAGCCTTCGCTTCATTTTCGGCACGTGGGAGTGTGCAGCTTCCCCACGGCCCCTTCGCTCCCCTCGCAGCCCTTTCCAAGGCCAAGCAAGTCTTCCTCGAGGCCTGGATGCTATTCGATCCCCCCTTTCCCCACCTCTGCTTCTTGCTTCAGGTTGGAGAAGTCCAGTCAAGTTCGCACCGTTTCCAGCAGCAACTTATTTTTCAAAGGGAGCCGGTTCCGATACAGGTAAATGATGACTGGGAGCGTCTGTGGCTAGGTCTGTTTTGACGCATACCTGGATGCGTGAATTCTGAGAATCGATTAAGGGAGGTGATAGCAGAGTTGAGCTGGGCCTGTTCAGTCCTGGCCTTCCTGAGGTGCCCCTTGCCAACGCCAGAGCCGCCGCCCCTTGGCTCTTCCAGAATAAGCAAGGCTGACCGGGCACTCTTGCCAAGCTGGGCACCCAGTCAAAGCCTTTCCAGGTACCCAATCTGGTAACTACCAGGAATTAAA
The DNA here is from genome assembly GCF_049901715.1 of Pseudonaja textilis. Lineage (NCBI taxonomy): Eukaryota > Metazoa > Chordata > Lepidosauria > Squamata > Elapidae > Pseudonaja > Pseudonaja textilis. The sequence continues at coordinate 750,989 of NC_142002.1, read as the reverse complement.
CGCTTTAGCCTCGAGGGAGGCTGCAGATCCAGTCTGCTCGCGATGGAGAAGCACTGCCAGGCTCCTGACTTTCAGGATTGGGGGGGTGTGGAGTTTGCCAGCAGAACCTCAGGCTGGGCAACTGCCACGCTTGTCACCTGCTCTGCTCTCCAACCTCTTTCAGCGGCCGAGTTGCCAAAGAAGTGATGGAGTCCAGTGCCAAAATTAAGAGGGAGCCTCCGGAAATACACAGGTAAGGCAGCTATGGAGGAGTGAAAGGGTCCAAGGGCCGCCCTGAGCAGGAAGGACAAAGACGGGGGTGGGTGGGAGTCGGAGCATGCTGGACCTTCTTCCCTGGTGGCGGGAAGGGAACGCTGCCTCCTCCCTCCCTCCCTTCCTTTCGCAGGGCTGGACTGGTTCCCAGCCGCAGCTGCCCCTCCATCCCGCATGGACCCCGGCTCAGCAGCGTTCCCAGGACCCGGAGGAGGGCTGTCCACATCTCCATCATGGAAGGTGAGTTGGCTGCTCCCACTGGCGATAATCCTCATTTAGCAACCACATATTTAGGTCATTGACCGTACAAACTTGGTCATTCATCGCTGGAGAGAAACAGTTGCTAACCATTGAAACCAGGACTGGTATTTACAATCTTTCTTCAGCTTTCCTTTGCTTTGCAGGGATGCAAAGGTTGAAAACGGGAGGATTGGCCATAAAGTTGCTTTTTTTATAACTTGCTTTTGCATATGGTTACCAAAGGAGGACTGCAGAACAACAGGAGCCACACTACTTTTGGTTCACCGGAGTTCATTTTGTTAGATTGCTCGGGTGTCTTTGTTGTAGATTTTAATCAGTTTTGGAACTAGGTATGGAAAAAAGTGCTCAGGCGAGGCGGCTTCGGTTTCACAGTACAAAATTGCAACGACCAACGACTGCGCGAGCTTCATCCTTCTTTGCCGGTGGGAAGAGGGGAGTGTACCCTGAAGGAGGAGACAGTCCATGCAAAGCAATTCATGGATTGTTGTTTCAGTAGTTTTATAAGAAGGCTCAGCGTTTGCCAGAATTGGGGCAGCCAAGGCTCTTTTTTCATGCATTTGCTGAATATTTTGCCAGTTACCAGAAGACACGAACCTGTTCCTAAACTTTTAGAGACAGACCGATGGCAACGTGTCACTCACAGAGGGAAACCATAACCAAGGACAGCCCAGTCCAGTCCTGTGTGGTGCTGGGGCCGAGCAACCAATTTCATATCCTGCCCCGGGAAAAAGCATGAAGGCAGCTGGAAGACTTCACCACATTTTCCAGCGACAGCCAGAAAAGTAGCTCAGACTTCACACACACATACAGGCTGATGTTGACGATAGAAGATTCACTTCTCGGAGGAATGGAATCAGCGATCGGTAGACCGACAATCCATCTAGGGAAGCGTCTTGTCTCCTAGGAGCGAAATCAAAGATGGACTTGAGCGCCTTAAAATATCATCAAGCCCAGAGACTGTTACCCCTTTCTCCCCTTCCCGGTGGAGACAAATGGTCTGGCAGGGGAGGGGTTGGCCAATGGGAAAGAATGTGGCTGGGAGACCCCTGGCTCAGCTTATCCAAGGGGCTTTAAACTAGGCTGGGGGGGGGAGGGTGACCAATCTTTATCTCCTGATTCCAAGCATCAGCCAGAAGACAACCGATCGAAGAAAGAGGTAAGGAGTGATGGGAAGGAAGGAAAACTCAGATATAAAACAGGAGATGGAGGAAGCAAGACCAGGCTCAACTATAAAGGACTCAGATGCCTATAAGCTCAATGTTTGGGGAACAAACAGGGTAAACTTGAAGTACTAGTACCTGGGGGCAGGTATGATGTAGTTGCCACGACCTGGTGGTAACGGCAACGCTACTTGGTGGGATGAAACTCATGACTTTAATGCACTTATGGAAGGATATAAACTGTTCAAAAGAAACAGAGCTAACAAAAGATGATGTGGAGTTGCATTATAAATAAGAAATCGCTATATCTCTACAGAGGTCCATTGAAACCAAGGATGAAAGCATCCTTGAATGCCTATGGGTCAATATAAAAGGAAAAAAGAATGACATGGCCATAGGTTTATGATGTGAATTTCATTGTATGCATACTATGTATATACGTACAATGACAATAAAGAATTCGATCAATTCAATCGATCAAGGTGTATATTTTAGGCCACTCAGCCAAGCAGAAGAAATAGGTGCACTTTTTGCTAATCGGTTAACTAATATAAGCAAGAAACACA